>NC_088210.1:4137290-4443259 GCF_037126465.1 Ornithodoros turicata
TTAGGACTGAGCACAAAATAACAAAAGAAATACTTTGTACATACACTTGTACTTTGTAACATACTTTGTACGTATCGCTGGGAGAAGGGACCAATATGAATGAGGTTATTTTGTCCAACCATGCACTTTGGGTGTTTCTGGATCTACCCATAGTAGCCTCTGTAAGTCAGACCAGGGATGTCGAGTTCTGTTTAAATATGTCGGAAGGGGTTTCACTGTTCTGTTTACCGTTTTCCTTCATGTTGTCATGTGAAATGAATTCGCGCAAGCGAATGCCATCCTATGACGCGGGTCTACCCAGGTAGACCCGAGTGTGTTTGAGATATCGGCGGTGTGCGTCAACTCAGAAAGGCTCGACGCGTTTTGCCGGAACCGTGACTTGTTGCCGAGACCACCAGCGCAGGACGTAGCCGCTGAGTTTTGAACAGCACGACGTCCACCTACATCGACAGTGCGTAGCATATGCGGCAAATTGGGTTTTACTACCCAGAAGACCGATGCACCGTCGTCACTGTGATGAGGAACGGGAGGTTCCGGTACGGCACCTGTAGAAAACAGGTATAGTTACACTCATATATGCATAGCATGTAGGAACAGGGAGGGGCAAGATCTCGGACCCGGGCGCCACTGCACAGTACCCCGGGTGACGAAGTTCTACAGCTTACTCTTTCCCAATAACTCCGAGTACAATCAGTGACGTCAGTCATTAGGGCGTTACCGCTTGAGGCAAGTTGACTCTCCCACCTGCTGCCACTGTGGTGCTCTTGAGGATCTGGAGCACATTCTTCTTCATTGCCCTCACTACGAACCTTCCCGAACCACACTCTCCGAGTCTCTTCGTCAGCTGGACTCTCGCCCTTTCTCCCTATCGAAATTGCTTGGTCCCTGGCCCAATCCAGCCCAGCAACGCTCTGCGCTCAAAGCTCTTCTGACACTTCTGGACACCATCGGACTTCGATCGTTATTGTGAAGGGGCTCGTTATTTTATTCCCCCCATTCCATCCAGCAATGGGGTAGAGTATCGCCTGTGGCGATGAAACTCCCCACTCTCCAAGGTCGAAAATAAAGTTGTTGTTTGTCAGTCATTAGAACGCTCCCGCTACTGTCTGTACCTCTTGCAACTTGTTGGTGCCTGAGATGTTGCTATTCACCAAGACTAGTTACTATAACTTTTAGTTATCATTTTTAAAAATGCAGAGTCAAAAAAGAAAGAAAGAAAGGTCTGAGCAGGAGGGGAGGGAGGGGGATCTGAGATACAATAGTACAAGCCGCATAAGACAATGATACGGAAGTTCTCAAAGTTTAATATGCGCTTAATATGTACAAGATGGTGGACAGTGGTGGATAGTTAGGATTGTGGGCAATAATCGGTATCCTTGAGCTTGCCAAAATTCCTCAATGACATGGTCGTGGTTGGTTGGTTGCTGCTGAATCATTGAGGGGATCGACTTTCTATGATTATGAAGCATTTCATATCTGCCCGTCAAGCCCGTGCAGTGTACCAGTGAACATCCGGAGTAAAATTTCCCTAATATATTTTGTGTAGCTCTCACAGCTGTCTCAGCTGCTCTCACAGCTCTCAGCTGCCTTGTCGGCGCATCACCAGGATACATCAAGGTAGTTTTTCTTTTTCTTTCTTCTTTTTTTTTTGTGTGTTAAGTGGACCACAGCCCAAACGTGAAAATGTCCAGAGGCCATTTTCTGGCTATTGTATGCTACGGCCAAACGCATGGCCCTGCAGGGTATGGCAAAGAAATGTCTGCTTTGTGCAGCAGCGGCAGTTCAGCTCCGGGATAACGGAAGGGGGGGGGGCAGGACAGGAAGTAAAAGTAGACTAAACTTTGCTTCGTGGCAGGCGGAAAGCCAATAGTGCAAAGCCAATAGGAAAGGCAGGCGACAGCCTGCCCCGGTCGAGAAACTACGGGGACCGGGATGGACCGTGGCCCATGGGTTGTCGGGTTTGTGTCTTCAAGCACGGGCAAGCTTCGCATAAAAATCTTATAGCAAAGGGACGTAAGGACACTTGGCCCACTCATTCGGCGGAATGTTGCACTGCGAACAAAAGTAGCGACAGACGAATGGCGGGCCTACAGGTGCATACGATACCTCCGCGAGGTAAACGGGGCACACACAAATTTGGAGCACGCAACAGTGAACCACAGCGTGAATCTTGTGTGTCCCGTGACCGGCACCAGCACCCAGCGCATCGAAAGCCTCTGGGCGAAAGTGAAACTGGACGTCATACGGAAAGGAAAAGGGACGACGCGAGCGCTCTTGCAGGGGCACCTGGATTGTATGCGGTGGCAGTCGCTGAACGGCCATCGGTGTTGCTAGGACCCCTTCCTCTGCATGAATAATCTGATGGAGAAACATTATCCACAATAAGCAGCCATCATCGACACGAGACATCCCGGCGTACGCAACAACAGCTTTATTTTTAAGGTGGGGAATGGGGAGTTTCATCTTGCAGTTTCAGTTTCAGTTGCAACAGCGTTCGTGATGCATGCACAGTCTGACAGACTTGCTGGAAAGTAGCTGTCTTGAGGCTGGAACATACAGACGGACAAACAGAACGACCAGGCCCCGCGTGATCGCACCTGACCGGCAATCATGACGTACAGGCGCATGTCGCACTGTTTGCTTTCCTTTTTTATTTTTGCTTCCTGAATTTTTGTTGTTGTTGTTAATCGCTGCGACATTTCACGGATCCGAACCCAGCCCTCACATGCTCCTTCCCTTGAGGACCTTCACAGCGTGGTGTCACCGGTGGACTGTAGCTGGTGGACGTTGACCTCACGGAGACGAGGTCGCGTTCACGAGGTAAATAAATACCTTCTTTGATGACATTGTAAATAGTTAGTTTAATAAATGATTTCTGTAATTATACTTTTTTTTTTCACCATTATGACGCCATATCCTTCTGCTGTATATGTATTTCAACATTCATTCCTGCTTGGGCGTGTGTTAGCCTGCAGTATTTGAAAATAAAATAAGTAAAAATAAATAAACCACACCATATGAGCAAGTTCCACTACATTACATGCTACAAATTCAAGAGAAAAGACAAAAAGAAAGAGAAAGACAAAAACGAAGGTCCAAAACAAAAAAAGAGAAAGAAATCGTGCGAAATAAAAATGCAAATAACGTTACAAAAGATAGGAAGGGGAGAAAACGACACGAAGCAACACAAGCGGCTCCGTAAAATGGGCTTCACCTGATGCCAAATTGCTACATTTCGCCGTTCCCGGCAGAAACTCATGTACAGTCTGGCCACGTGGGTAGTTTTGTAAAGTGGGCTTCACCTAATGTAACCGTGCGCTAGGTGAAGCCGACTTGGGGAATGGTGACGCCTACCAAAACAATGCCGCCGTTGCGTTAAAATCATCCACCGATCCTCCATGGAAGTGCAAACTCCTTGACACTGAAATAACTACCTCCACTCTGTATATATCACGAGGACATACACTGTAGGCTAAAATACGTTGTGCAGCCAAGAAAGGTTTTGCTGAAAAAGGAAATTGACAACAACACGCTTCGCTTACGCCCGCCATAACCGCCCCAAACGAAAAACACAGCGACACGTAGCCCCCTAGGCGAAGTGCATCTTGCAGCGGGTAATTTTAAATATTATTTCCTACCTTTTTTTTTTTTTGGCTTTGCGGAGAGAATTAAGCATCATTTTTCTCAAAATGAATAACAGTGCCCCATAATATTCATCAGACCGCCATATGGTGACTGCCATCGCCATTCTCAGCCGGCAGTTAAGCTGTTTCGGTTTCTGTTTTATTGTTGTATTTTCGTGTTATGAAAACATCGTTCCGGGGAAAGTGGCGCGCCAATTATGTGCGTGTATCTGTTTGTGTAATTATACAGCGCTCACTTGAAGCCGTTGCGAATGACATGAAATTACAACAGGGATAACTCGTGATATCCCCTGAAAATGGCGCGGATGCACTTGTAACATGTCTTTCTTACTTAGCTGTTCTTATGGTGGCTGCAAGTTGCCTTGCAGTAAAGGTTACTGAAGGTGCCAGAATTAAATGAACAAGTTAATTTGCGCAGAATGCTCAGGCCCCAAAACGACAGTGTCCCAAAGTGGGCTTCGCCTCACATATAGTGCATGGCTGTGAAGCCGACTTGCGGGGTGCAGGATTTGTGCTGGGTTCCGCTCCGCAGCGCACGTGATGTCTCGGCGTCGGCGAGGTGAGGCAGCTAAAACATATTGGAGGAAACAAAACGTGTCTATACTTCCGGATGTGTCTGTCTCGGAAGCCGGGCGAGCCCAGCTTACGGGTTGCTCCGGGTGTCACCCGATTTGTATCGACGTATGTCGGAGGGCAAAAGGTTTTATCAGGTCTCACCCAGCATCAGAGGTCCTCATATATAACTGATGTGTCATTACTTAAATTTCACGAAATTGTAATTCAGGAGACATGGTATTACACCCTTTTCACACCGATGTTGAAATATAGGGTGTGGCAGGGGAGTTATGTGCAAGCTACACCCCCCTAACACCCAGCGCAAAAGGTTGTCTTCTCGGTGTTGGTGTAATTAGGGTGTACAAAATACAAGAAGACCCCAGGTACACCCCTGTTGCACCGAAAAGGGAGTTTGAATTTTAAGTGTCCAGAACTGATTACTACGCAAGATGAAAGCTACATGCTATAGTAATGGTAGTGCGCGCAAGTTTAAAGAATTGAGGTTATGCTTGCTATTTGCTATGGCAGCAGGGTGCATGTCTTTCACTTACTGTTAAAATATATGCAGAGTGTCAGATAGTGGTACAGTGAATGCTCTGAACATCATAGTGCAAGCAAGTTTTCCATACCGTGGTAGAAGGAGAACGTCTAATTTACATGTGCACGTTGCCCATTCTCCGCACCAGAGTGCCCATGTTAACCCATCCCAAATATCTGCCATGGGCATTGCAATCCCCTGCCTCAGTGTACCACACAAAATGAAATATAACAAAAAATGTTGCAATAGACATAACATGGATCATTCCGATAGATCCAAGTTCATGTTATTCAGCTGGTTCATGGACTGAACTGTTTAGAAATAACAGGTTTGAACCACTATAGTTGCCTTTTGTAGCCGGACCCTTATGATCAAGTTGGAACATACCTAACACTTTTTTTTTTTGTTGCTCCTACAGATCCCCATGGAATTGAGCAGATGATTAACAGCCATGGAAGTTCCGTCTTCCATGGCTGTTTCCGGGTCTCAAATGAAGTTGTCAGGCAGCTCTCACGACCTATGGCAACCCTTGTCAACGAAATCAGAGTCCAAAGGAGCAAACGTGTCACACCTATCTACAAAAAAAAAGGTTGTAAACAAGGGTTTCAGAACTACAGACCTATAGCTATTCTTCCGGAACTGAGCAAGACTGAGAAAATCCTAATCCTAAAGTGCATTTCCTTGATTATCGCAAGTTATTGACAGCTTTTCAGTTTGGTTTCTGTACAGTAAAATCAACCGAGTCAGCCCTTGTGAATGCAACAGAAGACATAAAACAAAACAATGATCAGAAGCTGCTGGCTATGGAAATATTTATTGACTTAAAAAAATACATTTGATCTATTTGATCTATGATTTGGCATACTAAGGAAGCTTCCCAGGTGTGGTGTATGTGGTGTCCTCTAGGGCTAACTTACCAGCAGATATCGGTATGTGCAGATTGGTGAAGCACAGTCACGTATGTTGCCATTAAACTTTGGCATTCCACAGGGAGCCCACACGATAAACAAGAAAGGATATTCTGTAATCTTATGCTGGGTGCCCAGCCACATTGGCATACAGGGCAATGAATTGGCAGACAAGGCTGCTGTAGCTGCAGCTTCTAGTGATGTTACCCCATTTGAATTACCCTTACAGGACATTGCATCTGCATTAATGAAATCAATTTATACAAACTGGCAAAGCTTCTGGGACACCCAGACGTATAACAAGCTCCATCTCATTAAACCGAACATCCAAAGACACAAAGAAGGTTCAGCAAATCGCCTGCTGAGTGTTGTACTATCAAGGCTACGCATAGGACATACATTCATCACTCATGAGTTTCTACTTCGTGGAGAGGAGCCTCATCAGTGCGAGCACTGTGGTGAACTTCTCTCTGTCATACACATACTCGTTTCATGTCCTCATTATGAGGCCCACGGTCAACATCACTTTAGAGGTTTTTATGCGCATCATTTGCCTCTTCACCCAGCCCTATGGCTAGGTGATCATATTGCTATCAACGTTTTGGCGCATTATGACCTTTGTTGTCGATGCGCCAGAAAAACTGGAATCATCATCATCATCATTCCACAGCGGTAAATTCTCGGCCCATTTCTCTTAATAGATGTAAACGACATAGTGAACTATGCGACATGTATATTATACGGGGATGACACCAATATATTTGTCGAGGGTAATGGTACACGCTGATTGTTTTCCAAAGCTAATGCAGTTCTGAGGTATTCAACGTGGTTACCTGCTGTATCCTCACAAGACAGTGACGTTATTTACATTATCTTTTTATCTAGAACTGCGTCATGGGTTTACTGTACAGTCCCATTCCCTACATATTTTCTTTTGTTTTGTATTGCTAATAAAGAAAGAAAGAAAAAAAAAGAACAACACATGTAAACAGGGAGAAAAAGCAAGAAAATATGTGGACGAGTGAATAGCGGTTAAAAGTAACTTGGAACTTAACGTAAGTTACTTGGGCAAAGGTACCTAAAAAAGAAACGAGTTTCTCTGAAGTTACCACTGTGCAAAAGTAGAGAGTTAAGTTACCAAAAAAAGGAACTTATTTATAGTAGCGAGATACTTGTAGCGAGTTAACTCGAACTCTGGCTTGAAGTACTGAAGCCGGGCAGTTGGTTTTTTAGTGTAACAAATGGAAATGCAGCAAGTGACACATCCACACGAAATGAAGAAGGGACAGAAACACTGCAGATTCTCGGCTGAAAAGTTATTGATAACACACACTCTAAAATACCAGTTTTGTTAAGGTGTCATCAGTAACGCATGGACATGAATTTTCGAGGACAAAAACATCTATTCTTGCTGATCACATGCGAACAAGAGCTCTTCTTTTTTAATCTCTATAGAAGAGATGCTCACACAGTTCTTCCTTTCATGTGTGTCACATGTTGCATTTACATTTGTTGCTATCAGATAGCCTTCCCAGTTTTCTTTCATTATGAAGCACTACCTCCAATGTTGAATAGGTGCTCTACACATGCAAACGAATGCTCTACAGAAATCACTGACTTCACTGTCGCTTTGCTATTCATTGTTGCTTAGTATCCTCATAACCAGTTTTTAGGGAATTTTAATACGGCAACGATACGATAAAAGAAGCTATCAAATTCAAGGTTAGCAATGTGCCGGTGTACTAAAACTCCCTATCAATATTTTACGTGGCCTCTCTTACATCTTATTCGGTACGGACCTTCTGTTCTGCCGTCGAGGTCTTAATGCTTTATTCACACAAGATCCCAAATCCAAGGTGCTGCACATTGCCCCTTGCCAAGAGAGATGTGGAAGTTCCATGATAGTGAAAAATTGATTCAGGAAAAAGTGTCCCGAAAAGAATGGCACCAAAGCAGTGGCATCGGTTGGCATGGGAGGAAAAAGTTGTCCCGTGTAAACTGATGGTGCTTCCAGGCTGCTTTATCGTAGCCTCGTTTTATGATGCCACACTTTAACGAGTTATGTTTTATGAGGAAAAGGCACATTTTAGTAGCTGCGGTTTAAATATAAGGGAGGGCGCCAAGAGCTGGTCTAAGTCGGCAATGTATGCCATTTGAAGTTGGGTCACTTTCTATTATCCGGGAAGATCTGCAAGTATTCTGCATCTCTAACTGCTTTCCTCAGAAACCTGAACCACAGTTTTGTGAGATGTGAAAGGCACGAAAGGGAGTATACTATTTGTCAATGCAAACATAAGTAGACCAAGTACCTCTGATTTAGTTAGAGAGTATGAGCACCAGGGCTTGACATTTATTAGTGGCCCACATTGTATAAAAATATTTAAATACACGTATATGTATCTATTTATGTTCCATACTTTTTAGATACAGCCTAAGCTTCACTTGTTTTTCTTTCTTTTTTGCTCGAATACTTCCCAAGTGCGGCAAAGTACAGAAGGCTGGTTGGGAGGCAGTAGTAGTGCCACCAACACTGTCCTGCATTTTGCCAAGCACCCAATGATCACCTTGACCCACTAGACTGTTGTTTCCGTCTTATCGTTTGTGTAACACGGGCAACTATTTGCTAGTCATCAAAGGTGTACGTAATATCGAAACTTAGAGAAACCTAAGCTTGGGCACTAGGAACAATGACAGACACTCACGTGGGGGAGCTCTTCAGCTCTCAGTATGTGTGTACTGCTCTTACAAGTGCTAAGGTTAGGTTTCTATGAGTATGGAATTTATCCACCAGCTTGCCTGCACTTATGCTGTATTAATATATATATATATATATATATATATATTCTACAACCATTGGTTCCCTTTCCTTGGATGCATGCGCACCATATGCACATTCGCAGAAATTATGAATATCATGAGTGTATAACTCATACTTGTTCACACCAAGAGCCATAACTCATGAACTGATCATGGCTGGGAAAGGCAGTACAGACAACAGATTTTAAAACTGAACGTTTATTTGAAAATGGAAGGAATGCACAAAGGAGGACACACATACACAGCCTCTATGCTGCTCATGTTTCCAGATGAAGAAAAGGTATTACGTGCTTACTCAGTTATTTGATCTTTACTTCCAAAGGGCATGCACCTAGTATGCACCATGCCGGTTGTGAGTCTCATTCCAAGTTTCATGTTTATTTTTGTAAAGTGTCCATGAACAACCCGTACAGGTCTACCTAACGGTGTACAATAATCTAAAACGAAATAATGAACGTTAGAGACATCATACAACAAACAGCTAACCAATAGGTTTTACACCACTACATGAAATAAACTACAGCCAATAAAAATGTCAACACCGTGTTGACGATAAAGGTGACTGAAATTAGTCATTAGGCATGTTAGTGGAGTATACTCACTGTGTTTAGCGGTGTAAAAAATAGGGGAATGATGTAGTACCTTTGATGGCACATTAAAAGAAAAAGAGGATAGAAGATAGGTAAAATCAAGAAGAGAACTAACCCAAGGTAATCAAGGCAAGGGAATTAACTACTCTGTTCAGGGATAAAATATCACGAAAAGCTCAACCATATAACAATGTTGTTGTACCAAATTTTCGTTGTAGGTGATGATAGTTGTAATAAGAAGAAATGCCAATGTGTCCATCATAGAGCAATCTGATGAAACGTTGTTGCACTTGTTGTCTTGCCAAGTCTAAAAGAATTCCATGCGGTACAAGCAAATTCTAGATGCGGTACAACGAAAGTGAGGAACAGACGGAAAAGGCAATAAAGGAAAGGATTAACTTCAAAATATGGGCAATAAGAGCAAGATTTTTCAGCGCTGCAGATGTTATTTCGTTGACATGGTGAACAAAAGATAAGGAATGGTCAAGATGAATGCTGAGTTCGCGTGTAACATCGACACATAGAATTGTTAAAACCGAAAGATAGTATTCTCAGGTAATCCAACTAGTTTTCCTTGCGAATGAAATCATGAATGTCTTACCATCATTAAGTGTGAGTAAGTTATTACAGAACGGCGTAAATGCAGGCTAGCTGGTGGATAAATTCCATGATAGGCAAGCTTGAGCGATGGGCAAGACACGTAAACAAACACAAACACGAAGGCTCAAATCAGCAAAACATTTCGCTGGTTTGAGCCTTCATGTTTGTGTTTGTTCACGTGTCTTGCCAATCGCTCAGGCTTGCCTATCATGGAAGTTATTACAGCACCCCTCAACAATAATAAGTAATATCATCCTGGAGCAATACACAATCTCTAAAGCACGAAATTTCTCTGAACAGCTTCAGGTCGCCTGCTTATTGAAGAATATTTGAATTTTTCACACAAGTTGGCAGGTCATTCACAAAGATGTTAAAAAGTAGGGGGCCAAGGTAAGACCACTGTGGTACACCCAAGGATACATTATAAGAGCATGAGTAAACATTGACATGAACAACATTCAATCTGTCAGAGAGATGAGAGGCAAACCATGAGCAAAGCGGATTACTAATAGCATAGTGCATATAATATCAATGGGTGACAAACCGAACCGAAGCCTTTCGAAAAATCAAAATAACTAGTGTTAACTTGTGAGAGCCTGATACTACTCTATGCCCCATATTATGGAGAGTGACCCGTCTCTACTAATCTACCAGTAGTAAAGTCATGCTGAATATTATCTTTTCGAAGGCCTTCGGAAAACGAGAGAGATATTATGGGCTTAATGGCACAAAGGCAACAACGGCCATAGAGTGCCAAAACTGTGGTGAGTGTGTGAGAAAACGAAAACAGAGATATTGGTTGATAGGTTGTCAAAGAATAGTGCGACCCAGATTTAAGTATCAAAACCACAATACATTTTTTCCATAACGATGGGAACACACATTGTGTAAGAGACAAATTAAATGTGGTTGCTAGTATGGGAGGAAACACTGAAGCACAACCTTTCACAATGAAGTTGGATATCATGTCGAAACCACAACTTGTGTTACCTTTCAGGCCTTTTATAGTAAAATGAACATCTGACCCAGTTATGAATGCAGGATGTACACTTTGCAAAATTGCAAGGTGAAGTTTTTCTTTGTTCAAACCATTTCAGCAAACTGCGTAGTAAATGCATTGGCAACTTCAACGGAGTGAGTCACAGGTACATTGCCTTCTAACGGACACATACAACATTTTGTTTTTAACGTATCTGCAGAACATTTTAGGATTTCTATTAAGCGAACCCTCTACAGAAATTTCATACTTGTGTAAATCCTGCCTATATAACTTTTTCATTTAACGACGAACAACTGAAAATTTACTGTGCCAGTAGGTACTGCCCATAGCGACACATAGAGCCATCTGCGCATGAGGCATCTTGAGAAAACCAGCAAGGGTACTTTCTCAATTTCACATTTTGGAATAGGTTTGCCCATGCCGTCAAGGACTAAGCCGGTAAGATTAGCTGTGGCAATATTAATGTCATCAGTGTTTGTTACTGGAGACCAGTCAGCATTGGCATAAAAACTGCACAGCTGTAAAGTAGTCACCTCTCCTGTACTCATAGCTATTTCTGACCTCTAGATATTGTCGATTAGTGGTAAGGGGAAAAATAGCGTTCAAGACTGGATTATAGTTGTCAGGCTCAACTAATGCGATGGAAGCGGTTATTATGTCCTTCATATGAAACATGGTAATTACCAAATCCAGCATGTTGGAGGAGCAGTTCGGAAATATATTTGGCTGGAGAAGGCCATGGTAATCGAGAAACTAAGGCGATAAGAGGCCTTGAGCCTTAGTTCACCAAATTTGCTGGTACAACTAGAATGAGCAATCGACACTGGGTAACTAAAATCACCAAACACTAAGAAATCAGAATAGCCTGACTGTCAGATATATCATCAAGAAACGAAGAGAAATCCTGAAAATCACATTTCAGCTAAAGTTAACAGCTGCAAATGATACGGTGATTATTATGAAGTGCTATTTTGACCCAAACAGACTTGTGATTACCAGTGCCTGGATTTTGAAGCAAAAAAGAAGTTCTTGATTTACGCGCCTGTAAAAGGCACTAAACATCCCCATTTGCGCACTAAAAATTACATTATAGGCAATATAGGCAAATTTGTGTATCTTTTTTTATCTGTAGCTCTAAAAGTGCAAGCACAAAAGTGAATAAATGAGTCACATCCACAGGAACTATATGATAAATGAGAGTTGACAATGGAAATTGAAGTTCTGAGACTGGAACAGAGAAAGAGTATACACAAAAAATCACAGCAACTTCCTTCTTTCATGAAACTTGGGACAATTTTTCTAACCTTTTTGCTGTACGAAATGCAAAACTGATCCATCCTACCGACGTCACGAGGCTCTTGTCATTGCCACCCATTTCACGACACTTATCAGAAGGGCTCGCAGGCAGCGTCACTATGCGAGATGGATTTGGAGCATCAAAGGCGTCTAACGTGCAAATTTCTTAGTCCTAGAACTTTTGAAGCATCACCTTCTAGATTTAGTTTTCAGCATAAAGACTTGCAATAGCAGGCAAACATAAGGGGTCAAGTCTGCTTACAGTAGACGTGGCGTGGCTTGCGCTCGTGTGAATATGGTGGACTAGATACTCCAATCTCGCCCTGACTGCCCACGAGGAGTGCAGCTTCCTCAGCTTGCCAAACTGGATCATACCATGCCCATGCTATGCCTGCCTTAGTTCGTCACGCCCCCTTGTCAGCATTTTGTCAAATTCGTTGTAAAAAAGAAAAAGCTTTGTGGACTCGTCTAAATATAAACGAACAATAGCTCTGCAACAACACCGTTCAAAACATGCCTATATTTTACAATTACGACATGCAAAACCACAAAAATGCTAGAGAAAGCACCAATGACTGCACCGATTAACCAATTTTCAATTATCAGCTTACATTTCAGCACCTTTGAGATATTCATGTTCGATCGATATAGCTTCAGAAGGACGTGGCCAATATCAATTTCACCTGGCCAACCAAGTTTCACCCCCGTCTTAGGGGTGTTATACGCATTTCCCAATATCTTTTGGTCACCAATGAGAAATGGGCTTCAGCATACCACACCTGTCCTTTTCGTCGGAATCTGCTAACACGTCGAAATGATTGCGTTACTGCTTCATTGATGACCTGCAGCTCAAATTTACAAACTGTACCTTTCTTTGTCATCACAAGATTACTATCGATGGCCAAGGTCATACACACACTGACACACATTTGTGGAGCTCATATCCCCTTTAGGAAGACAGAAATCTAGATTATAAACAGAGTTATGTTTTGCTGTCTCAGACGAAGAAACACACAAATCAGATATGATTTAAATGACTGGCACATGTAATGAGAGATTTGGAAAATCAAAACAAAGAAATTGTAAACGCAGCTAAAAGCTTATTGTTATGAAGGTTGCCGTGACGAATGCCATGGACTGTAGCATATTATCTTCAAGGTATTCGTCCTTAATGAAATGGTATGCAGCCACTCAGCGTATCGGCATTGGTCAAGGATTTTGTGTCTTGAAACTTGTGCACTGAGTCTCGTACAGTATGTTGTACACCGCACCGAGTTATGCACAAACTAAGCTGCTGCCTGTTCAAGTAAATAACATTCATCAACGGCAATATTTCCAGACTATATTCTACCTACCCGACTTGGACCTGCAACTGTCCTCGCAACTACTAAATTCCCCCTTGCTAGCACACATGTTAGCACACGCAACTGCTACAAGCGCATCCCTAGAAGCATTCGTGCAAGTTCAGAATCAGTGCCCCATCATGAATATCATTAATTCCTGTCAGAAATAATTATTATTTACTAACCTGAAAGAATTACATCTCGCTCTCAAATATTTTGTGAATATAATTGAAGTTTACGATCGCATTATATCGGCGGCGTGCCACGCGAAGCATACTTTGCAATTGCATGTATTTGCAGGAATTAAAGCATGCAGATAACCACACCACCTCAATAACTTTGTTGAAGTGGTTTTAAGATCCACAACTTCACAATACAGTTGTCCAACAGAGCTAGCAGCAGCCAAGCAGGTTGTAGTTGTTGAATGCACCTACTAAGCGCGCAAGCTGTCATTGCAGAACGCAGACTACTTCACACCACACATGTATACGCTATGGCTAACTTCGCCGGTTCTGCACGCAAGCATAGAGTTAATATAGGAAGGCAGAAGAAGACGAAGAAAGACACTCAGGCAACGATCAAATTATGGCGGGCTAGAAGGACTGGTGTGCCGAGCGCCTAATCTAATGCATGGGGAGCGCGTGGTCACGGCCGTGGACAAGATGGCGGCGAATTGCACGAGCTGTTGCGCTGTCGCTCGCAGCGCACCACGCGGAAAGGCACATTTTTGTGGGGCTCACAAACGCTCTTCTGTTGCGAGCCGACCACGTGCTGTTCCTGCAGCACAGATTCGCGCGGGCTGAAAAGCTTAAAGGGAGAATCCGCATAAGGTCCCTTCCGAGATTTTCGAATATTCGTCACCTTTAGCCATCAACGGCCATGCCTGTAAAATATCTCCTTCGAAAGCTGAATCAAACTTGATAAAAATGATTTTCTTCTATGACGCGCTCGGTGACAGGGTAGTGCGAGCCACGAGCGCTTTTTCGCAAGCAACACTGAGCGTGATGTAAGTCGCGAGGTATCCCGCGCCGTCCGCCTTGCTTTGCTGTGTGTTTCGGCAGTTTTGACGAAAAAAAATTTCCGTAGCAATTGTGTTCGTTACGTCGCACACTGACCTTACACCCACCAGGATGGCCGGTAAGACATGCTGTATAATCAGTTGTGGCAACAGGTCGGATACAACAACAGACGTAGCATATTCCCAGTTTCCGACGGAAAAACAACGTCGTTTGGAGTGGGAAATGGCGCTGCGCAAAATCAAGTGGAGGAAGACCAGCTCGAGAACGATATGTTCTCATCATTTTGAGCCAGGAATGTTCGACACGAAAAGACGGCTCATGCGGGAACTCAGAGTGGCACCTGCGGGCACCTGCGGGAGGCACCGACCGCACGTGCACCTGCAACATGTTTCATGTTACGCGTGCCCCCCGTGGCACATATACCGGGTGTCCCAGAAAACGTGTCATTGAATTATAATAAAAAAACTACGCCACCTAGAATCATGCGGTCAACAGCATTTGTTCTTATTAGGTTTTTGCCACCTCCTAATGTGAATGTCATGTACTCCAAGTTTAATTATGTAAATATTTGCGAACTGAACTCGGAAATTTGCTAAGTAAAGGTCACTTTTTTACCCCACCAATATGAAGAGCGTGCGGAATTCACTCAAAGTCATGATAATTCACAGTGATATTCACGAGCTATCCCATCGGAAAAAATAGCCGAATATCATGCTTTTCGGAGCACCGGTCTATAGCGCGCGATTACTTTTTGAGCGCAATCGCTCTCAGTGCGACGAAGAGGTTCCGAAGCCAGCCCACACAGTGATAGTAGAAAAAGTAACACTTCCTAAAGTTGGGAGAGGAAAAGCATTATCCCAGCGAAAGTCGAACGTGATAAGCCGTGCCTGTTTTATCTCTTTCTGCGATGTCGGTGAGGGCTGGGTTTCCAACCTCCTTTCGTCGGACTGACAAAGATTGCGCTGAAAAATTCATCGTGCGCTATTCTGTGCGACCTCCGTAGAGCATGATGTTCGGCTATTTTTTTCCGATGGGATAACTCCTGAATGTCCCTGTAAATTATCTTTAATTTGAGTAAATTACACACGCTCTTCACATTGGTGGGGTAAAAAAGTGACCTTTACTTGGCAAATTTCCCACTTAAACTCGCAAAAATTTACATAATTAAACTTACGTTACACGATATTGAGGAGGTGGCAAAGACCCAGTAAGAACAAATGCCATTGACCACATGACTCTAGGTGGTGTAGTTTTCTTATTATAATTCAATGACACGTTTTCTGGGACACCCTGTATATTGATGTCAGCAAATTTTTATTTCTTGCTTGCTGCAAGTTTTTCTCATTGCTTTTTCTTTGCAGTCACAGCATGTTATAATTCTTAGTTTGTTCCTGGAGGGTTAAGCAACGTGGGGGCATATCTGTATTTGTAGATTATACTCATGTCTTGTAGATATATGAGGAGTAAATAAGATAATTTTCATCAGTGTCACTCAGCTGAACTGTGTTGATAACCTTCTAATATACTTCTTTTTGACCAGATTTCCAAATGCCAAATAATATTTGAACCGAGATAGGGATTTAACACTTAATTAACTCTGTTTTGCTAAACGGAGTACTTGTAACTGATTCATTATCATGTCACCAACTAACATTCGTAAAGAAGGACTTCAGGGCTGCCTTCAAGTATTGCAACTCTTAATCCGGGTTCAAAGTTAACCGTGCAGGATTGGTGTGGGCAATAATACTGCAAATGACTAAATAATTTATTGTGTAAGTTCTCTGTTACTGTAATTGAGATGTACTTTTGTAAAGTACTTTTGACAGCCCTGCAAATTGAAAGTTGCTTCAGTGTACACGACAAACGCATCGTAACATTTAATTGAAATATAATGTAAGAGCAGAAGCAACATTTTGTCACAACGCAAACCATAGCCTTCTTTTTTTATTGTCCAGGGATTTAGGAAACAGAGCAGGACTTCCTGCCCTCCGATGTTTTGACATGCTTGATAGAGTTGTAAAACCTGCAACAAAATAAACAAGAGAAGTATAAACAGCTTTGTCTTTCTCTTTTAACAAGAAAGTTATATTTTACAATTTGTGCACTTTTGTATTCTGTGTTGATGAAGAGATTACAGGAACAATAGTGCTGCAGATAGATCCAACAATGACCTGTCATCTTGATGAAGATAACTTTTCTTCACGTGTGCTAAGTGAGAGAAAAGAAATGTACAATGAAAGTTGTACGAAAACAGCAAATCTACGTTGACTAAAATTGTATATATGTGGATGTCACCACATGTAGTTTCCATCCAAAAGTAGGACTAGCCAAGGTTGTTTGGTTGTTGTTGGTAGGTAGTTGGCATGTTGATGTGCTGTACCGTTATAGCACATCAATGTAGATGAGGGGCAAACACAGTAGACAAGCGTGATGGCTGTAAACTCTCAATTGAAGATTTATTCAACACAACAAGAAACTGAAAGCATGAGTAGAAGAAGGCAGTGCCAATGCAATGCATGGAGAACCACATTAATCTCTGAGAAGGTTGGACCGTGTGAGCAATAAAGAGAAGTGACAGTTGTGTTCGAGATAGGGGAACTCTGCAAATTTAGGACTAATATGATGCGGCAACCTTGCAGGGCTCAAAGACAACGAACTTCCGCTGTTTCACTGGGAATTCAAGTGTAGAGGATGCATCTCTAGAAAATAAATTAGTCTACCTCAAC
This sequence comes from Ornithodoros turicata, assembly GCF_037126465.1. NCBI lineage: Eukaryota > Metazoa > Arthropoda > Arachnida > Ixodida > Argasidae > Ornithodoros > Ornithodoros turicata. The sequence goes on from NC_088210.1 coordinate 4,154,327, forward strand.
AGGTAGTATTCCTCTACCCGTCAAAGAATGTAGTAGTTCTCATCGGTTTCTTCTGTATACTGTTGACGTCATACTAATGTTCTGCACCTGTCCAAAAACTTCCATCTGTGCACTTTGCATACCTGTTTTCAGCTATTTCTGCCATGTCAAGTTGAGTTCCTGGATCACACACACACGAAGCAGTCTTGCGCCACTTCAACACTGGAAGGCCCCTAAAATTAAATTTGTTGATGTTGACAATGTTCAGACGAGACAAGTAGGATAACATAAGTTAAATGGAATACGTCATCGCTATATTATAATTCGTACGTGTGTGAAACCTGTACATACCTAAGACGTTGTGTTGAACTCGTCACCTCGGTTAAGGAAAACCACTGGTTACAGAACGGCAATTTGCTTCCGACGTCTTCGCAATTCGCCTTCTACGGCATCTTCCTAGTCATCGGCAGCAAAATGAGCTCAGTACACTCAACACGACTGCTGTATCTAATAGCCGAGTGCTTCGAACCACATTCGTTTTCGCTCACTGTCCTGAGGAATGTTGTGCTAGAACACGCCCGTCGTCGAGGATGAACGAAGATGATTTTTGCATCCCCGAACACCAAAACTACGCCAGGCATATGTAGGTCTCTCTAATACGTGACACAGCAGCCACAGACATGTCATTCACTTCCATTTTCTGCTTCGCGCGACCAACACGACCACCCACGAAGTAGACAATAAATGCGATAACAAACAGACGGCCTTGTATATGGCGCGGCAGATCGTAGCTCGTAGCGGAGAAGTAGCTGAATGCTTTGTCAATGTAGAAACTATGGAAGTGAGCGTCATTTTTAAAATGGCGTTTTGCTGTAAGATAATGTGCGTCAACTTTGTTCTCTACAAAATTAACTCTCACGTGGGAAGGGTTGACCAATCCCTGGGAGCCGTGAACCCGAAACCCAAGTTGCTCTTTTTCGCCGTTTGTTGGCAGCAAGTAGTACTTGATTAAGTCTACAGCCAGGAAATGACGTCAAACAGGAAATGACGTCATCAAGGACGTATGACGTCACTCCAGGCCGCAGCCGCTCCGCCCTCATATCAATGAGGTCAGTGGATAAGATAGTGTATCCACCGATTAACTATCAGTGACATCACATAGTTAATCTTAGTGATACGATATCAATGATAAGATTAAACAATAATGATGTCATGGTGAAACAAACTAGGAATCGAACTTGGGTCCTTTAGGTTGCCAGACGAGCAGCTCAAGCCACTGGACCATGGGCTCTACATGTTTACTTGCGTCGCTAATCAGGATAGAATTGTGTGGGGTGGAGACGTCGTTTGATTTCTTTTACGCCAGGTGGCGTCATGGGGAGTTGAGTTCGTTCATCTAGAGATGGCAGCACTTCCAGCAAATTTACCGCCGTTCAACAGATGGCGCTACCGATAGATATAGCACTTGGTAACAATGGGCCGCTCAGGTTACATGCGACACGCACACGCACGATAAGATAGCTCAGAAAACAATGGAAATCATGTATCGATAGTGCGAACAATGGGTTCCCAGGTTTCAATAACATGCGCCGCCAGGATAAGGTAACGGTTAACTCAGGTAAACAATGGGAACTCACGTGTCGATAGTGTTTGATAGGCACCTGGATGCACATTTAATGACACTTAATAACACGCAATGACGGTTAATAACAAGCAATGACATGTAATAACATGCAAATGACATGTAATAACACGCAAATGACATTTAATAACACGCAATAACATCCGATGACATTTAATAGCATTTTCCGATCGGGTTGACGTCCCGATCAGTCCGTCACCTAGGTTGGTTGCCGCGTCAGAACGCCAGGTAGGTTTCCGACCATGTGTAGTTTTGGTTTCGGTTTGAAATTCCCACCAAGCGCCCTCTAGTTTTCAAGCTTTGGCCGTCTGTAGTTTCAGTTTCGGTTTGAAAAAAACAAATGGACGTCGGGGCCCGCCACCTAGGTTGGTTGCCGCGCTAGAGCGCCAGCTAGGTTGGTTTCTGACCATGTGTAGTTTTGGTTTCGGTTTGAAATTCCCACCAAGCGCCCCTCTAATTTTCAAGCTTTGGCCGTCTGTAGTTTCGGTTTTAACAAAATGGATGTCGGGACCCGACGTCAAGGCTTGTTTCCCGTATAGTTTATGACCATGTGTAGTTTTGGTTTCGGTTTGGAATTCCTAGGTTTTGAATGGTTGCAGAAGCCACCTTGTTTCAAGCTTTTGACCGTCTGAAGTTTCGGTTTCGGTTTGAAAAATGCATGGCGCGTGACAGCATGATTTTTTTTCCCCCATGCCACTGTGATAAGTACACCCAAATAATGATGTATGTCGGAGACCAGACAACAGTGTATATATTCCTTTTTTATTTTAGCACATTATGTTTCTACTCTTTTATTTAACTACCGAAGGATATGTTACAAATTACCAGATTCTTGCTTGGCATCATCCTTGTACAAAAGCAATCTGGAAAACAAAGGAAAACGAAACATCCTGTGAATGCTTTTCTCAATCAGAAGAAAGTCTGGGACGGCTAAGATCTTGATCGGGTGCCACGCAACAACAACAAGCAGCATTATCAAAGAGTCGGCTAACGTTTCCACTTTCCGATATGTCTCTCATACTGTGTCGTGCATTTGCGTTGGAGTACGGCCTTTGGACATGCCACACGCTAAAGTAAATAACCCGCTGACAATACCCTCAACAATCACTATAAAGTAGAGGTGTTCTATAGACATGCATTTCCAAATTTGTGTTGCTCATTGTGACAACAGCAAACAACGAACCGAGAAACAGCGCATGACCGCGTATTGTGGTTACCAGCTGTGACGGTTTCGAAATAAAAATAACCAAAATGGCATAAGGGCGAGGGTATACTCACATCTTGCATGACGAACTAGCACTGGGAACGGGACAGAGAGAAGAGGGTCGTCCATGGAGGTTCGTTCACAATCACCGGACTCAGTCTTCGACAGCTAGCTTATAAGACCCGTGATTTTTGTTTTATTTCAAGGGAAGGAGGGATCACGTGAATGCATCGTGGACAGCTTCTCCTTTCGCAGGAGCAGCATGTGAAATGCGATACCCTCTTGCCGACACGCTCTTCTTTCTTCTTCTTTTTGTATGATAACACAAGCCGCGAAACACTGTGTCGGAGATACCCGTCTGGCTTTTTCCAAGCGCTCTTTGGGAACGCCAACCACACAAAAACATTATCGTCCTCGCAAGATGTATTTTCGACTGCCGCACAAAGTAAATAGAGTTATATATGTGACAGTTGAATGAAATCCGTGCTTGATAGTGTACGTCAATAAGACGCTGTCGCTTTGTAGCAAGTTGCATGATCTCGAAGCGAGTGGAATACTCAAACGGTTTCACTCATTCTTACGTGACCGTTAGATTAGTAAAACGAAGGATGTACCTTGAAACGAAAGAAAAAAAAGGAATCGACTGTATGGAACGCGGAATACATTTCCTTTGGAGATTCCCAGATGACTTGATTTCGACGATTATTCGCTAATCGCTAGAACTTCAAACAGCACAATATTCGTCTCAACTTGAAATGGTTCCATAAAATGTGTCCTCTTGACTGCTGTTAAACTAATTTTAATAGGTCCTTTCGAGCAAGGTATGCTTTCTGATTAGGCGGAGGTATCCAGTTTGGCTCTCACGTTTAACCATGACTTCTTCATTTTAATATCGAACACTTTTTCCTTGAAGTGCACGTAGCTTCTCGTAAGGAGAGCAGAATGGTATCAGCCGAAAATTGTCTAATGGTTCACGGCGCTTGATATGGTCATCGAGTTCAATGAATGTGGATACATGAGATGCTGAAACTCCCACAAAATGAATTTCTGCTCTTCAATCATCGTTGATCCAAACGATGCAAATCCTACCAGATATGAACACAAGGTGTCAAATAGAACTCTGTTAGCGTCCCGATATGTATGCGGCTGACATATGGGTGATAGTGAGTATAATAGGGAAAAAATGCTTAAACATATAACCAGACCGCGATCTGTAAATATATGATAGTCTACATTTCAGTAGGTTAGGTTTAGTAGGTTCTCTCCTCATCTCTATGTTGTCGATCTATAAGAAAGCATTCAATTATGGTCCAAATTACGATCTTTCAATTGATAGATTCGAAATGATAGCTTTCCAACTCAATGTCGAATAATTATGGATGATATAACATAAGGTATTGGTTGGCGTGCTTTATCCATCCTGGGGTGTGCTAGCTGTTCACTTCATCGATTTCTAATAGCATAGAATAATTGATTCCTTACACATACCTGCTTGCGAATCGTTCACATGTTGCTACATGTTGGTACATATAGCTACATTTGATTATCACGAATATGGAATACTTAATTCTCTTGTGAGTGTCTGTATAGCTTGAAATGGGATAGTATCTATTCTTTACATGTGTTGTCTAGAATGTCTTATAGAAATGGTTTGCCCGCGTGTGGATATTGAGTCTATCCACCATGTCGCCCTGTTAATGTATGATTTCTATCGTTTCTTGCATTAACTATTTACAATTATTGCTAAGATTGGTTGCAGGTGGATCTATCCCTGTCTCTCGAGAAAGGGATGGAGGTTACATATTTGAGTATCAGATGTCCTATAATTAAAAAAATGAATTTGATTTGATTGTCATCGTATGGATTGAAAACATCTTATTGAAGCTAAAAGCCGTGTCCCTGATGTAAAATAATTATCGCTAGCTTTGATTTCATTCTTCAGATAGAAACATAGTGGTGGTGGTTTGTCGTTTTCATAGACTGCTTGAGTCTCACTCCTCTGCCTCTGTCGATTTCTTGGTGACTGCCTAATATGTTGTGATAGACTTGTTCTGGGTGGTCGGTTTCTATCATAAAGAATAGTTATTTCTAGCATTGATTTTTTTTATTTTTTTAGATATTAAGTTGTGGTATAGAAAATTCAGTGATTAATTTGCTGGACCTCTGGGGATTGATTCCTTTGTCGTAGAATAATTACAGTTAGCTCTGATTTTATTCCCTAGATGTGACAAAAAAGTGTGGTGTAGATAACAAAATATTTTTACTCGTGTTTTACTTGTGCTTACCGTCATGTCATACGATGCCAAATAAAGTTTAACTTGATACATTCGAATTGGTAACTGAGTCTTAATAGTTAGCCTGGATGACCTGATACAACATCGAATCGACATTGTAAGGAATGGGAGTATGCAACGTACATAACTCTACGATTTCTATAATATCTAGGGAATATAATCAGAACTAACAACAATTGTTCTATATCAACCCTCCCAGCAATAGGCCATCCATCCAAACGCTCACTTTTCTATGTCACAACTATTTTTAATATCTGAGAAGGAAAATCAATGCTAGCACCAAGTATTCTTTATCATAGTAGCCGACCAGCTACAATCAATCTCTTGTAGCATATTATTTCAGTCATCAAGGAATCGACAGAGGTGAGACTCAAGCGGTCTATCAAACGAAGAACAACCACCACTATGTTGCTATCTGAGGAATAAAATCACAGCAAGGGATAATTGAGTCTCTGTATGCAATACGGGGATAACTCGAGAATCCCAAACCGAGAAAACTGCGAGTGAATATTTGGTAAAGTAGTTGCAGATAAGTTCCCTCGAATAACGCAAATGCAAAATGTGTAACATATATGCGTGTGTCTACTCTACGTGCATGTCCCGTTAGCGTCCTTTCTGAGTGTGTGATTTAGCAGAGATTGAACAAAATCCAGGAGCATGACATATCCCCTTTTTCTATATAACAAAGCACGCACAGGGCTTTCGTGCAGGAAAAAACACTTTTCATGAGTCGGACTTTCATGGTGACGGCAGGATGTCCGAAGTTACCTTTGTGCAGTGGAGCAGCCTAGATCGTGATTATCGTGCTGCTAAACGAGCATAATCTTGAAAATAATGTTCTGTATGACCAGCAAAACATTACTTATTAGTATAGTGAGCACGTTTTCCGATTAAAACGCTCAGTAGCACTGCTGACACTGTTACGTGAGGTAGGAAGAACATGTTTTTCGAGCGGAAGTCCAAGTTGATTTCTGCACCCAAGCAAAATTTAAGCTTTAATATAAAGGGATATTAAGCTTATAATAGGGAAAATTTAACAAAAACACTAAAAGGGGATAATTTGACTTATCCCCTTATTGCACATAGAGGTTCAATCATTTTATGTGAAAAACACAACCTTTAATTCCGAGAAGCGATTCTCAATCAACATGCTGGCAATTAACTATTATAGTATGTTGCTAATATTATCCGAAACGATCGACTGCACAACACAACACAGGATGGATAAACCAGCATAAACAACATGCTGCATAATGTAAAACCCCGAGACTAGGGAACACGAAAGGACAGACACAACACGAAGTCGTTTCGTGTTCCCTAGTCTCGGGGTTTTACATTATGCACCATCTTCACCAGCTCGCTTGTTTCCTAGCCATTTTTTCACTGTCATAAACAACATGTTATATATTTTCATCGCGGTTATGTATGAAGCGCGGAATACATTTCCTTTGGAGTTTCCCAGATGACCTGATTTCGACCATTATTCGCTAAAACTTCAAAGAGCGCAATATTCGTCTCAACTTAAAAATGGTTCCACTCCTGACTGGTGTTCAGCTAATTTTGATAGGTCCTTTCCAGCTTTTCACATCTAGGGAATAAAATCAGAGCTAACTGCAATTATTCTACGACACGATAAATCGATAAATCGATTGAATACAACATTCATCAGTACAGTCAGATGTCTTAGCCGTGTACCATAGCGTTTTAGGAATAAGCATTTGACTGCCACAAACTTGCACAATCTCATGTAGCTTCTCGTAAGGAGAGCACAATGGTATCAATCGAAAACTGTCTAATGGTTCACCGCACTTGATATGGTCATCGAGTTTCAATTAACGTGGATACATGAGATGCTGAAACTCTCACAAATGAATTTCTGCTCTTGAATCATCGTTGATCCAAACGGTGATGTCAACTGCGAGCCGCAAATAATTGCATGGATTTGATAGAGCGGGCACATCATGTGATATGACTTAAAAAATACTTTCCCTATCAATATACAGATGGAATGGCAAGAAAATCTGTAATGATTCATTCGATATACACTGCTTGGATATGGTTATTCGATCTGACCGATTTCTTTATGAAAGGCAATCCATCAGCGAGGATTCCTATCACATCCGAGGCTGAGTATTTCAGTGTTCCCAGCCCCATGTCATGCTTTCGAAATCAATGTTCACTAACCAAATTATAGAAGCGCTATCCTGAAGACGGTTTGCAATTAAAAATTTGTACACATAATTAACGATTGAATAAAGTAACTGAACAAAGCAAACAAAAATGATGAACAAAGTACCTTAATCAAAGTGATACATGTAAAACGTTTGTGCCTCTGTCACCTAGTGAACGATATGAAGTAAGAAAAAAAATATTAGTCATGAAAGAAATGCTAGTGAAAGAAAAGCAAATAAAGATTATGTTTTGCTTGATGAGATAAGTTCTTTGAAGTTTTGATGATCATTTCGCACTTAACAGATGCACACTGCTTACTTATACTCAAATTTGACCGTGGTTTTGTAAACATTATTTACTGTTCTTTTCAGATGTTCTTGCTTTCACTCGATTGACACTGACACTTCCTGACCCTTCAGATTGTCTTCTTTAATTAAACTTGCGTCACCCACTCGTGCCATGCCTTCTAAATAAATGTTATCTGTTTTTTCTCATCGTGATGTGTAGCATAGTAATGCTTATAACATATGATGCGCAGACGACAATTACAACATTTGTCTATTTTGAGGCTGTTGTCATTGAAGTTATTTTCAAATCCTACCAGATACGAACACAAGGTGTCAAATGTTACTCTGTTAGCATCCCGATATGTATGCGGATAACATATGGTGACAGCGAGTATAATTGGGAAAAATGTTTAAACATATAACGAGACCGCGTACTGTAAATCTATGATAGTGTACATTTCAGTAGGTCAGTAGGTTAGGTTAGGTAGGTTCTCCCATCATCTTTATGATGTCGATCTCAAATCCAAATCTTATCCAAAGATCCAAATTACGGTCTTTCAATTGATAGATTCGAAATGATAGCTTTCCAATAGTATCAATATGTAATAATTTTCTTGAATCATATAGTATATGGTGTTGGTTGGTATGCTTTATCCATCCTGGATGTGCTGTTCGCTTCATCGATTTCTAATAGCATATAATAATTAATTCCTTACACATACCTGCTTGCGAATCGTTCACATGTTGCTACATGTTGGTACATATAGCTACATTTGATTATCACGAATATGGAATACTTAATTCTCTTGTGAGTGTCTGTATAGCTTGAAATGGGATAGTATCTATTCTTTACATGTGTTGTCTAGAATGTCTAATACCCCTGTCACACGGGCATTTTCGATCCTGCTCGACCGAACCTGCTTGAACCCAATGCAGATCGGATAGTGCTACACGGCCGCTTCCAAGCAGGATCGAACTTTGATCCTGCTTGACTCAAGACAGTTCCCATAACAGGATTGAGAATTTCAAGACTGCTCGACGGCCGCCATTTGCAAACTGGATACCTCCGCCTAATCAGAAAGCATACCTTGCTCGAAAGGACCTATTAAAATTAGTTTAACAGCAGTCAAGAGGACACATTTTATGGAACCATTTCAAGTTGAGACGAATATTGTGCTGTTTGAAGTTCTAGCGATTAGCGAATAATCGTCCAAATCAAGTCATCTGGGAATCTCCAAAGGAAATGTATTCCGTGCTCCATACAGTCGATTCCTTTTTTTTCTTTCGTTTCTAGGTACATCCTTCGTTTTACTAATCTAACGGTCACGTAAGAATGAGTGAAACCGTTTGAGTATTCCACTCGCTTCGAGATCATGCAACTTGCTACAAAGCGACAGCGTCTTATTGACGTACACTATCAAGCACGGATTTCATTCAACTGTCACATATATAACTCTATTTACTTTGTGCGGCAGTCGAAAATACATCTTGCGAGGACGATAATGTTTTTGTGTGGTTGGCGTTCCCAAAGAGCGCTTGGAAAAAGCCAGACGGGTGTCTCCGACACAGTGTTTCGCGGCTTGTGTTATCATACAAAAAGAAGAAGAAAGAAGAGCGTGTCGGCAAGAGGGGTATCGCATTTCACATGCTGCTCCTGCGAAAGGAGAAGCTGTCCACGATGCATTCACGTGATCCCTCCTTCCCTTGAAATAAAACAAAAATCACGGGTCTTATAAGCTACCGTAAAAAATATTCCGAAGTGAGAAGAAATGCTTTCTGTGTGTTATCAAACAACGGCGTTGTACATGATAGTGGGCAAAAATATGGGGGTTATGGTTCACTTTTCGGTCCTTTTAAGAAGTGCATAAACATCACGTGCAGAACAACACCTTTTTCTCAGGCATTCGCGAGCCCGGCATGTGGTTGAAGCATTCTTCGGCATAATGAGCTCGCGGTTCCGTGTCCTGCTGACGAAGATCAATGGCTTGGCTGAAAACGTGACACGGATGGTCCTTGCATGTTGTGCTCTACACAACTTTGTAAGCCACAAGGGGAACCAGATGCCCACGTCGCAAGCAACAGGGGGACTCGAGGACCTCGAGAGGTGTGGTGGCAGGTCATCAGATGATGCTCGAACGATGAGGGACCGCTTCAGGGAATACTTCGTGAGTGAGCGTGGTGCCCTGCCCTGGCAGGACAAGTGCCTAGATGCACACTGAACGCGAGGATTACTTTTTACTTGCCCTTGTGTAATTTGCACTGTAATTTGCATTGTCCCGTTGTCTGACACCAGCCTGTTGAATATCATTCCTTTGAAAGGTTGCTCAAGACTGGTGTAATATGGGAACATCTCGTCTCTTACAGTATTTGCCACTGGACACTGCTGTGTCCCGGGCCACACACCCGGCGGTTCTCCTGATTGACCTGGCGCAATGCCTCATCATTCTTGCCCTTCCTGGACACTCCATGATCACCAATCAGGACTCGTGTACACCGTCTCCTTTGGTCCCTGTGTATTGGGTAGTCCATCATTACCCTTAAAGAGTACCCTCAGAAGATTATCCTCCAAAATGTGTTGGAACTGTGTAAACTACAAGAGTGGTTCTGCATGGGGAACACCTTTCTGTGTACTATATTCTACCTCACATCTTCCTCTTGTTTAAACGTGTATGCAGCCACATGTGTACACCATTGCCACTACCATTGAGCAAACACCACTTTTACTTTATTTGTGACTAGAGAAAGTGATTGCACAAAAGGCATAGAGGTGCTCATTTCACGCCTTGTGAACTTTAGTGAAACCCTGTTGTGGCCTGCAAGCGAACAAAAATAGGACAATGCTGTGTGCAGGCATCTATAGTAGGAACTAAAAACTATTCACTGCAAATTTTTGTATTTGCAGTTTTCTCTTTTTTATTCTTGGGTGAGGCTCAAAGTGTTACAAATTTTGTACACAAGTGTTGTGATGCTAACCCAGCAAGCAGCATTTTTTTTTTGCAACGATTGGGTAACATTGTCCAAATGAAAAGTCAATAAGTTACAAGTATTTTCTGACCCAAATAACAACCATATGTGTGAACACTTATCCATGCAGAGAAAGCCATGCTTAGAGAGTGCACACTGGAAATACGCACCTTGAGATTGACACATTCTGTTTCGTTTGAAGTATGAGCTCTAGTATTTGTATCTTTAGAATGTCTTTTCGTAAGGGATCCAAGGTGCGGAGCTCTGACGCAACCTGCATGCTGAAGAAGTAGTCAGAGTCCAGGATATCATCTGGCTCGTTCAACACAGATATAGCTTTGCTGAGCATTGCTTGCGGTGTAGGAACTGTCTGTTCTTTTTTTTCATCCTGCACTAGAGCTCGGCAGCTTTTTCTTTTTTGGAGGTGGTTCCACTGGCTCAGGATCTGGCTGCATTAGTACATACTGTAAGCTATTTGGTTGCTTGCTTGCCTCTCTAAAATAATGTGGTATAGGACAATTTACCTCATCTAATAGAATTTCACTTATACTTTCACTTGTTGTGTCATGGCTCGGAGAAACAGCCTCAGTGCATGATGCCTGACATGGGTTTTCTGCAGGGGGCTCGCATCCCAGGCAGCACGCAATATTGGTCCAATATTGGCACTATCATGGTTTCATTGGGCCTAAGGAAGCCCAATCAAGCCAATGAAGAGTCAAGAAATGGCGCTTTATTGGCTCCATTGGTGTTATCTTGGCTCAACCGGAAGTATGCAAAACTGAATATCATGTTAGAAAATGACGAGAATACCATTGTTATTGCAGTTTGAGGCCATGTCGCCCACATAATTACGTTCTGGGGTTATCAGTGAACGATGGCGCTTCATTGGCGTTACATCGGTTTGCCATGAAACCAAAGTGCCAATGTAGCCAGTTTTCAACCAATGTACCTTCATTGGCACTTCATTGGTAATCCCGGGTGGAGCATGGCTGTACTTTAATATTCCCAAAATGTGTTATGTGAGGGGAAAAACCACAATAGAATTTGTAAAATATAACTTGTGGTCCCGCAAAATATTCTGGCAACAAATATTTCTTATTTGTACTGTCGATACGCTGCTAATTTTGAAATTATTCGAGTAACACACTTCAAGCCACACTTCAAAAAAAATATCGGTTTTATGGGCGGCGAAGCAGATAATGGCCAGTGGAAGCGGCAATTTATATAGAAAACACAATTCTTGATAGGGATGAATACTGCCTGTTGTACGTTAGGTGCCTCGAATTAACTAGATTGATTGTAAGTTGCTAAGACGTACGCCTCTCACCGTTGCAGGAGAAGTACGCTCCCTTTTACACCATGTGCGGGTTGTGCGTAGAATTTGCTAACTTTGCCAATGATTCTGGCTGTTACAGCGATTTTCCCAATGAAGGCCTCTGAGGGATGCTCGCATATGTTTTCTATGATGGGTTGTTCTATGGGACTACCCGGATCCCAGACTAAGCGGGAGCATACTATCTCGCCGCCGCCTGTCGCCGATGTCACAGTTGGAGTACCTACACAAAAAATATTACAAAAGAAAGAAAGAATGATTTGTAATACGATGCGTTCCTGTTGTCGTGCTACATGTTGAAACCACCCAAGCAGCACACAATATTGGACCCATATTGGACCCATTGGACACAATATTGGACCCATTGGCTGGTCATTGGCGATACGGGTCCAATATGGGACCCGTTTCACCAAGATTTTCCCCATATCGGCTGAAAATGGGCAATATGGGCCCCATATTGCCCAGTTTCAGCCAATATGGGGAAAATCCTGGCAATATGGGCCCCATATTGCCCACTTTGAGCCAATATTGGGAAAATCTTCGGAATATTGGCCCCATATTGCACGCGTACACCCCATATTGACTGAACAGGGTACGTAGCCGTGTTGCACAAATGCCCAAGCCGCACGGCAAGATTGAACGTTGAAGCGTGTGAAATACCCAATTCACTACATCGTTACATTCAACAACTTCCCGCAGATGATACACATTGTTCGAAACAGTCAACGTACTTGGCATTCCCAACGTAAAGTTCGCTAGAATTCGACACCCCAACATTCCACGTCTTGAAAGTCGCCGCCATCTTCCTTCGCGATGCCAATGCCAGGGGAATGAACGTGTAGTATATTTCTATTGTCGGGAAAAACTCACGTGACCTCAGACGTCGGGCCAATCGTTGGGCCTCGGTAGAGTAGTTTTTTGCTTTGTTTTATTTTGTCTCCATGGGTGACGCGTGACGTAAAGCGACGCTGCCGAGGGGTTATCGTTCCCTTTCCCCTCTGTTCTCTCCCCGCTTTGGCGGTTCTGGATTTTCGTTCGCATCCAGTGAAATAAATAAAACGTGGAAGCGTTCGCTCTTTCTGTTGCACAAGGTGCTTTATTTTTCGGGATTGGTATTTCCAAATCACACATATGCAGTCTTCTGTATCTGCGCCAAACACGAACTTGACATGAACATTGTTTCTGAAGTTCGAGTAATATGCCGAAGCAACTTCACATTCACTGTTAGCTGATGTCTCAAGTGGAAGACTTCACAGTAGATCAGTAAATTCACTGCACAGGCACACACAATCACAAATCCAGCATGACAGGAAACATGTCCATATCCCTTTGCTGCTTGTATAGTGTCACATGTCAAGGCTGGCCCGTCACAAAGGAACCTGTGCAGCTGCTAAGCCAAAAGATGATGTTCCAACCACTCAGGGTGGCATATCCATTCTATTGCGTCCATGCCGATGCTTTTCTGAAGCAGATATGAGTTGAGCAGTACCTAGTTGATACCTGAGCAAGAAAGACCAGAACAGGGATCAGAAAACGTGAAAACTAAAAATTCTACCGGCCGAAATGCTGAGTATATGCCACAGGTGCGGTGCTATGCTATGCTACGCTAAGCGGCAGAATGGAATAGGAACTGACTTACCTGCCATCGAGTGGAAAAACACAGTATTGATCCTTCTTGAATCGTTGTCGTGCCAAGCAAGCGAAGCAGACCTGCGCCTTCCCCTTATCTATCACTGAATTTACTTGCAGAAGTATCCAAGAGGATTCGAGTTTTGCAGAGTCGGTATCGACGGGCACTAAAAGCCATCCAAAGCGGTACCGGCAAAGATGCTTTGCGTGCGTCCCTGCTGCACCATATTTCGAAACTTTACGGCGAACTGCTCCGGCACCCCAGACACGGCGGTGCCCGCTTTCCCACGCCACGAAAAGGTTATAATTTCAAACCGACCAATGAGCGCTCGCATACCAGGGGAGCGGCCGCAGGAGCCAATGGGATGCTCTCGGTAGAGAACTCGCGCTTCGACGTAAAAATTTTGACGTTTCGTGACGTTTGATGACGCGAAAGGCTCGCAGCGCCTCACTTTAGTCCGCAAAGGAACTCGCGAGTTTCATCCCCTTGCCAATGCCAATCGGTCGAGACGACTGAGAGCAAGCGAGTTGCTTGAGCGTAATCACGCGTCCTACAACTAATGCGCATGCGCGACAGCCCGAACGGACGTTTCATAGGTCTAAAATGTCGCTGGGTGCTGTAATGATAACGAAATTGCGGCAGGTCAAGTAAAAAACACAATGTTTGGTAGGAAGGGATGGCTATTCTGTAAAGTTAGGTGATTTCAAGTTGCTGCAAGCAGTGTAAATTGCTCTGGCGTGTGTCCGTCACCGCCACGAAAGTGTTTCGCTGCTTTGTATTCTCGGAGCGGGTTGGGAATTGTCAGTCCACAGAATATTGCGATCCCGATGAAGGCTTCTGAGGGATCTCTGGCATTGGCAGTTCTGTGGGACTGCTTGTGTCCTTCAGCAAGGCGGGCGTAGCACCTGTTCTTCGTTTTTTGTTTTTTTTTTGTTTGTTTGTTTGTTTGTTTGTTTGGGCAATGCCGTGTTTCTTTCCTTTTTCTTTCAGTGATGTGAACGTGGATCAATTAGATCTGCAGAAATAAAAAAGCAAAAATCAGACAAAAGTAATATCAGTGGTGAATATTATACAGCATAATGCTTTATTATTACACGGACTCCCCGTTGGTGTTATCACAGAAATATTGGCAATATTGGCGCAAAATGGGCTTGCCAATATGGGCAGCCCATATTGGTCCAATATGGAGCCTGGTTGCGCTTCCCATATTGGTCCAATATTGGCAGCCCATATTGGACCAATATTGGCAATCTTCGCAGCCCATATGGGACCAATATTGGCGTGCTGCTTGGGCAGTTAAGACTAGACTGGTGTGGCAGTTACCATAGCTACCATTCATATTTTTCATTGGCTCACCACGGGCTTGCAACAATGGACCAATATTGGTAGTTTCATTGGTGCAATATCGGACCGAGTTGCACGGCCAATATTGGACCAATGTAACTTATATTGGCTGCCAATGTTGGACCGATATTGGACCAATGATGGTGTGCTGCTTGGGATATTGCCTCACTGTCGGCATCCTCTGTCGGGGTCCCACTGAGGCCAGTGACGTCCAGAGACGAAACCCCCTTTCTTGGTTTGTAGCAACCAGCTAGGAACAGCATCTCACTGTAAATGTGCCATTTTGGGACATAGACCTAATTTGTCCCAGATCCCGATTTTCCCTCATTTGCTTTTGCGTGCTCCTTGAAGAAATATTGCCTCAGGTTGTTGAACTTTGCGAGTGCAGCCTTGGCTACAAAGAAATATCGCATGCACAATGTACTGTGTTCAACTTTCTCACATGTTAAGGGAAGTAGTAGGAGCAATGTGTGTGTTGTTAGGTGGCTGTTGTGCTATGTTAACAAATGAATAAATGTCTTCTTACTACAGCAATGAGTTCATCTTCATAAGGTTAGTAATGTATCCACTAAACATGGATATCCAGTGCTTCAAAAAAGGGCATTGCATGCAAAGTACATTTTTCCCTATGGGCAGTGAGAAGCGAGAAAACTACAGTAGCATGCATGGGACGTTTTGTTATGCGTCCACGTACCATCGCGCATCAACTCCTTTGCAATTTCTTCTAGCAGCCGTTGCCGCAACGCGCGATTTTTGTACTGCATGTGATTCACATCGTACAGGTTCTCACGCTCACTAAAGAACCCGACGAGCGCTATCAGACGCTCAGTCGTCCATTCAAAGTTCGAGGCCTGCAGATGAATCCTGTCAATTCGTATGATAGTCACGAATTTTACGCAAAACCTACCATATCTGCTGCAAACACCGATGCAAGACACTGGTTCTGGTTTCGACGGCTACGTTGAGCGTTCCGGAGAAGGAGGAGCCAAAAGCCCCGGAAAATTTGAAATGTGACGCCAGAGGTCACGTGCCCGTGCTCGTCTCAGGATTGGCTGGTGCACGAGCAACTTCAGAATCTCCTTGGTTTCACGGTTCCCTTAGAAGTTGGCCCAGGACGCTTTATTCCCCCAGGGCATGAGTCGTGACGTTGCCCACATACGTGAGGCCGACAACGGCAAGCCCTATCACCACCACCACCACCACCACCACCACCTTGGAGGTTTTCGGTCGGCGAGCGATTCGCAGCAACTCTGAGCAACTCGAGGTGCTGGAGGTTGCCGACTGTCAGCAACTCCAAAGTTGCTCATAGTTGCTGGAAAAAGTTGCCCCGTGTGAACGCTGCCTCAGCGTCGTCTGCGAAGAAAACATGGCGGAACTCTACGCATTTTTCGAGGATGTTGGCGTAAGTGAGGACGAAGTAACTGGCATGTTTCGTTCAAACAGCGACGCGTTTGTCGTCCTGCACGGCGATGGCTTCATAAGGCACTTCTTGCTGTCCAAAGAAGCAGCTAAAGAGGTCTGCGACGCTGTAACCGAAGACTTGAAGCGACGTATCTATTGCTTTTTGTTTATTGATGGGGAGGTGCTGCGATAGCGTTGCTTCTACGGGGTCTCTAACTCATTAAATATCGCTGGAGCTGGTAGAGTAATGCCGGAAAACTGTACTGTGGATATGAGATGCCCGTGTATTATATTTGAACTCGCAATCTTAACACTTGCAGCGCAGCAATGGCGATCCACAACGCCCACGGTTGAACAACGGGTGCTCTTGGCACTTGGCGCTTCCACGCGACCGGGGCCCTTCTAGGTAACATAGCTCACGAAGAGTACCTCGCCACGACAAAGGGCCCGGTCTCGGAGTCGATACATGATGTCAGCCTGACTGTCATAAAAAGTCTGGCCCCGAAGTATCTGCGCTTCTCGCAAACACCCGAAGAGAAGCTGGCCGTGAAACGTGGATTCTACGAGATTGCAGGGCTGCCTGGATGTCTTGGTATGTTGTAGAAGTACGCCCAGTTACGTGTTACTGCTACCTGTATGGCCTCAATTCACGCAGGTGCAGTCGACGGCACAACCGTTACAATCATAGCGCCCAGCAACATGGATACACGTTTTACTGATGGCAACTGCATGCTACTGCCACAAAGGATACCATGCACTGAACGTGGAAGGGGTATGTAGTAGCATACTTTTTGAGATGTATTATTGGTAGTAATAAGTTTGCCAAGGGAAAGAAACAGTAACAAACATTACTCTGCATGCACAGATTTGTGATGCCAATCGCAGAATCCTCCACTTAAACGCAAGATACCCGGGGAGCTGTCACGGCGCTGCTGTCTGGGCTATGTGCAGGATACGACAAAGATCTTCGGTGCTGTTTGATGACGGTGAATGGCTGTTAGGTAAGTGTGCGGTTCATAGCCGAAAGAAAATTGCTGCGTAAACAAATATGTGATGTTTATTATGATAACAAGAGGATAGTTGTTGAAAGGTAAAACACTGAAGAAATGCGATTAATTTACGAATATGTGAGTGAGGAGGCTTGAGCATTTCCATTTGTACACAATAAAATGAATGTCACAATTAATGTACAATGAACATCGCAGATGAGAGAGGGTACAAAAGTTGGTTATGGATGGGATAAATATAGTGAACAGTGCACTGACCGAATGAACGAAATGTATGCATATAGTTGAAAGGCTAAAGTGAACGCTTAATAATTTGCACAAAATAAGCAGGGAAAGTATGAAGACGTAAGAGCTTACAAGAAAGCACAAACGGAAACTTATTAAGATTGATGGGGGCGAGGCGCGGCAATTCGGCGGACAGCGCTGCTTTTGACGTGACTATTTGAAATCCAATCGAATGCAGTGCTGTTTGCCGTAACATAGGCCCCTGCCTCTAGCTGCAGTACAACTCACCGTTGTGCTTTCCTGCTTGCCCTTCATCATCTTGACATTTCCTACATGTATATACATATGTAACATATCCTCCTCTTGTATTCTTCACAAGAGATCTTGGCTACCCCCTGGAGCCCTGGTTAAGGACTCCCATCCCAAATCCTGCATGAGACAAAGAAGCAGCATATAACACGGCTCACAGCAGGACTAGAGTGCGAATTGAGCATTGCTTTGGAGTGCTCAAAATGCGGTTCCGGTGCCTACAGAGGTACCGCACACTTCACTTTGCACCGGATAGAGCCTGCAACATTATCACCGCCTATGCTGTCCTAGACAATATGTGCATTGCATACAACTCGACTGAGCCTGCAGACGATCCTGAGCCAGCAGCTACAGAAAATGCCAGTGACAGAAGATGAAACCAGCGAGGAGGAAGGACAGAGCAGTAAAAAAAACTCTCTGACATCGCAGGCGATGCATGTGCGTGAGGCAATTGTCCACAAATATTTCTAACAGCCTGTCAGAAAATGTGTGCTTCGTCGCAACTGCTCGTTTCTATACCATTATCCTTAATATTTGCTTGATGAGCAGCATATCGTATCTGACACTGTATAATTGCTCTTTTAAAGGTCTAATGCATAGTCTTACGTAACAGTGATTGCAAAAACAAATCGCGTGGTGTTTTAGGTCATTCTGGCTGTCCCTTTCAGCATAAACACAACAAGATGTTCACAAGGCAGAAATAGGGAGATGATGTGAAGTGAGCACTCTTTTGAATTTAGTAGTGTGACAACAATTCCTAGTAGACAAATTCCTATAAACGTGGCACCTTAATTTTTACAGAGGAAAAATACATGCAACTACAATGGGCAACCTATTAGACAAATGTAGCTGGAAGTGAACCAGTGGTAATCATGTTTTGCGAGGCTGGCTAACCTAAGAGTCCTGAAGATGAAACTTACCTCATGCTTGCATGCCGCTTTCTCTGTTCAGCAATAACGTGACGTACTCAGTCATTGGGCCAAAGAGGGGCGTAAGCAACTGTGCATAACAAGCCAAAACTAATGAAATGTAATTGTAACAGCAAGGGCTGTCTCAGTAAAGAAATGAGCTGTGGTTGTGCGGGAGCCATTCAATGAAATGTCAAGAGCAGCATGGTGCCAATGATATTTTCACATCTCTTAGCTGCGCCCACCTCATTAGTCAGCCGTTCCCGCACGATGACTATGCGTTCAGCCCACGGTGGTTCAGCCACAGGAAGGAGGACCCTTCTGCGTCTGCGGCGACGTTCTTGACGTGGTCGCTGCACTCCATTCTCCACTGTCGAACATGAGAGAACTGATGTTCTGAGGCTGGAGCAACATAGAAAGATAAATTCATACAAAACCTCAAATGCCTCTTCTTAGGCCCTCTTTGCCCTTCTTAGGAAATTGAGGCTTTGTATGTATTTGTCCTTTCTATGTTGTTCCAGCCTCAGAACATCAGTTCTCTCATGTTCAACAGTTGCCGCTTGCGTCGATCCCGTCGTATGAATGTCTGTATGACTGAGCAAAAATGTAAGAGTGAAAGGAGGTTGAGTGAGAGAGAGTGACTGGTTTGTCCCTTCAGATGACGCACCCTGGAAGTCGCTGAGAAGGCGTGTTAGCTTAGCTCAATTGGTAGAGCCCTGGACCGGTAATCCAGAAGATGTGGTGTGACGGTTTGAGGATTTGCTTCTGGGAGAAGTGAAATGGCTTTCCCGAGGGAGGCAACTGTAACACGATACGACCCGCCTTGCGCGAAGTTGCAGTGCCAAGGGGGCCATGAGGACTCGTCCGGCAAATGTTCGGCCACATGTTTTCTGGTGTTCCCGGTGTCCGGTTTCAACACAGCGTCCACGAAGTGTGTCTAAAAATAAAGAGCAGAAAGAAAAGCCCGCAAAAACGAAGCGAAGCGGCAGTGGGCGGTTGGTTCGGACACGGAAAGGAAGCATAGAAAACGCTGCGACTGATCGCCAGAACCGAGGTTCAGCGGCCAGTAAGTTGCTGTAGTTTCCTCCTGCATCGCCCACCGCCCTATAATTCGAAAGACGTCACAACCTAGGACTGAGAATTCTTGGAGAAGCATCCCATCTTTTGTCGACGCCGGGATCCTCGCTTCAGCCAGTCATCGGCCCCTACGCTTTGGACGGGAATCTCGCACCGAATCAAGGATTCATCGCTGTGTGACGAGAGACGACGCACTGGGTGAGAGCACTGACTTTGTCACCGTGCCGGGGTCCTCTTTAGGTTAGGGAACGGAATAGTAGATCTGTCTGAGCATTTCCATCGTCTACATCGTGTATCGCATTTGCCACATTAAATGTTTGTTGTTTCTTTTGTGCTGAGTCTCTCTGCCTCTGCGGGTGCTCACGTTAGCGTTTCCCATCCCTTTGTGCTCCGTCTGCTCCAAAGCCGGGAGGCGTCACAGTTGGTTCGACTCCTACAGCTGGCTATCATTTTCAGTGACTTCCATCTTCCATCCCCTGCCGAAGTTTGCGGCCTAGTGACATTGGTCGCCACTGGGTTAGGAGGAGAGCTGGAGCTGCTTGGTCCCGCAGTTTCCTGTAACGTATATTTTATCAGTCCCCATTGCTTGTGACATGCCACGTTCTGATTGTCCTGACCCTGGATGTCCTCTGCAGGCTGGGGACAGATCTGCAAAACAGCACACTGTGTTACATAACAAGAGCAGTGTTTATCTACGAGTGTTTTGTAAATAGATAGTGGCCTGTATAGTGTGCGATAAAGAGTGTGCCTCTACAACAATGAAATTCCGCAATTTCTATTCGTATTTTTTGTTCGTATTCGTACTCCTTATTAAATATGTACCACTAGCATTGCATGCTGGCACATGCACCAAGTGTAAGTACACCATAATCCGTTCAGTTCAAGAGAAGATGGACAAACGTTGCCGTGAGCACCCCTGG
The DNA here is from genome assembly GCF_037126465.1 of Ornithodoros turicata. NCBI lineage: Eukaryota > Metazoa > Arthropoda > Arachnida > Ixodida > Argasidae > Ornithodoros > Ornithodoros turicata. The sequence goes on from NC_088210.1 coordinate 4,175,023, forward strand.
GTAGCCCTTGGTGCAATTGCAACTTCATCACTCTATACACTATACGTTTTTTTCGTCTTCTCACTATTTTGCCTCGTCTTCTGGCTCTGCCCCGTCGTTGACAGTTATGCCGCCACCTCCGCCGGTACTCAAAATGATGGCGAGGTTCACCCGTGCATTTCGGCGGACTAGGTAGCGCTAATTGCGCCACAACTCCTGCCACCCGGTAGCTCCGCTACAGTTGCGGCATGGCGCAGACCGAGCGCACGACATAAATCCTGGTGTGTAGCTGGGTGAATTCCTAAAGCAAAGTGTTGCTTTCTGTGTTGCCTTTCCCGCGCTTAAAATTAACAAAAGGTGTTTGTCGTATTCTCTTACCATAACTTTGCGAGCGCAACAAGCAAGCTTTCAGTATTAGTTGCACTTGTGGAATGGTCAGCTTGTCATTCAACAGCGATTAATAATTCCAGCAGGCTAATTTAGACTTGCTTTAGAATGTGTTCAAATCTCATCTGCGGTCCCTGGAAAAAAGTCGACGGGGGAGGGGGGGAATATGGCCCTTGGAACTGTGAAGGTTACCGACCCCTGGCCTTAGAGCATTTAGGGACGACGCTATCTCTTCCCATTTCTTGCGTCCGTCCTCCTTTGTTGCACCTCGTTTGAACTCTCGGTTATTGTACAGCTCCGGGAACTCCTCCATGTATGTTTTCTGCGCTTCTGACATTGCCATTCCGCTTGAGCTGGAAGTACGTGCATCACACGTTTTTTTTTTTTTTTTTCGTGTTTCCCGGCCGAAACAACCGCTATGTCACAGTAGTGGTACTTCCAAACATAACTACGCAACTTACCTGGTCCAGATTATAAACTTGCTGCAAATGGTATCTGAAATGCGCGCGAGAACCGCCTCATAGAGATAGCAGACTATTCTTGGAACGTTCTCATTGGCTCAGGTGAAGTTACGGTTTTACAATACCGTAGTTATGATCTCAGCTCTTTGTCGGCGTGTAAAATGCAACAACATTTGACAGAAGTAGGAATCACATTCAGTTACCGCAACGAAAACCATCATACCGAAACAAAGTTTTTAATTTCTGTAGCTAAAAATCGGCCTCGGGTTGCGAGAGTAGCGTCATGAGAGCGACGCGGATGTGGGGAGCGGAAACGCAGCAGACGACGATGTGTTTGAAGGGCGTTCTTGCCCACTCTGTGCATATCATAGATTGAGAAGTTACCCGTCAAAAGGAACTCGTTACAAGTGAAGTTACCATGTGCAAAATGTAACTAAGTTAATAACGAAGTTCTTCAGCCTGAAATGTAACTCGCAGTTACTGAGTTACTTAACAAAAAAAGAACGAGGTACTTCCAAGTTACTTCGGACACGAAATAGCATTACGCAGGTGCAGCGCGCGTGAGCAGTTGAGTTAGACCTTGAGTTGGCTGCGGAGGAGTGCAACACGCTTAGATCGTTTTCGTTTATGTTCAACAATAGACCTCTAGTTGTTTGTATACAAATGACGTCATAGTGTTCGACAGCGCCAGAAATTTGGTAGAATTGAACTACGCTCGAAGCTAGAGGTGAACAAGGTCGCGCCCGAAAGCCACGGTCTTGAGGGGATTACGATATGGTCCCTTAAAGGGACGCGACCCTCGGTCCTGCTTTTCTTTCAATGGGAGGCAGCGAACAAATGCCCGTTCGTGGAACCCAGCCCTCTCCTTCCGATTTGTTTCGGTTTCAGTCTGTCTACCAATGTCATGATGACGTTTCTCTGGTAGAGGTCTATTCGAACGCTCTGCATCTTACTCCCTGTGGGCGCACAATGGTTCAGCTTCATTTCAATGGCAGCGGTTCTTATTTCCCGAATAAAATACTCTCATTGATTGAACATCACGTTTTATAGCAAAAAATACAATGAAGGAACCGGAGAGGAAGCAGAAAATATGTGGACATGACTGGAAAGTGAGTTAAAAGTGACTTGGAACTTAACATAAGTTACTTTGGCAAAGTTGCCTGAAAAAGGAACGAGTTCCTCTGAAAGCTACCACGGCGCAAAAGTACCGAGTTAAGTTACAAGTTACCAAAAAAGGAACTTAGTTACAGTAACAAGTTACTTGTAACGAGTTACCTCGAACTCTGGTGCATATCGTCATCTTCTCAGTGTCCCTCAAGAACGCCCTTCAAACACGTCGTCGTCTGCTGCGCTTCCGCTCCCCACATCCGGGTCGCTGGGATGACGCTACGCTCGTAATTGCACGCCTTTTCAGCTACATATTTATAAACCGCACGTGTCACACGTCAGAGCAGCCGAGCAGCTCCGCACTTGTCCTTCGGCTCGTCATGATGTGGGTACTCCTTTTCGTTCTCCTCATCGCAGCGACTATTCCGGTATCTACTGGACAGGATGAAAGCGTAGATGTGAGTTCCATTTGCCAGTGTGTGACTTTCCTCTTATTGAGCTGAATGACAGTTTGTGCCGTTATGGAAATCGCAGCCAATGTTGTTTTTTTTTTTAAATCCTTGTGTGTCGTAAGTTTGTGACATGTTTGAGTGCTTCGAAGTGATGTGCTGATAGGCATGTTTGAACAAGGAAAGTTTGAATGACCATGTGCTCTGGATATGCTGAATATATTTATTTGTGAAAGCTGGCTGAATGAATGAAGCTGGAAAAATGATTAGTGTACGATGCGAAAACGAAGGTGCTAGTAAACCGGTTAATAATTTCGAGAAGCTCCAACTGAAACATGCATTGGAAGCAGGTACAGTCACGGGCATCCAATACGGTGAGAAACACCCCAGAGCGTCCATTTCCTAACTAAGCAATAATAGACAATGCACACGCAGTTTAAGTATGCTGTTAGCTGGCTAATTCCAGCGAGTTTCGACCAAGCAAGGAACCTGACCATCTCAATTTTTTTTTAAAATATATTCCTCAGGAGACGGGAAATGATGAAAAATGCGCCTATATTTAAGCACCAAGCTTTCAGCCATTTCAACCTCCCCCAACCTTCCCCAACCCCAACCTTCAGCCAGAAGGAAACTGGTCGAAATGTGACCCAGTTGTTTCCGGCCACTTTGCGGGCTTCTAAATTGAGAACGATGCGGTTCTAAGAGCCATAATTTTTTTCACCTGCTCACTACTACAGGGACAACTCACTTTCTTCTTCCTCCCCGTTTGCAACTGTACCTTTTTTCGTAAAAAATTGGCGCAAGAAAAACGCGAAAAAGGCCGTTTTTCGGAGCCTTCCTGTACTGACCCCGTTTATCGAAGAATAATCAAACCTGCACCATTCGTTTCGTCATTGCATACCCTAGCTGTTTATACCACCTTCATTGTTCTAGACTTACTCTGCTAGAAGAAGATTGTAGTAATCCCACCGGCGGGTATTGCGATTTAGCTGTATTTCGGTCGGCGCTATCAAAAAATGGCCATCAAAAAGTTGCCGCGATTTTTCATGTGTTGCGCCGAAACCCTTTCCTAACACAAAGAAGAAAAAAAAGATTCGTATTTGATTGTCGGTGACGCTACGATTTTTTTAAAGTGACAGTGTGCACGCGCGCTAGGCGGTACTATCCCGCAGCTGGTCGCCGTTACGGTTGCCAAAGGCGGACGCGATTCAGAGAAACGAAGTTAAAAACGCGGTTATGGCGCTGTTGTGGCAGCTGTCGTGGTAAGCTCGAAGTTCGCACAGTACGTGCATACGCATTTCTCTCTGCTTGGGCTAATACTAACCCACTTAGGGCGAATGGAGTAAAATTTGTTCAAGCTAAGCCTTATGTCTGGATACTTCCCAGGCAGCACAACAAGATTGGACCAATATTGGCCCAATATGGCAAGTGCAACTCGGCCCAATATTGGGGGCCTAATATTGGCAAGCCAATATTGCCGTTATGAGTCCAATATTGGCAGGCCAGTTTTGCCGTTATCTCGTGCATACATTCATTGGATCTTTCAAATTACTGTATTATCTCAACAAAAATGACAAAAGTCATTTACGATTTGTGATTTTTGCAGGAAGACTAGGGGTTTCTAAGAAATTATGTTTCTGATACCTGCATCATCACTACATTGAAGCATTTCGGCAACATGTGAACGTTGCATTTTATTAAAAATGAATACACATATTCTGACAGTGCTACATCAGAAATCGGGGTCTCCTTTCTGGTATGAAGGGGCTGGAGTGATGCATAAGTTGGCAGTTGTCTTGCGCTTCTGCCTGCCGCTGTTTCTGTCACCCGCGCCAAAAATGCCCTTCCTACCAGTCTTGTACACAGCTGGTTCGCGGTGCAGTGGTGACCGCTTCACTATTGCTCCTGAAAAGTAAGCAGTATATGATAGGTAGGGCTTGTAGGTATAATTTCATATTTAATAACTCTTTGTAGAAACACAGGAATAGCACTTAAACACATTGCAGAAGAACAAAAAGGAAAGAACATTTCTCCGCATGACTGTATTTGTCAGTGACTACCAGTCTGCCAGTAGTTAAACTACTAGTTAAACTACCTGATTGTAGTTAAAAAGTGGTTATCAACTACTTGCAGAAATGTAGTGAAAACTACTAGTTAAACTACTATTTTAAGTAGTTAACTACAGTAGTTAGGTTACTGAAGGGGCCAACTACTTCCGATTTTGCCGCAAGCTTTACGGCACGATTGTGCTTCCGATTTTTACATTGAGCTACTTGTTTGATGAGAACGGAGGTGCAGAGCAATTGTGTCGTGCATGTACACTAAAACTTATAATGCTTGTCCAGTAAGCCTCATTTGCTCTGAAATAATTTTGCAAATTAGTTTATCGCGTAGGCGCAGAAAGAATCTCGCCGCAAGCTTTGTATTTGGCGATCGTAGCTATGGCTTGAGCCAAACTTTATCATTGCTTGTGATTAATATTTAGGTGTCCAAGAACACTACAACGAATTGGTGTTGATGGACAACGTTAAGTAGTTATAGGTGTAGTTAAACTACATTGCAGTAGTTAAAGAAGTAGTTTTAACTACTCCCCTGAAAAGTAGTTGAACTACTAGTTAAACTACTCAATCTCAAAGTAGTTAGTAGTTATAGTTAAACTACTGTAGAAGTAGTTAGCGGCCATCACTGGTATTTGTGGCTTATTGCTCAAGCAAGATCCTGGGCTTCTGTCCAAAGCTGATTAAGTGCATACTGAAACCACAGCAAATCTCCCTTAAAAAATACAGTTTGATACACCTGTGAAAGCTTGTACCAATAGTAGGAATGTAAACATCATACACACACTCTATTTCCACGTGCCACTGTTATATCTATAGAGTCGTGGTAAGACAACTGTAAACAGCATTAGGATTACCTACCAATGAACGCAGTCCAGGAATTGGACCTCATGAACGCAGACTTGCTACCTTTCTGCCCCATTCACACTGAATTTGGCGATGGGCACAATACCCTGGATGCAGCGTGGAGAGCGGCTCCTCCCAAAACCAGCAATGTGTTCTTTCGGAAACAAATGCATCACAGACCATATAGCTTTTTTTAAACCAGCATGACCTCCCACATGTAGTATACAATAGTTATGTGTACTTTCTTACACGGACGTTAAAATGGCTATTTACGAAAGGATATACTACACCACAGGTTCCTGAGAGTCATTCCATGGCAAATATTCCAGACTTTGAGATTGTAACCAAGCAGATCTGGGGAGAAAGAGCACATGAGCATGAAAAATCTGAAAGTTACTGTCAGTTTATTACACCATTATACTCACTGTTCTCTTCTCCTTCTGCGGCATTGGCTTGCAATGATGGCCTTCATGATTAATCTCCGCTGCCAGTGGAAGGGAAGTCGTCAGTACGGAGGTTGACAGCAGCGTAACGAAAAATTCAAAATGATGAAATGTACGAATTGGTCCTACACCTGAAAAACATCAAGGTCAACATACATTATTTGCTAAACGCCGCGTGCAAGAAAATTGCACTGCTGTGTGCCATTGCATACATTCTGTGTCACTCTCTATGTAGAAATACCATAAGCATGTAACAAAGAAAAAAAACTACAACATAAATGTGGGATAGAAAGTTTTTGGGGAACGAACGCGATATACGAACCTAAAAATTCAACGAGATCGGACGAGGGGGAAGCGAGTTCAGTCCCCAGACAGTGACGAGCCGCTACCAGACGCACCGGCGCCGATACTCTCGTGCGAATTTGTGGAGAACGAAACGTCGCGCGCTTACGAGACCAAAGTAGTTGGAAAGACGACGTCGAGCCCTTCAAAAAGACACAAAACACACTATATGTAGCTCCACTATTAGCATTTTTCGGGAAGAAACCATCCGAGATATAACTGGTAATCGCAACGCATAATGTTCACTGTCCTTATCTGTGCATTCCACTTAAAGTTAAACTATAGTCTAAGCAACCAGTTACAAATGAGGAATAGGGGTCAAAATAGAGAGACAATACTTACCACTAGCAGAGTGTTGTGTATCAACTTTAAGTTTGAGACACGCCGCTCCGACCAGTTCAGTACTCTACGTTACTTGCATTTGGAAGCGAGAACGGTTATCCTTGCACATATGACACTGGACTCACATGACCAATGATTTGTAGAGCTACAAACGACCCGTCGCAGTACCTAGATAACTGTTAAAACATGCCGCAAGTAACACCACAACCTCCACATTCACAACCGCCACAGCAGAGAGGGACAAAGAGCACATTCTTGCCAGGACGGTCACAGCGAAGCGCGAAGAGTGACGGTTTATCGACAGGCTTAGAAGCTATGCAAGGTATTCAGTTTCTATTGAAAATATAAGATTCCTTAAAAGCTAATAATCATGATCTACATGCGTACAAGGTCTAAACCATGCGTAGTAGTAACTGGAGTACAGAACAGCTGATTTAGCAAGCAACAAGCCAGGTATGCAACGTCCGAAATAAAGCCACCGTTCATCCCGAGAATATCCCAACGAAGCATCCCCTGGACTTCCGAAAGGCACATTTTCGGAGGGTCACTCGGAGCATGTAGGGATGGGCAAGGGACGAAGTCATGCAGTCCCAGGGACAGCCGCATGATCCGAAGGCGGCAGTCCCACGGGCGTCCGCGGGACTGGTGTGTGTTACCTGGGTTATTGCACCTCGTTTGAACTCTCGGTTATTGCACAGCTCCGGGAACTCCTCCATGTATGTTTTCTGCGCTTCTGACATTGCCATTCCGCTTGAGCTGGAAGTACGTGCATCACACATTTTTTTTCGTGTTTCCCGGCCGAAACAACCGCTATGTCACAGTAGTGGTACTTCCAAACATAACTACGCAACTTACCTGGTCCAGATTATAAACTTGCTGCAAATGGTATCTGAAATGCGCGCGAGAACCGCCTCATAGAGATAGCAGACTATTGTTGGAACGTTCTCATTGGCTCAGGTGAAGTTACGGTTTTATAATACCGTAGTTATGATCTCAGCTCTCTGTCGGCGTGTAAAATGCAACAACATTTGACAGAAGTAGGAATCACATTCAGTTACCGCAACGAAAACCATCATACCGAAAAAAAGTTTTTAATTTCTGTAGCTAAAAATCGGCCTCGGGTTGCGAGAGTAGCGTCATGAGAGCGACGCGGATGTGGGGAGCGGAAACGCAGCAGACGACGATGTGTTTGAAGGGCGTTCTTGCCCACTCTGTGCATATCATAGATTGAGAAGTTACCCGTCAAAAGGAACTCGTTACAAGTGAAGTTACCATGTGCAAAATGTAACTAAGTTAATAACGAAGTTCTTCAGCCTGAAATGTAACTCGCAGTTACTGAGTTACTTAAAAAAAAGAACGAGTTCCTTCCAAGTTACTTCGGACACGAAATAGCATTACGCAGGTGCAGCGCGCGTGAGCAGTTGAGTTAGACCTTGAGTTGGCTGCGGAGGAGTGCAACACTATTAGATCGTTTTCGTTTATGTCCAAGAATAGACCTCTAGTTGTTTGTATACAAATGACATCATAGTGTTCGACTGCGCCAGAAATTTGGTAGAATTGAACTACGCTCGAAGCTAGAGGTGAACAAGGTCGCGCCCGAAAGCCACGGTCTTGAGGGGATTACGATATGGTCCCTTAAAGGGACGCGACCCTCGGTCCTGCTTTTCTTTCAATGGGAGGCAGCGAACAAACGCCCGTTCGTGGAACCCAGCCCTCTCCTTACGATTTGTTTCGGTTTCAGTCTGTCTACCAATGTCATGATGACGTTTCTCTGGTAGAGGTCTATTCGAACGCTTTGCATCTTACTCCCTGTGGGCGCACAATGGTTCAGCTTCATTTCAATGGCAGCGGTTCTTACTTCCCGAATAAAATACTCTCATTGATTGAACATCACGTTTTATAGCAGAAAATACCATGAAGGAACCGGAGAGGAAGCAAGAAAATATGTGGACTTGACTGGAAAGCGAGTTAAAAGTGACTTGGAACTTAACATAAGTTACTTTGGCAAAGTTGCCTGAAAAAGGAACGAGTTCCTCTGAAAGCTACCACGGCGCAAAAGTACCGAGTTAAGTTACACGTTACCAAAAAAGGAACTTAGTTACAGTAACAAGTTACTTGTAACGAGTTAACTGGAACTCTGGTGCATATCGTCATCTTCTCAGTGTCCCTCAAGAACGCCCTCCAAACACGTCGTCGTCTGCTGCGCTTCCGCTCCCCACATCCGGGTCGCTGGGATGACGCTACGCTCGTAATTGCACGCCTTTTCAGCTACATATTTATAAACCGCACGTGTCACACGTCAGAGCAGCCGAGCAGCTCCGCACTTGTCCTTCGGCTCGTCATGATGTGGGTACTCCTTTTCGTTCTCCTAATCGCAGCGACTATTCCGGTGTCTACTGGACAGGATGAAAGCGTAGATGTGAGTTCCATTTGCCAGTGTGTGACTTTCCGCTTATTGAGCTGAATGACAATTTGTGCCGTTATGGAAATCGCAGCCAATGTTGTTGTTTTTTTAAATCCTTGTGTGTCGTAAGTTTGTGACATGTTTGAGTGCTTCGAAGTGATGTGCTGATAGGCATGTTTGAACAAGGAAAGTTTGAATGACCATGTGCTCTGGATATGCTGAATATATTTATTTGTGAAAGCTGGCTGAATGAATGAAGCTGGAAAAATGATTAGTGTACGATGCGAAAACGAAGGTGCTAGTAAACCGGTTAATAATTTCGAGAAGCCCCAACTGAAACATGCATTGGAAGCAGGTACAGTCACGGGCATCCAATGCGGTGAGAAACACCCCAGAGCGCCCATTTCCTAACTAAGCAATAATAGACAATGCACATGCAGTTTAAGTATGCTGTTAGCTGGCTAATTCCAGCGAGTTTCGACCAAGCAAGGAACCTGACCATCTCAATTTTTTTTTGAAAAAATATATTCCTCAGGAGACGGGAAATGATGAAAAATGCGCCTATATTTAAGCCCCAAGCTTCAGCCATTTCAACCTCCCCCAACCTTCCCCAACCCCAACCTTCAGCCAGAAGGAAACTGGTCGAAATGTGACCCAGTTGTTTCCGGCCACTTTGCGGGCTTCTAAATTGAGAACGATGCGGTTCTAAGAGCCATAATTTTTTTCACCTGCTCACTACTACAGGGACAACTCACTTTCTTTTTCCTCCCCGTTTGCAACTGTACCTTTTTTCGTAAAAAAATGGCAAAGTCGCAAGAAAAACGCGAAAAAGGCCGTTTTTCGGAGCCTTCCTGTACTGACCCCGTTTATCGAAGAATAATCAAACCTGCACCATTCGTTTCGTCATTGCATACCCTATCTGTTTATACCACCTTCATTGTTCTAGACTTACTCTGCTAGAAGAAGATTGTAGTAATCCCACCGGCGCTATTGCGATTTAGCTGTATTTCGGTCGGCGCTATCAAAAAATAGCCATCAAAAAGTTGCCGCGATTTTTTCATGTGTTGCGCCGAAACCCTTTCCTAACACAAAGAAGAAAAAAAAGATTCGTATTTGATTGTCAGTGACGCTACGATTTTTTAAAGTGACAGTGTGCACGCGCGCTACCCCTAGGCGGTACTCTCTCGCAGCTGGTCGGCGTTACGGTCGCCAAGGGCGGACGCGATTCAGAGAAACGAAGTTAAAAACGCGGTTATGGCGCTGTTGTGGCAGCTGTCGTGGTAAGCTCGAAGTTCGCACAGTACGTGCATACGCATTTCTCTCTGCTTGGGCTAATACTAACCCACTTAGGGCGAATGGAGTAAAATTTGTTCAAGCTAAGCCTTATGTCTGGATACTTCCCAGGCAGCACAACAAGATTGGACCAATATTGGCCCAATATGGCAAGTGCGACTCGGCCCAATATTGGGGACCTAATATTGGCAAGCCAATATTGCCGTTATCAGTCCAATATTGGCAGGCCAGTTTTGCCGTTATCTCGCGCATACATTCATTGGATCTTCCAAATTACTGTATTATCTCAACAAAAATCACAAAAGTCATTTAAGATTTGTGATTTTTGCAGGAAGACTAGGGGTTTCTAAGAAATTATGTTTCTGATACCTGCATCATCACTACATTGAAGCATTTCGGCAACATGTGAACGTTGCATTTTATTAAAAATGAATACACATATTCTGACAGTGCAACATCAGAAATCGGGGTCTCCTTTCTGGTATGAAGGGGCTGGAGTGATGCATAAGTTGGCAGTTGTCTTGCGCTTCTGCCTGCCGCTGTTTCTGTCACCCGCGCCAAAAATGCCCTTCCTACCAGTCTTGTACGCAGTTGGTTCGCGGTGCAGTGGTGACCGCTTCACTATTGCTCCTGAAAAGTAAGCAGTATGTGATAGGTAGGGCTTGTAGGTATAATTTCATATTTAATAACTCTTTGTAGAAACACAGGAATAGCACTTAAACACATTGCAGAGAACAAAAAGGAAAGAACATTTCTCCGCTTGGCTGTATTTGTGGCTTATTGCTCAAGCAAGATCCTGCGCTTCTGTCCAAAGCTGATGAAGTGCATACTAAAACCACAGCAAATCTGCCTGAAAAAAATACAGTTTGATACACCTGTGAAAGCTTGTAGCAATAGTAGGAATATAGACATCATACACACACTCTATTTCCACGTGCCACTGTTACATCTATAGAGTCGTGGAAAGACAACTGTAAACAGCATTACGATTACCTACCAATCAACGTAGTCCAGGAATTGGACCCCATAAAACGCAGACTTGCTACCTTTCTTCCCCATTCACACTGAATTTGGCGATGGGCACAATACCCTGGATGCAGCGTGGAGAGCGGCTCCTCCCAAAACCAGCAATGTGTTCTTTCGGAAACAAATGCATCACAGACCATATAGCGCTTTTTCTAAACGAGCATGACCTCCCACATGTAGTATACAATAGTTATGTTTACTTGCTTACACGGACGTTAAAATGGCTATTTACGAAGGGATATACTACACCACAGGTTCTTGAGAGTCATTCCATGGCAAATATTCCAGACTTTGAGATTGTAACCAAGGAGATCTGGGGCGAAAGAGCACATGAGCATGAAAAATCTGAAAGTTACTGTCAGTTTATTACACATTATACTCACTGTTCTCTTCTCCTTCTGCGGCATTGGCTTGCAATGATGGCCTTCATGATTAATCTCCGCTGTCAGTGGAAGGGAAGTCGTCAGTACGGAGGTTGACAGCAGCGTAACGAAAAATTCAAAATGATGAAATGTACGAATTGGTCCTACACCTGAAAAACATCAAGGTCAACACACATTATTTGCTAAACGCTGCGTGCAAGAAAATTGCACTGCTGTGTGCCATTGCATACATTCGGTGCCACTCTCTATGTAGAAAGACCATAAGCGTGTAACAAAGAAAAAAAAACTACAACATAAATGTGGGATAGAAAGTTGTTGGGGAACGAATGCGATATACGAACCTAAAAATTCAACGAGATCGGACGAAGGGGAAGCGAGTTCAGTCCCCAGACAGTGACGAGCCGCTACCGGACGCACCGGCGCCGATACTCTCATGCGAATTTGTGGAGAACGAAACGTCGCGCGCTTACGAGACCAAAGTAGTTGGAAAGACAACGTCGAGCCCTTCAAAAAGACACAAAACACACTGTATGTAGCTCCACTATTAGCATTTTTCGGAAAGAAACCATCCGAGATATAACTGGTAATCGCAACGCATAATGTTCACTGTCCTTATCTGTGCATTCCACTTAAAGGTAAACTATAGTCTAAGCAACCAGTTACTATGGTAGTTCAAATGAGGAATAGGGGTCAAGATATAGAGACAATACTTACCACTAGCAGAGTGTTGTGTATCAACTTTAAGTTTGAGACACGCCGCTCCGACCAGTTCAGTACTCTACGTTACTTGCATTTGGAAGCGAGAACGGTTATCCTTGCACATATGACACTAGACTCACATGACCAATGACTTGTAGAGCTACAAACGACCCGTTTCAATACCTAAACAACTGTTGAAACATGCCGCAAGTAACACCACAACCTCCAAATTCACAATCGCCACTGCAGAGAGAGACAAAGAGCACATTCTTGCCACGACGGTCACAGCGAAGCGCGAAGAGTGACGGTTTATCGACAGGCTTAGATTTGGAAGTCCATAAGAACCTGGGGCAGTTCCAGAACCTCAGTCAGGCTGCCAGTGTGAAGTTTTTAGCTTTGGTGAAACTGCACATAGCTGTCACTTTCTGGTTTAACCCAGGGATATTATTATATCTGATTTTCCAGATTAAAAAAAAAAGGCCAGTATTCCCTGTATATGGCCAATATTGGTGAATGCCAATATGGCCACTGATGAATCCATATTGGCAGGATCTTGGGAATATTGGGCCAATATGCCCAACGACGAGCCAATATTGGTAGAACCTTGGGAATATAGGGCCAATATGCCCAATGGTGAGCCAATATTGGCGGAATCTTTGGAATACTGGTCCAATATTGGACCGGTATTCCCAATGTTCAGCCAATATTGGGCTAACCTACTGTGCTGCTTGGGTTGTTCCTAAATTTTCTGTAGGCTTCGCGGATTGTACAACTCACGTACCTCTTAGCTTTTGTGTGTTTCTGGCCTCCTCCTTTAACGTGCACGACATTTCTTGATCTTAGGCTCTGAACTGTGCAGTCCAGCTCATCCACGTATAAAAGTTCGTTGCTCTCGCAAATCATCTTCCTTCAGAGCACTGCACACGTACACGTCAGGCAATGCCCACACATCTTTTACCGCGACCAACTTCTGGGACGTCTTAATCATGTTCCCGGTTGCCACAGGAACGATTGCTTGGACATCGCGCTCTGACATCGATGCAGGAAGAAGCGTAATAATTTAGCATCGCTGTTGCAGTGACTTAAACTTACTTGCGCGGTAGACCATCCTAATATTTCCCAACAACACTGGGCACAGCTGGCAGTTGCTATTCGATCTACCGGGAAGGGAAACGTCGAACACTGCTTCAATCTGTCCACGTGCCTTGACACCCAGAGCATCCGAAATTTCGGAGTTCTTTCTTTTCACGTACGATGTGGAGGTCTTCTTGCGCTTTCTCACTGGTGTCACGCCGATGTCTTGCGACGTTATTAATCGATTGATTTCATGAATCGCTTCGTCTTCCGTTGAAAACGGATCATCTTTCGTGCCGGTGTTGGATGACGTGGACGTTGAGGGTTGTTGTGATTCACATAACCTATGGAAGTTCACAAAGCAGTTTTGGCACAGCATATCTGATTCCCGGATATCACCTGCACCTTCGGCACCAAGTACAGCTTTCAGGGCGTCAACACCAATCCGAGTCACGCACTGGGAGTCCTTAGTACGACTTTTTTTTCTTCTGGTGCATGTGCAAATAGCCTGCACAGTAGACCCGTTTGCTGTCCCGTGTAGACCCCTTTCCCCCGTTTTTTTTCCTTTTCGTCTAATAAATATATCCCCCCCCCCGTTTGCTGCTCTGGTCAGAACCCAAGTCTCATGGGGAAACGTCAGGACTACAATGCGAGCCCGAAACAGCCGCGGCAAAAAAATACGTGGTGACAATTTAGGCGCCGTCATTGACGTGGGTCAACCGTTTGATCCATTCTTGACCAATTTTGGCGACGAGCGATATCTGTCAATATCCTCTGTCAAGGCCAGCTTTAGCCTGGTGCCTTAGAACACAAAAGTAGCGGCTCTTGGAAGCCGCCAATGAGGCATCATCACCAGTTGCTTCAAAAGGTTGGCCAGTGAGAAACCCCAAGAACACAATGACCTCCTGTGTACGTCCAAGGAAAGTCATCAGCGGACAGAGATAACATCCCCAGGACTTCCCTACCAGGTCCTCAATTTGTTAGAAATGTGACAAAGTGAGACTCCCCGTCATATCCTCCTATGGGAGCTACCAATTGACGCGGCTAGTACAATTCTGGGAGCAAGCAGATACCTTAGTGAATTATTTATTTTGAGAAGTGAGGGCACATTTGCAGCACCCAGTCAGCATGTGGGGGTTTTGATATATTTTCAACCTCGGTCACAGCTACCATTTGAGGTTTCTCATCTATATTTGTTCAGCGTATTTCTCATCACAAACAATGAGTGTCACAGTTTAAAAAGCAAAAAAAGAGATATATATAAAAGGCCCGTAGGCCACTAAGACCACCGAAATCACTTAGAACGGCATACACTCTAAATCTTTTCACACCTTTAAAGGTGTAATAGCGTGCATGGCGCACGCCTTTTTAGGTGTAATTTTGGTAACATCATAATGGAGCACGGTTTCGCACAAATTTTCTTTACCCGAGTGTTGTCTGTCCTCCAAAAATTTAGTCTTGCAACATCTCAACATTGTTCAGCAGTATTGTAGACACTTGCGCGTGCTCGATTATCGATAGCGATGCATATATGCATTAGCTCGTACCGACGATATCCAAGACATAATGAAAGCAAGATTTGCACTGACACTTGATCTTTAGTAATGCTTTCCGAATTTTGTAAAATATCATACTGGAGATGAAATGTTACGGAACCAGATTGAATGTGCATAGCGCACACCTTTAAAGGTGTGAAAAAGTTTACAGTGTATGGTGCAGCAGCATTTCCTTTCCAAGACAAAACAGATACAACTTATTGCTTGTCTTGCGAACTTCAGCAGATTCGGGAGTCCTCTTCGCGTCTCAGTCAAAACAAAGGGTGAGGTATCTAAGTTTAACTTGATTTTGCACATAACCAACAATGAACTGAGAAATTCCATGGAGTATTAAATCACTATCAAGGTAGTGTCCGTGTTTCGTATTGCTTTAGTTTGAGGCATGCATCGTAAGTGAAGCTTGGGCAGTGAAACGCTATTATTTTTTGTCTCTTCAGAAAAAAAATGCTCCATGCAACCTCTTGCCAGGGACCCTTTGCGGACACTCACGCAACAAGACCGCTGTGAAAAGTCTAGCAAACTGTATTTTACAGCACGTCAAACGCAGCACATGGACGGATTCCTTTAAAATCTGAAGCTCGGTATTTGCACCCCTATATCTGCCTTTATTTAATATTTTTGTTTGTATTGTTTAAATTTATGCATGAGCACTCCTTCTTTGATATTTTATTGGGTAATGAGAAATAAATCGGGAACTTGATAACTGCTAGCAGGTATTAAAATGCACAACGCAGTATTAAAGTAATTTACTTCTCCTGTGCTCGTCCTCTGGTTGACGACCGCAGGATGTACGCAAATGAAAGTCACTGGAAGCTCCTATGATGACAGCCTGTGGACCTCCTCCGTTCATCCCATCACGGACGAGGACGTGATGACACTTTGAGGACATCCTGAGGACCGCGTGTGTTCTTGGGGAAGCTTTAGACATAAGGTTTCCCACGGTCTTGAGGAAACACGAACTCTGATGATATGTTTCGATGGTGTCAGCGACTCGGATATGAGCCATAACTGCGTTTTTAACTTGATTTCACTGAATCGCGTCCGCCCTTGGCGACCGTAACGCCGACCAGCTGCGGGAGAGTACCGCCTAGGGGTAGCGCGCCTGCACACTGTCACTTTAAAAAAATCGTTGCGTCACCGAGAATCAAATACGAATCTCACTTTTTTTCTCTGTGCTAGGAAAGGGTTTCTGTGCAACGTATAAAAAAATCGCGACAACTTTTCGATAGCCATTTTTTTTGCTAGCGCCGGCCGAAATACAGCTAAATCGCGATACCGCCTGTGGGATTATTACAATCTGCTTCTAGCAGATTAACTCTAGAACAATGAAAATGGTATCAACGTATAGTGCATGCAATCACGAAACGAATGGTGTCGGTTTCATTATTCTCCGATAAACAGCGTCAGTACAGGAAGGCTCCGAAAAACAGCGTTTTTCGCGTTTTCTTGCGACTTTGCCATTTTTTTACCAAGAAAGTTTCAGTTACAAATGGGTAAGTAGAATAAAGTGTGTGGTCTATGTAGTAGTAGCAGGTTCAAAAAATTATGGCTCTTAGAACCGCATAGTTCTCAATTGGGAAGCCCGCAAAGTAACCCGAAACGACTGGATCACATTTCGAAAAGTTTCTTTCTCCCCCTCTCCCTCGAAAATGGCTGAAGGTTGGGGCTTAAATATAGGCGCATTTTTCATCATTTCCCGTCCCCTGAATAATATATTTTTTCCGAAAAAGTTGGAGGTGGTCAGGTTCCTTGCTTGGTCGAAATTCGCTTAAATTAGCCAGCTAACAGCATACTTAAACTGCGTGTGCATTTTCTATTATTGCTTAGTTAGGAAATGGACGCTCTGGGGTGTCTCTCACCGCATTGGATGCCCGTGACTGTACCTGCTTTCAATTCCTGTTTCAGTTGGGGCTTCTCGAAATTATTTACCGGTTTACCAGCACCTTCTTTTTCGCATCGTACACCAATCATTTTTCGGATCTATCGGGGGATGGGACCTTTTGGAAATACAGTAGTGATTTTTTTTCCACATGGTGTTTGCAGTAGCCGGTCGAAACTCCAATAGCCTCCTAATGTTTCCCTCCTGACTAAAGTACAAAAGTTGAAAGGAGAAGTTACAGCTATCTCTGCTATTTGTGTCATGCTTACGTCACTGGTTATAATCAAATTTGGCCATACGGATTCGTTTTGTCCTTTCTGCGCGTGGTGTAGGCACGGCGCACTAGTCAGAGGGAGCTGTGGCCGCTTGATCGACAGCGACACCCGCAGCGATGTCATGCGTAACGGCCTGGTACTGCCACCGTATCTACGCATTCGCGTGTCGGGTTTTGGTTCGCGAGAATGTGTTGAGCGTGTTGGTCGGGACTAAACATGATTAAGAACGCGGAGGGACAAGGATGACACACACACGGAGGTGTTGAACTAGCAACTGCTTTTATTTGGACAAGTAGCAGCACCATTACCGCCATCGACAGCGCACCCGGAATCGCGGCGCTCGATATTAAATGGCAGCTCAGCCACTTCGGCTCTGGCTACCAAGTAGAACGGTTGTTGTCCGTGGTTATTCTAGCTGAGCCAACAACGTTTGGTAACACGACGTTCCATTAACCTCGCCCTTCTACAATCTTATCTCACCCTTTAGCTCCGCCCGTAGCGCAGTCTCAGCTCAAGACAGTTGCTGTCAAGTTGCCTCCTTTTTGGTACAGGAACCCGGCAGTCCGGTTTGCCCAAGCCGAAGCCCAGTTTCACTTGTCCGGCGTTACATCCCAGCTGACTAGGTTCTACCACGTAATTTCCACCCTGTCCCCCACCGCCGCCGACGAGGTCTATGATCTCATAATCACCCCTCCGCCGGAAAATCGATACGATCAGCTCAAGTCAGCCTTGCTGAAACGCACATCGTCTTCCGACCGCGACCGACCACACCAGCTCCTCTCCGCCGAAGAACTGGGCGAGCGGCGTCCCACCGAGCTACTTCGGCGCATGAAACAGCTCCTCGGAAGCGATGCGCCCGGCGGCAGTGGCGCCTCATCATCCATCAGCGATAGATTTCTGCGGCAACTCTTTCTACAACGCCATCCCCGCCGTGTACACATTGGTGTTAGCGAATGCGGCGAACCTCAGCTTAGACGAGTTGGCTACGCTTGCCGATGCAGTCATGGAGGTAGCGCCCGTCCCCACGCAAGTTGAAGTTATTGAGCGACCAGTACCACTGCCTTCCGCGTCCGAAATTCCTCGACAATCTCTGGCTCCGCGTTTTGACGAGCACAGTATTGCGCAGCAGCTGAACCACCTCACCCAACTCGTCGCTGCCCTTGCCACCCGCTCCCGCTCCCCAAGCCCTCGCCGACAACGTCGCCGTATCCCCGGCCCTCGTTCTGGGTTCCGCTCCCCTTGCTGGTACAATCGCCGCTTCGGCGCAGACGCCTTCCACTCTGTTCAGCCATGCACCTGGACCGCGTCTTCAGAAAACTCCCCCCCCCCCTAGTGGCGGATGGTGGACGCGGCCTCGAAGACAGCCGCCTCTTTTACATTGTTGACCGCGTATGTGGTGTGCCGTTGCGGTTGCTGGGATGCATCGACAGCGCACCCGGAATCGCGGCGCGCGATATTAAACGGCATCTCAGCCAGTTCGGCTCTGGCTACCAACTAGAACGGTTGTTGTCCGTGGTTATTCTAGCTGAGCCAACAGACACACAACACTAGTCGGGAAAGTCCCGGGTGACAGGTTGACTGACCTCTGACTCACGTTATTGGAAGAACGATGTATGAAGGTCGGTTCTACAATCTCACGTGCCAAGCCTAGAATGGTGGCTGCGAAGAACAGAACCATTGTGGTAGAGAGGAGTGCATGTAGGGCAGGAGCGTAGGTGGCCTTTTAGCCTTAAAGGCATGTCATCTGACTGAACTCAAATTTTTGCCCTGTGTTGGAGGAGCTTGAGAGTTGTTCGAGCTCACTAAACCCCCCTGTCCCGCACTCTGTCCTGCTGTCCTCTCTCCATCTGTCCACGTCTGTACGCCGCTCATAGCCACAGTTGCTTCGCGGCGATAACACGGAATAAAAAAATATAGTGCGAGTCACATTGCAGTGACACAAATTAATCAGGACTCTGAAGATATGATGCACCCTACCCTTTTCTGCCCTTTGACCTCTCCACAATGTCATTTCTTCCTACGTAGGTAAGGCCCCGAAGAGAAGAATCCGGGGTGAATCCGACCAACACCTTCATTGAAAGAGTGAAGGAGGTATGATTGATTGTCTTTCCTTATTAATTCCATCTCCATCGTAGGCCATGCAGAAGGAAGAGACTTACGCAGGACAAATTCGCCAGATAACAGCTAGGCTCCAGGAGGTATAGGATGACGGGACGCGCAACTTTACTTAGTCACGAGAGTGTAAATTGTGGTACAATAGAACGCAATGCTCTGTGCGCAAACTTCCCGTTCCCTTCCGCGACCTTTCTGATGAGCGCATTATTCTTCCATTCACCGACCGCTCTCACATCATATTACCGTATTTTCCGGTGTATAACGCGCACCCCTAAAAACGGGCCGAATTTGAAAAGAGTTCCACGTATATAACGCGCACCGCAACGTTGCTACAAGCTTCTGTGCTGCCATCAGTGCACACAATAAACCAAGGCGGTGTATCATTCATGCACATTCATTATTCGAAGCATATTTAATCAAAGCCGTTAAACTCCGATGCAACAAAGTCTGTGTCGTATAGTAGACTTCAGTCGTCTCTTCGCTTTCGGTTTCGCGTCTCTTCTCAATCACGCCAGCCTTCTGAAATGAATTCAAGATTATTGACCTTAAGCAGCATTATAGCATTATTAACTTTTTATGAAGACCGGTGCCCTTTTGCCGGTTTTGTCAACTCACGCGAAGAGATTTGGGAGAAAGTCACTGCACACCCTGGAAGAGGCGAGAATGTGTACGTCACCGACCTGAGAAAGAAGAACCAAGGTATATATATAGACAGGTAGCGAAGCTCCCATAGGGCCCTGCGTCTTCAGATAACGCCATGATAGAGACTGTCAGCACCATCCATCCATTGCGCGGACTACTAATTTTGTAAATAAATGACGTCAGATATGACGTCAGAAGCATGAATAATAAGTAGTGCGTAATTAGCTATGGCACGTTCGCATTCGCGTACTTCGTTTGCGTTGTATGTCCTTCCCTTTTACCTTAGTGAACGATACTAACCACCCAGGGGAACAATACCAGACGAGAACAGAGAAAAATATATCATATCAGGTTGAATGATACATATCAGTTCGAAATACATAGAGATATCACAGGTTGTGACGAAGGGTACGTGATAATCCAAATAAACAGGAAGTTGAATTTAATGTCCATTCCTAACCTAGACCTACACGTACACGTAGTGATTACCTGTTTGTATTTCTTCAACGATTTATCATAATGAGTCCGTTGCAAAATACAAAGGCATCGTTGGTGCACAGCTGATTCGCTAACACTCACGCTATCATGGCCGGTCTTGCCATGACGGAACTTTTTTGTCTCAGGGCCAGCAACATGGGATGCATAGCACTCATTTGTTCACACATGTTAATCTTTGCCTTCAGCTTCCAGATGTGAACGTCGCTTCCTGTTTAACCCAAAAAGTGTACGAACTCCGGATTACTATACACGGGCACACGGACGGGTACAAGAATGCACGAACAAACGTGCCTCATGCTACACATGCGCAGTGGAGCAGGATACGAAAACGTACTCAGGTCGTAGATGATTTCGTATATGTGTACTAGTGGGGCAACCGATAGCTTTTCCTGCATTTAAATTATGAATAAACTATTAATTTATCCAAGATCCATGCGCGCGTCGTAAATATTTTTTGTTTACGACCGTGCCTGTGCTACCAACTCCCAGGATCGCACGAGTCACGGAGATGACAGTGTTGCCGGGTCAGATTTGGTTTGTTTAGCCGCCTTCGCTACCTGGTTAAATCTACCTTGGAAGAGCTCCGCAGGAAAATATTTCCGTGTATAACGCGCAGGAGATCTTCAAATCACTTTTTTGCTCTATAACTCGCGAGTTATACACCGGAAAATACGGTATATTAGGTAGCGTGCCAACAAATGTACACTTGTGAGAGATGGCTATTCTCTCCAGTACTCACCCACGATTTAGACTAGCCATGCAGTCATTCGTGTTCATTTGCCTAACATTATTCCATCGGAGCTGTAGTCCATAATTCTAGCATGCGTAGTTCGTGGTTCATATTTAGTAAGACCATCAGTATTGCTCGCGTAATATACTGTGCAAAGAAACGCTTAGAGTTCTTGAGCTTCACTTGGGTTTGCTCAAGAATATTTACAGAGTAGTGAGTCGTAGCATTTGTTTTTTTTTCTTCCTTCTTTCTTTCTTTTTTCGTTCTCATAACGTCTTTGGGTGGTAATTATAGTAAAAACTCTTTCTCTATTAAATTTTTACAAGTCTTAAAAACAAATCTCCCACAGGAACAGCTTGACAGAACTGCTACACTACGTGCTTTCATGATTATGAGGAAATTTCACTCGATGGAAATCGAGTTTATTCGAAAGATTATATGGAAATTTCACTCGATGCTTGTAGAAGCAATTGCCTGCGCAGAGTTCTAGTGGCTTTCTGTGTGCATTAAATATAAAGCATCTCCTGTAACTATAAAAAGAAAATGGATAAAATTTGAGCTGTTGTGTTCATGTTGTCTCTGTGCTTTTGCCCATGCTGATACTTTTTCTCTGTGGAAATCCTCCACCAGCTTTCCCGTATCTACGCGCCATTATCTGTTTGAAAAAAAAAATACTTGATTGTAACGTGTCTCTTGGCACAAAAGAAAAACAATAACGTGAACAAAATATCCTTGCTACTTCTTTTGCTATAAAGGCTGAAGCCCATGCTGAGTATTCTGCGGGTTCCGCGCTCAAGACCCTGGAAGAAGTGGAGAGATTGGCAAGTAAGTCCAGCAGTGTAGTCCTGTCATGCGCACCAACATGCGGCTTTACTAACCATCTCAAATTTGTTGTGCCAGCGCATGCGGATTTTCATTCGGTGTCTGCCATATGGGGGGCCATTGGTATGGTTTGAGACAGCAGGTTGCATAAATGAAAACTATAAATGCAGAGTAGCTTTCGGACTTGTAATATTTACAGATTAATTGAAATGTGCTTCAATATCAGTTCCAAGGTGAAACATATTTACTATTTAACAACAAGAAAGTCACTCAACAATTGGGTCATGCTGTTCATAACCGTAGCTTATTCAAATACAAGGCAAAATTATGCTGCTGTTGGATGTGCAGCTGGAAATGGAAGCTCTAACCGTTGTTAGTTATGCTTATCTCTGCCTAGTTATTGTTGTTCATTTTCAACTTATCTCAATTGGTCTTATTTGCAAACACATGAAATATAGCGATACAAATGTGGGAAATAAAATACTACAGTGAAGTCGACGAAATAGAGTTCGAAATAGGACGACATATCTTGGAGTATATTGCCATTAATATTGTAGCAATACGATAGGTATGCAATAGATGCGGTTGCAGTATACCTTGGCACATTAAGAAATCGGTCCATAATGTCACACACATATACAGAATAGGGAGACATGGTATGCACTCATAAGGCGCCAAAGTGCATCATAGAACTGAGCCCTAAAAATTGGTGGTGCACGGTAGGTAGGTAGGTCCAGGCTTTACCACTTAGTATCACAGGTATACAATAGCAATGTTATAAAGTACGTGGTCATAATGTGCCTTGGCCATAAAGCTCGCGTAACAGATAAGAGAATTAAGTTGGGTTGGGTTGCACATGTATTGCAGATGAGGTGGTTGGGTAGCGTGAAAGAACCACCTTCTCAAGGAACAGGTGAAGACAACAGACAAGGGCCTCCAGGGCATGTGATTGGTTGGATGCACGCTTCCCTTCTCCTTCCCAAGGTGTGCTACTATATCCCCAACATTTAACACCTCTTCCCTTTCTCTTTTTTCAATAAATATACTTCCGCAACATTTAACCTCCTCCTTCTCCTCTTCACATAGCACCACTCAAGTGCACTCAAGTGACTGCATGCTAGAGGAAAAAGTTCAGTGTGGTGAACACAACGCTGGCGAAACACCATAGTCTTATGAAAGCTGAAAGTCACTGAAAAGGTTAGCCAGCTGTAGGACTCAAACCCACATCTTCTGGATTATGGACTGTGTTGGACTATGTTGTTCCAGCCTCAGAACATCAGTTCTCTCTTGTTCATAAGTTGCTGCTTGCGTCGACTCCGTCCTATGAATGTGTGTATGAGTGAGGAAAAATGCAAGAGGTGAAAGGAGCATGAGTGGAGAGAGAGTGGCTGGTTGGTCCCTTCCGATGACGCAACCTTGGAAACCGCTGAGAAGGCGTGCTAGCTTAGCTCAATTGGTAAAACCCTGGACTGCTAATCCAGAAGATGTGGGTTCGAGTCCTACAGCTGGCTAACCTTTTCATGACTTTCAGCTTTCATCGTTCATTTCTCAGGCAATTTGAGGCTTTGTATGTGTGTGACCTTGTGTGGTTGTTCCAGCCTCAGAACATCAGTTCTCTCTTGAACATGGTCTTATACCCCTGTCACACGGACACTTTCGATCCGCATTGAGCCAATGCTCATCGAGCTCAACGCGCTCCGATCCTGCTTAACCAGATCGAGTTCGTCAAACGGATTTGAGATTCTCAAGGCAGCTTGAAGGCCGCCATTGGCATTCTCGAAGTCAGCGAATTTGTAGTGGTAAACAAAACATTACATTGATTTGCAAATGTTCCTATACAAGCCCATGGAATTTCACGATTACTGTTTTAGTCTAGGTATAAGGGGCGACTGCGGTTGCTGATTTGTTTAATCTCCACCACTCTCGACACCGCGCTTCCCGCGGCACAATGCGGAAGAGGATGCGGTTATTCTCGACTTTTTAGGAACATATTTGTCAGCGTACTGTCTCGGGGCTGTTAGCACCGCCTGTCGACAAGCCAACCTTTCGATACGCATAGAGTTGGACCGTGTAGCAGCATCGCGCACTGAACGCTCTTCAGAAACTCGATGCGGATCGGATTCAATCCGCATTGAATGCGTCGTGTGACAGGGGTATTAGTTAGGGTTCCTGTATTCTCCTCTCCGCTCCTCTCCGGAGAGGGTTGCGCCAACAGTCAATATTGTACACGTTTCCGAAACAGAGTAACTCAACACCGCTACAAGATACTCTGGCGGGGGGGAGGGGGGTATGTTTATTAAAAATAAATAAAGCAAAGGTAAGCCAGATGGATGTCGGCTTGTTATTAAAAAAAAGTGAAAGGGGAAGTCAGAAGAGGCAAAGAAAATAAGAAAACAAAAAGGAGGAAAGAAAAGGAAAAGAAAAATGAAGAACACAAAACTAAAGCTGAAGAATCACACACTCTGGCGGGATCCTATGATGTATGCAGAACTGGTATAAAAATAAGAGGAAGGAAGAACAGAAAAAACAAAACAAAAGAAAAACAGAGAGAACGTAAACAGTGAACGTGTGCACTATCAGTGTCAGCCAAATTTATACCTTTAAAGGTATAAATGGCTTGTCCTGTGGCGCATCCCCCAAAAGGGATAAAAATTATACCACTAGGTGAGGTATAATAATTTATCCCTCCAGCAAGGTATGAAAATTCAGACCTTGGGGTGCAAAGTATACACCATACATGCGGTATAACTTCAATACTGCAGGGTATAAATTGAATCCCAGTAACAGGGTATAGCAAAGGTATCAAAATGTAGACCCGTGGGTGCAAAAAGAATACCATTCACAAGGCATAACTTAAATACCTCAAGGTATAAACTGAATCCCAGGAACAGGGTATAGCAAAGGTATAACAAAGTAACCCTTGGGGAGTAAAATATGTACCATTGAGAGGTTCAAATTATATACCCCGAGGTATCTATTTAGTCAATAGAACAGGGTATAGTAACGGTATGGAAATCCACGCCGTAGGGTGCAGAATAAATACCGTTTAGAAGGTTTCTATCAGGTAATTTGAAGGTATAAATTTAATCTAAGCAGCAAGGTACTACAATGGTACAGAAATCTAGACCACTGGGTGCAGAACAGTATATTTCTTTGCACCAAAAGCACGCAAGGAATAAAGTGCGTCATGTCTGTACCTAAAATAACTTCAAAGACAATGCGAAGTGTTGTGAACCAAACGCAAAAATGTTTATTTACAGTACTACATAAATAAATTTACAAAATCAATGCACTTCTCCCGAGCCTTTGTCTCTTCGAGCTTTAAAATTGCCCTTTGGATGATGTTTATATCGATGAGCTTGATTATGGGGCAGAGAGGCAGCTCTTGTTCCTGAAAAGACTTTTTTTTAAATAATGCCTACATGCAAAGCAAGCGTATTTTGTTCTCACCTCTATGATAAGTGACGAAGACTACTCATTTTATCTCCGTGAAATTAATTTCAGGGCAAGGACGCACAGGTCACCTGAAATAGCACATATTGAATATTTATGGTCCCCAAAATGGGAAAAAGCAAAAAAGAAAAACTTACCGTCGCTATCTGCAATGAGGAGTAGTTCAGCCTCCGTGCCGTTTTCCTGTACGATCATCAAAAGATCTTCAAATCCCTGCTGCGCTTGTGCGACGAGTTCTCGTTGGACGGAACAATATTCTGAACTCAAGCAGCAGCTATACACAAAAAGATGAGAAGCTGTCAGTTTCGTTAAACGGCAAAAAGAACGACAAGAAAATAAGTAATGATGTAGTTTGATGTACTACATCAAAATACGTGCATACACAGTCATATTTATCAAAACGAACACAACTATCTATCTTTTACTTGGAATTTGGCGGTTTCAAATTGTATTCTGCATTTTCCCGCACAGAACGTCGCTGTCAATATTCCGCCAACGAAATCCGATATATATCGATATATCATCTTCTAATCCATCCACATACACGCTAAATGCAAACAGTAAACGCAAAACGGGCTCTTATGTCATATAATAACAAACGTAAACGCAAAAAATTACATACGCACGAAGGAAGAAGGTACAGGCGACAGGATTACGTTCGCTTGTCTTCTCGCAAGGCGCAATCTTGTCGTCTGTTCCTTTGTGCGTATGAGTCACTTGCTGCGTTTATGTTTGAAATTACTCTAACACACTCTAAAACACTCTTACATGCGGGTCGATTGAACGATAATTGGGGCGAAAGAAATAGAAGGTCGACGAGAACGGCAAAAGAACTTATGTCAGGTTTGTCTAGTACTGCACAAACACGTGAGCACATCATACCTTTGTGAGAACAGACTCCGGCCTCTACGTTATGAAGTTTATCCACCAGCAAACCTGCACCTACGCCATTTTGTCAGGTCACAGCTGTTACACAAACTATCAATACTATTAATCTAGAGGCGTTCAGCTCTCCTTAACCAAAAATAAATAAGGCAAGTTCTCTTACCAAGATGTTGCAAGCATTGCAGTCTAAAAAAGTCAACAAACTTTCGATGAGGTTTCCATGCGTTGGCCCTTGGAGGCGAAGAATCACCATGCAAAACATCCGCATAACTTGGTTGTATGCTTGACCTGCACAGTCTGCACTGGCGCTCGCTCGTGGAAGGCCAGCTCTGGCAGACTCTGGCACGAATACCCCATTGATAACAAGAAGACCCATGAGAAGCGAGGCCCATTCTCCTCTCTTACTTTTCTGGGTCGGTATTCAAGAACTCTAAAACGGCACAACAGTTAAGATAGCCGTTATTGTGTGTGGGCAGAGGGAGATCTCGTATCCGACTTCGAGTCGTGTTTGTGACGTTGTGTGCCCCGTGTGTGCCCTTCATCGCCCCCTGTCTCGGGGTTTTGCCATTATGATCCTCCCAGAAAATGTTTCAATGTTGCAAGGTTGACGTTAATAGAGGCCATCACGTTGTTCACCTTTAAAACGCGACGCTTGTTTGCCCTTCTGACATTTATATAAATTAAATAATACGCCAAGACTCAAAACCCCGTGTAGCATGCTTTTCATACATCCGCCCTTCTTTCTCCAACATGCATAGAACAGAGGAAAGGGTAATAAAACCACATGACCACAACAGTAATAGTACCCGCAATCTCTTTCGATACGATTGATACCAACACGCGTATAGCTCTGAAGCTGGAAGTATAATGTCGAGGACAGCGAAAAAAAAAAAAAAAAAGGCACACACACGAATGGAGTGCTACTGGAAATTCAAAATCAGCCCCACTAATGTTCATTTTCAAATTACCTTCCTTTATTTCATTTTTTCATTTGTTACCATTGTCCCCTTAATTGACAACAACTACATGAATGACGATGGGATGAGGTGATTCACGGCAACAAGTGCGGTAATTAAAAAAATTACTCCCCATTATTTATTCCATAGACACCTCTGGGGTTGCTGTCATTTCGGGTATCCAAAAATGAGAAGAAAAAAAACAGTCATAGGTAGGTCAGTATTTCTTGCAGCCGACCACAGCAAACAATTCCATCATCACCACCCTCATAGTTCATAACAACAAATGCCACACGGTAACGGGTAGGGAGATTGCCCATAAGAGAAATATATCAAAGCCGAGGATAATTCAGGTTGATTTTATAAGTTTGATTTTAAATTAAGATGATGTGTACAAGTACATAGAAGGCTGTGCTATTGCAACAATATTTTACGTTAACGGAAAGGTAATATGGATAGTAATAAACGGAAGCAGAATCATATGAAATAGTGTTGCACATAAAACCGAAAGGAGAAATGTAACATGAAATTCACGAGTGCTTTCCTACACGCGAACTGCAAATTCCTGGATACGTAAATGGGCATTTTTTCTCTTTCTTACTTTTATTTTGCGTGCTAATTTCGTATTAATTTTACGTGCCATAAAGTTTGCCACCCACGCTGTTTATCCTTCAGATGGACAAACGCGTTTAACGATATGTTTGTAACGTTAACGTACTCGTGACCAGTGACTTTGCTCAGAATCGTGCACCCTTTGTTATCTCAACGTCAAGTTAGGTTAGGCCAGGTAAGTTTTTGCTAGGTTAGGTTACGGTAGGCCAGTGTAGATTGCGAGTAATTATCCGCCTTTGGCATTTCTGTGGTGAACAATTGTACGAGTGGCCGGAAGGGACAGCACCACAACAAGTATGACGCGAAAGTAAACTACTGTAAATAAATGTTATCTGACTATAAAATGCACAGTTGCGTGCGTGAAACTAATACCCCTGTCACACGACAAACCGAATGACATTCCCATCGAATGACAATCGCACCGAATGTCATTCGTTTGTCTTACATCGAGCTACACGAAGAAACAATGTCATTCGCAAATGATGTCACGATAGCGGTTCCGAAGGCGCTTGCCAATAATGATAAGCCTTTTGGCCAGTTTCTTCGAAGCGAAGGGGAATCACATTGCTAGGCTTGAATTTGATAACTTCCTTTGTCGTATCATTTTCGTAGAGTTCATCCAATGTACTTAAACTCGCTATTTTTATGTGTCGGGTACCGTCTATCGTATCGTGCAGCATCTCGCATATGACTGACACTCAATGGGAACAGAGTATAGCTTCGAAATGTTAAAAACAGGAAGAGATGAAACATCTAGTATTTATTATTTCCTATGATACAAGCTTTCGCCCAGAGCCCTTCTTGAGAATAAAGACTAGTGGGACGGGGAAAAGGGGGAACAAAAAGGTAAATGGTCGAAGAATGTTCCAAGCGCTCACCGTATTTGGGTCAGGTAGCTATGGAGGTTGAGTTCGAAAACCGGTTAAGTGTATATGCCTGTCTGTCTTGCATGGGAAGACCTTGAGTTTTGGGAAACAATGCTGACCAGTGGTTGTTAGTGGAATTTTGCGATTTGGAATGGTTCCTGATTTTCGTCTTTTGTTGCTATCCGTAAAGTTTGACTGCCTGATGACAATTTTATGTGTGTCGTAAAATCATGTTCCAGCAGTAGAAATTTGCAGTACGAACATGTGTGGAAGCCTGAAGTTTTTTTGAAGGCTGTAAATTACGGTTCCGGGACATTTGATCGAACGCCGTTTGGTCGAAAGCCGTTTGATCGAACGCAGGACATTTGGTCGAAAGCCATTTGATCGAACGCCATTTGATCGAAACGGCAGCGGTCGTTCGATCGATTTTTTTAATTGGTTCACTTGGAGTGTCGAAAATGACAAAAAAAGACAAGGAAAAAAAAGCTGCATTTCTAAATGCAGTTATCCTAAGGAACATTTAACTTTGTGTAATCTGCTTCCCCGTAAACACATTCCTCATGCTAACCCACTTTTTAGTGTCCAAAAAGCAGTACAAGGGCCAGGGTTGTTCACCGTTATCCCGTTGGACAACCGAATAGGTTTTTCTGCTCTGACACGTGGTGACTAAACATGCTGTACTTGTTAATCCCCAACCCTTTGTGAAATAATAATAGACGAAATTAGTATTAAACATTTTGGCAAATGAATTAAAAAATAAGTAAATGAAATTTTTGATGTTTATTCCCGTCGAATGTGAACAAATTTTAACAGTGGATTATTGTTTGTAACCAACTGACCACTGTAGGAGAAAGAGCAGTGTCAGTTTATTTACTTTTCGCCCATGTGCAAGTGAACCTAAATTTAGTTCTTGCAACAGACATGTAACCGAAGAAGTCCTTCGAAACTTAGACAAGATTATAAGGCAGCAGATCTTTGTACTTTCTCTATTTCTTCGGATATCGTGCGTGTGTAGTGATTCGAGGCTGCAGATGCATACTCTAAGGTCGAACTAAGGTTTTACATGCTGTTAATTTAATATCTCTCGTTGTACCATGGCGAAATTTCGTTCTTAGCACCCACAGACTTCGCGTGGCTTTGCACATATGACTATCCCGTTTCAGACCGTTCCCTTTAAATATGTCGCCAGCAATAAGAAGGGTGCCCAGAACAAGGATAGACTATCGGCTGCTCTCAACCTGGGACAGCTTTCTTCAATATGTGTCCTACTGATGGGTAAATGACAAACGCCTGCAACTAACCAGTGGTCTCCCCTCTTCGGCTGCAAAAAGCAAAAAAAAAAAAGAAAAAAAGAAAGAAGAAATAAAAAAGCAGAGGGACACTGATTGCCTGCTCCGTATGCTAGAGTCAAAAGTTACAGAAAAAGTGGAGAAGTTACAGAAACAACACAGTGCATGCAGCTTTGAATTCCCTTCGATCAACCGGCTTTCGAACAAACGGCGTCGATCAACCGGCTTTCGATCAACCGGCTTTCGATCAAACGGCTTTCGACCAAGCGGCGTTCGATCAAACGCCTTCGATCAAACGGCTTTCGACCAAACGGCGTTCGACCAAATGGGCGGACACCGTAAATTACTTATAGTATTATTTTCTCTATCATTCTACACATCCCATGCATACTGTGCAAAGTCAACAAATGCACTTAGAACATTTATTCTGTGTCTGTGAAACTGCGAAGGGGTTTACGCCGAAACATTCAAAAATGCACTCTTAAAAAAACACCCGTGAAAAATCCGCGCCGCAAATAAACACTGCGAAAATAAATCGTAGTTAGGCTTAAAGAGGGAATGTCCCGAATGCTAATTCAAAGCGATACATATGTTTGCCATGCAACGCACAATTCGAACGTTTCTTAATGACATTTCTAGCGTTATTAATGCTGTGTCATCTAAGAGGAGCTGGAAAAATTGAACTATCCAGCTTCACATTGCAGAAGACGACGCTCGTATGAATACAGGAATAACAATGAATTCGAACACCAACATGCTGTTCCGACACGTCCACCCTACTAAGGATAACGGCCGCTAAAATGTGAATTGCATTCGCTAAAAGGACATACATTTTATAGTACACTAGAAATAAATAACTCGTTTTATGTAGGAAAATTCCAACAACAACTCATGGTGTTTGGACATCGTAGTTCACAGCAACACTTCTACGACAACACTGCCGCATTTTGTATTAAAACGACGCAGATGGCAAACCAACTCAAACTTGTGAATATAGCCGCTAATGCACGAAGACGCATGATATATTCCACTTATAACTTGCATCCGCCACATGGCATCACTGAAGCACATCACTAAATCACAGTATTCTTGTGTTTTATCGACGCAAAGCTACAGCAAAACAGCGCAAGCGGCCATCTTAGGCAACCACAAACAAGTTATACCATTATAATGCAGTATACCTTCCCTGGCGGAGCAGGTTGCCAACGAGGTCTCGCGGAATGCAAAGGTATAAAAAAATAACCCTGAAGGTATAAACGTGGAACATAATACTGCCTTTATACCTACTGACAGCGCGCAAGGTATATCGTTGCAACATGACACTTATTTATACCATTTGAAAGGTATACATATAGCCCTTATGGTCTAAACGACGTGACAAGACCCTCCTTTGCACCCCGTTTATCCCTTTTTAGCACCATTTTGGCTGACAGTGATACTGAAGGCATTACGCCTTTGAAAACTGAGTGCAAAAGGAACCAAATGCATTGAATCCTCGGTGTTTGACCCGAAATGCGCGCAATATAATGAATATGGTCAGTGAAATGGAGCAGCGGGACTTGAACCCGCTCCCAACAAATATGCGCTCCGAAGATCCTACCGTTACACCTCACTGGCAGCTGCTGGTACCTTTTCGACTGCTTCGTTTCATTGATCTGATTGCTTTGGGCGAAATTCAGGCTATGTGTTGTGTCATCCTCTGTGTTTCTTCGCCTCACCTTCTACTGTGATAATGAGTATGGTGGGCGGATACATATTTTAGAAATTGCAATGCATTTTTGGGTTGGTGCCTCTTCGCTCTTTTGACCAGGGCACGCCGAGCCCCAACGGTTGGTGTCAGCCTCCTAGCGGGACTTCCCGGGGGAGGCGGCGCCCCCCCTAGTTCATGTTCCGGGGGGGGCAAGGGCCCCCGCGCCCCCCCGCAGTCGGTGCCTATGAGTTACGGCAACGCACTCACAAAAGCTAAGAGGTACGTGACTTGTTCAATCCGCGAAGCCTACAGAAAATTTAGGAACAAGTATCCAGAAATAAGGCTTAGCTTGAACAAATTTTACCCCATTCGGCCCAAGTGGTTTAGTATTAGCCCATGCAGAGAGGAATACTAATGCAATTACTGTGCAAACTTCGAGCTCACCATGACAGCTGTCATAATAGCGCTATAACCGCGTCTTTAACTTGATTCGCGTCCGCCCTTGGCGACCTCCCGCCGACCAGCTGCGGGAGGGTACCGCGTAGGGGTAGCGCGTAGGGGTAGCGCGCAGCACTTGCACACTGTCACTTTAAGAAATCGTAGCGTCACCGACAATCAAATACGAATCTCAATTTTTTTACTGTGTGTTAGAAAAGGGTTTCTGCGCAACATCTAAAAAATAGCGGCAACTTTTTGATGGCCATTTTTTGCTAGCGCCGGCCAAAATACAGCTAAATCGCGGTACCGCCTGTGGGATTACTACAATCTGCTTCTAGAAGGTTAAGTCTAGAACAATGAAAATGATATCAACAGATAGGGAATGCAATGCCGAAACGAGTAGTGTAGGTTCCATTATTTTCTGATAAACGGCCTCAGTACAGGAAGTCTCGGAAAAACGGCGTTTTCCGCGTTTTCTTGCGACTTTGCCATTTTTTTACGAAAAAAGTTTCAGTTGCAAACGGGTAGGAAGAAGACAGTGTTTTGATCAGGTGAGCAAGTGAAAAAAATTTTGGTTCTTCTAGTTCTCCACATAGTTCTCAATAGTTCTCAATTGAGAAGCCCGCAAAGTCGCCCTTAACAACTGGGTCACATTGCGACCACTTTGTTTCTTCCCCTCTCCCTCGAAAATGGCTGAAGGTTGGGACTTAAATATAGGCACATTTTATATCATTTCCCATCCCCTGCAGAATATATTGTTTCCAAAAAATGGGGGATGGTCGGGTTCCTTGCTTGGTGGAAATTCGCTGGAATTAGCCTACTCAGTGCATATCGTCATTTTCTCAGTGTCGTGGTGACAGTGACGAACAGCACTGACGGCTGCGCTGGCCAAGAACGCGCCTCTAGTTGAATTCGCCATATTGGTCTAATATTGGGAGCCCATACTGAACCAATATTGGCAACCCAAATGGGTCCAGTATTGGACCAATATTGGCGTGCTGCTTGGGCACCCGTGTCTCACAAATGCCAAAGCAGCACGGCAAAATTGCATGTTGAAACGTGTGAAATGCCCAATTGTGTACGTCTTTACATCCAACTTCACACAGATAATACACGTTGTTCAAAACAGTCAACATACGTGGCGATCACGTTGTAACATTCACTTGACTCACTCAACAACTCAACTTTCCACTTTCTGGAAGTAGCTGCCATCTCTCTCCGCGATGTCAATGCCAATCGGTCGAACCGACTGAGAGCGAATGTGGTCTTTTGAAAGAAATCATGTGTCCTACAACTAATGCACATGCGCAACAGTCGGATCGGACATTTCGTACGAGCTAAAATGTCGCAGGTATCTCTAATGATAATGGAATTGTGGCATCGTCAAGTAAAAAACACAATGTCTGATAGGAAGAGATGGCTCTTCTGTAAAGCTATGTGCTTTCAATTTACTGCAGGCAGTGTCGGTTGCTGAGCCGGATATCCGTCACCATCAAGAAAGTGTTTCGCTCCTTTGCACTTTCAGAGAGAGTTGAAAGTTTTTGGTTCATAGACTATCGTGGTCCCAATGAAGACTTCTGATGGATGTTTGGCATTGGTAGTTCTGTGGGACTGCCTGTGTCTTTCAGCAAGACAGGCGTAGCACTTGTTCTTCATCTTTGGGGTGATGGAGTGTTGTTTTTGTAACTGTATACAACGTGAGTCAATGAGATCTGCAGAAATGGAAAAGCAAAAAGAAGAGAGAAGTAATACCAGTGATGAATGTTAAACCAGGTAATGCTATATTATTATACGGACTACCCATTGGCATTATTACAGAAATACTGGTAATATTGGCACAAAATGGGCTTGCCAATATGGAGCCTGGTTGCACTCTCCATATTGGTCCTATATTAGCAGCTCATGTTCGACCAATATTTGCAATCTTGGCAGCCCTTATGGGTCCAATACTGGACCAATATTGGCATGCTGCTTGGGTCCCGGAACATCTGACGGAGCAGCTGTATTTCACGCTGCGTGCTATGAGGTGGATCCCCATCGTGCTGGAACCATATGCGGGTCTGTTCAGCAAGAGGCAGGTCATCAAGAAAGCTGAACACTTGCTTTGCCAGGGTGTGCCAGCTGACTTGGGGAGCATCTCCTACTTCTTTCAGGATCCTGTTTGTTTGCCACGACCCACTGACAGGGATTGGGTGTGACCGGCTCTGGGTACTGCAGTGGAAACTGCCTGTTGTGGACAGTCTCAAAAATGCACGCCTTATGGTAAAAGAGCTCAGCACTCTAGTTCCTGGAAACATTTCACAGTATTGCGGCCCGTAGAGCAATGATCATCCTTGTTTTTTACTTGAATGGAACACATGGTGCCATCACTGCCGTTCACTTGTTCACTGCATTCACTGAAACTGGAGTGCCAAGCGCCAAAACTGTATTTCCTTCTCTACTTGTCAACACGTCAGATTACCTCATTTTTGATAAGATAGCTGTGATTCCCATACTCACCGCATGTGTTTGTTCTGTGGGTAAAAGTGTATCCCTTCCCTCCTCATGTGGTGTTTCCAATGCAACCTCCTTTCTTCGCAGCTTTGCACTGAAACTAGAGCTTTCAAAATAGAGAAGTGAGAAAAAAGAGAAGACTTCAGAGTGAAGGGTCATTTCTACGGATTCTCAGCAAATTTATTTCGGTGATTGCCATTATATTAGGAGTGGGATTACATGCAATACAGAGTAAAATGACCACAGGGAACCTATTTCTGCAAAGAAAACTTTGGGTTGCCTTGAGAAATTTCGAAGTTCAATTCAAGAAATTAACTCTCCATCAATTGAAATGAAATAATATGTTACCAATATATGGCAAAGGTTACTGGCAAAAAAAATTGCTTGACTGCATGTCTCTCCGTGCCCTACATTGTTACTATGAATTTCTATCATCACTGGTGGACCACCTTGTATATTTCTTGTTTTTTTGTATGAGAATTGGTTGCCGGCAACGCACAGGGTGCTTGGGCAGGAGCTGGATGCTCCCCAATTAGTGTGGTGACTTCCTGTAGGGTCCTAATTACTGTAGGGTCCTAATTAGGTGTCATCGCTAATTTAATTGTGTCCACCTTCCCAGTGCGTTGTCGGCATCCAGTGGGCAACGTTTACTACAGCGCATATGCACAGTGAGTGAAGAGGGATGAAAGTAAGGAGAGGATGTGTAAAGAGTGCAACGCGGCGTTCTGGCAGTGCAGCTGCGGTGGTTGACAGGTTCAGAAGTGTCTCTGTGTGAGCACAACGGCTTATGAAAGCTGTGCAAAAAAGCTGTGGTAACACAGGCCGAGGCTGCGAGACACCATTGTAAAGCTGAATCAGAGGCAGCCTGGAAGACCCGTTTACACGTGGATGCTGTCTTGCGTTAGTGCCATGTACGGTCGTGTAAAGTGTTGTTTGGCATTGAGAAGGGGAGTTCTCAATGGGTTTTTTAGTTATAATTGGAATTGGAATTTTTACTAGGGATCCCTGACCTGGCAGGCCTTCGTCGGCGCTTGCTTGCCACGGTGCTGAAATGGCTCCAGACACCCTCGGCCTGACGCAGCGCCCTGCAGTACTGGCGTGTTGGTGTCCTGTATCACTCCATGTGCTTTCAGGAAATTGTGCACAGAACAGGAGGCCAGCAAGCTTGGTTGCATTCCCTGTTGCTGCTTGTATGCGCTGCTGGAGCATCCTGAATTTCTGGGACAGCGTGCCGAAGTAGCACTCTACCGTCCTTCTTGCTGTAGAGTACCTGTGTATAGTATGGCACAATGACAAGTTCTTCGCTATTGAATCCCTTTATATGTGTCTTAAGATGTACCAATAGTTGTACATTAGTTGTCCGTGTGTCATGCTGTTGCCCCCGTATGCCCGTATTACATTGCAGGTTGATGAAAATGCTCCATCCCCAAGAAATATGTAGGGCAATGGTATTTGCCTCCCTGGCAAAATTGTAAAAAAAAACTGTTGACAAACTGGAATCCTTCAAAGCTCTTTTGACATTTCTGGACACCATCGGACCTCGATCGTTATTGCGAAGGGGTTCATTATTTCATTCCCCACCAACAATGGGGTAGAGCCATGAACCAACCACTCTTCATCTCAAAATAAAGCTGTTGTTGTTGCCTAACTGGAGCATAAATCATTTATAAATTGATTTCATGCAAGGAATAGGGCTCGTGCATTGTGTTAACATTCCAGTTTGCCCCTCACCTGGAAGCTGTTCATTAGGTGGAAGTTTCAGCTCTTCATTCAGCATCTTTTGGTGAAAGGGTGTTGGCTTGAGTACTGCGGAGTTATGAACCCTTCCATTTATCCCAGCATTGACATAGAGTGCCTCAAAATATAAAGTGCATTGAACATTCATTCATTGGTAACGGAAGCTAGCACCCCCAAATTTACTCAGTATTCCACACTGTTCACTTTCCCCACTTTCCCTTGGCAACTGTAATCCCGATTTTTACCTTCCCGACAACTGCCAAAAAGTAGGATGCTGTATTGCCTCTTGTAATTATAGTAATAGGATCCACTGTTTCTGGGCCAGTGGATTGTGATGTGTTTCGCATCGATTGCTCCGAGACAATGTGGGTAGTAGCACATGGAATTGAGCTTGTTGGCGACGTCGAGCCACTGTTCAGCCGTGGAAGGCAGCTTTATATACCTGGAATGTCATGAGCAACATTTGGAGGCAACTGTGCAATGTTCACCTGTACAAACTGTGAGATTTTTACTCTGAGGGTAAATAACGGATGCAAAAATACCTACTTCTGTCCCCAAATCCTGATCAATGCAGAACATGTCCCATACACAGTGCTGTGTACTGCAGTGACACCCATCCGGTACTGATATTGTAGGGATCTCATTGACTCACCTGAAACGATGAGGCACATAAAAGTGAAAGCTGGAAAATATCTACGGTCATCCCAGTCGAAAATCATAAGCTGAACTATTTGCAAACTGTGGTGGTTCCATGTTCCACAAAAGCCGGCTGATGGAACAAATCCCAGCAAAGACTAGCTCAGATGGATACACCTGAAATCAGCTTTGATGGATCCAGCTGGAATTGTTTCAACTGGATATTACCCAGCTTGTACCGACTGTGCGTGGACTCCAGTTCTGCTGGAACCTTTTTCAACCGGATATTATCCAGCTTAATTAAACAGTTCTACATGGACTCCAGTTCTGCTGGAACCATCTCAGCTGGCCAGGCTTCTGGCTTAGGCAACCTCAGCCGGTCTCCTCTGGTAAGTTGGAACAAGTTCAAACCCACAAGAACCATTTAGAATCAGCATGATCCCTAAGTGGTTCCAGCTTGTGATTTTCGACTGGGTTATACATGCAGACACATGTTGCTATTCATCCAGATGGTGTAGCGAGCTTTCCTGAATGAGTTTCTATGTTTTATGTTCTGAATTGCTCATCGGTAAAGATCGTACGTGTCTCGAGGAATCGAAGAGTGAGGTCCGGGCACTCTTCCGGATGTGTGATTTCACGCATATTTGCGTCCTCCTTTTGGACGTGATGCTTCACGAATGCGTAGAAGTTCCTCGAAAGCGTTATGGGAATTCCTTCCCATTTCCCCGACCACCCTCGCCCATCCTGCCCATGAAAGAATTGAAGACAAGTCAGTCAAACATCGAAAGGTTTATTCCATACCTGGACAAGCTAAGGCCGCTCCCTGGGCAGCACCGCCTAGATTGTGCCGCTCGCAAAAGTCACCTGTTCCAACTCTTGTCGTTCCTTTTACCGGTTCCCGTGTCACTCCCTTTCCACCTTTTGGCAATCGCGCCCTCCCGTAGCGGCTCCTTCGTCGCCTTCTACTGGAGCCCCCTATAGTCTTCACATCCCCCCACCCACAAGTCCAGAGCACTGGGTCTTCAGATCTTCGTTCGGATCTATTTCGATGAGGACGTCGTCCTGCTGGGGGGTTGGGGAGCGCAGCTACTCCCTCCGCTTCTTGCAGCAGCTCTGGGCGGAGCCGGCGGATAGTAGCCAGGGCAGTGGCGACGTCGCCAGGTTCTGGGCGCGCTCGTTGCGAGGCCGGTGGAGGACTCCCTGTCGATGAGTGGCACGGCGGAACTCCGGGACTTTACAAATAGGGCAGAGGAGACGCTGCTCGTCTGGCGTAAGGGGTTGAAGAGGGTGCCTCAGGGTGCCTCTCCTCGAGCGTCTGGTCCCGGAAAGGCGGGGGGGGGGGGGGGGGCGGGTCGGCGCTCCTGCGCGGGCGTGGCTGGGACGACCACTTGGAGTGCGAGGCCCACGACACTGGATAACCTTGGTGGACAACTGTCCACGTAGCCGCTGATTTCTGCCGGAGAGGGCCTGGCTGGCGCCGGATTCGATGGTGGTCTCCTGCGCGACCTGCTGCGTCGGTGCATACTGAACCTAGAAAAGCTAGAGGGAAAAGCAGTAAGAGGGAGACTCCGCACTGCGAGTACCTGGATAAGCACTCCCCAAATACAAACGTGGAAGTCCGCGTAAGGGAAATCACAATAATATATACTACATCGCGAGTACCAGGTTGTGGTGACCAAAAATAGTAAGTGCTACGTGCGCATAGTGTCGTAGCTGAAAGCAGATCCGGAAGGATCCACGCGTAGCTGATGCAATGCGGGCCTTTCAGTGTCCCTAACTGCGATCCACCTCCGCCCAAATACGAAGGGATAACATGCTTGGGAGAACAACACAATCGAAGCATGGCTTGCTCGTCCAAACCAGCTAAAAGCCGGCAATCAATTGAGTATAACAGAGATCTAGTTGGAAGATATCGTGAATAGCACGATCTTTCCGTGTTATCGCGATGACGCTATCGAAGCGATATGCTCGGATATATCCCAAGCAGCACAACCCAATGTACTGAAAGTCGAGTGCAATAGGGGTGGACGGGTAGGTGGAAGGCCTTGAACAGACTTGTGAAACTAAAGAACATTGATAAAACACTACCGGCCACCAGAGGTGGGCGTTTGTCCTCACTAGACTCGCCCTCACCTCAATTTTCTGGGAGAATATTTTCCTCACCTCATCTCAATTTTGTATTGAAAACTTTTCCTCACCTCACCTCAAATTCTGTTTGAAAAACTTTCCTCACGTCACCTCAAATTTTTTTTAAAATGTTTCGTCACCTCAGCTCTCCTAAATTTTTTATTGAAAAATTTTCCTCACCTCACCTCACCTAAAAGGAATTTGAGACTTTTCCTCACCTCACTTCAAAAATGTTTTCGAAATTTTCCTCACATCACCTCACCTCAACTTTTTAAAGCTATCTGTGTATTCGATGTGAAGATTGTGTATTCGATGCGCATTGGCTTTGAGTGACTGCCAATGTAAATGCATATACCTCAAGCGTGAATGCATACAGGGTGCGGCACGAAACGTGTCATTTGACCATTATAAGAAAACGGGTTAACGGAAAAATATGGGGTAAACAGCTTTCTTCTGGACATTTAGTTTGTCACCAAATACAAATAGTTTCATCAATTTGCCATTGAAATACATTTTCGAAATTGAACTCATGAAATTGCGTAGTCAATGTAACGTTATTCTACATATGCTGGAGGATTTGGCCTAGTCAATCACAGAAAACGCTTCGTTGAACGATTGT
Source organism: Ornithodoros turicata (assembly GCF_037126465.1). Classification (NCBI taxonomy): domain Eukaryota; kingdom Metazoa; phylum Arthropoda; class Arachnida; order Ixodida; family Argasidae; genus Ornithodoros; species Ornithodoros turicata. The sequence continues at coordinate 4,214,633 of NC_088210.1, forward strand.
TATACCCGTAAGAGTTGCGCAGAAATTGAGGTTCAGTTGCGGGTATGCGAATGACGCGCAAAGTCGAGCGTCAGATCAGCGGCGAGAGAGGAGGGCAGTCCCCGCCCAGATGAGAGACAGAAGCTGCAGAAAGAAGGAAAGATATCCCGTGTACGCGCGGGAAAGTTTTCATAAAGTGCGCGTTCATAAATTTTTCCTCGCCTCACCTCTAAAGTTTTCCCATAGTTTTCCTCACGTCACCTAAAAAAATTTAAAATTTCCTCGCCTCACCTCAAAAATTTTTCAAAAGATTTTCCTCACCTCACCTCAAAGGCTTTTTTGAAAATTTTCCTCACCTCACCTCAAACATCACCAGAAAAATTGGCCCTCACCTCACCTCATATATCGTGAGGTGAGGAAACCCTCACCCTCGCACGCCCTCGTGAGGGTGCCCACCTCTGCCGGCCACCTCTATTGCACTCGACTTTCAGTACATTTCAGTACACAAAAGGGGAAGGTGTAGCATAGCGCGAATAGCTCATTCAACCCATCGCCTATCTCTGCAACCTGCCGGATGTGCATGATTATGACATCAACTTCGATTCCTATGTCGGTCTGATAGGCCGTCTAGTTATGAAGTCTGACAACGACTTATCGTCCGCGTGCTCCTGAAAGGAAGGCATGTCGTAACGGCGCGTGCAGCTATGCTCACGGCGGCGAAACCAACCTAGCATCAATGCGCACCGCCATTAGCGTGCACAACTTGGTTGCACGTTGCTAACAACTCTACCGTTGAGGGAGCGTCGGGCTATGGCCCTGGAGGCATCGCTGCTAAGACATCCTACGGGGAAGGCACTGCAGACACCATAAAACCAGCTCCCGTGGCGTAGTGGTTAAGGTGATCGCTTTCCACGCCGAGACTGAGAGGTGACACGGGTTCGAATCCTGTCTGTGCTGTCTGAGGTTTTCCCTGGGTTTTCCGAAGACTTTCCAAACGAATGTCGGCACAGTTACCCCTGAAGTCGGCCCAGGACGCACACTAACCCCCCTGTCCCCTACTCATTCCTGCTGTCCTCTCTCCATCTGTCCACGTCTCTACGCCGTTCATAGCCACAGTTGCTTCGCGGCGCTAACACGAAATTAAAAACAAAACAAAAAAAGACACCATAACCCTATTGGCGAGACTACACGGGTCACCGAGTGTTAGGCGTCCGGCCGACTAAAGGGAACGGTCCCGGAGACCTCTTTGTCTGAGGCCGGCATTGTACCTAGGATCCTAGACGTGGGGTGCATGCCGAGAGCCTGTCTCCCGTGAGACTCTGATACGGGAGCAACGAGGAACTCTAAAAAACTAACACATAAATGAAGGAGGAACACGTCGAGACCAACCTATTGCGTTCCTCCATGCGGATGGGCACACGAGTGCCCATCCCTGGACTGGGGGGGGGGGGGGGGGGCGTTGCCTGCATGCTCCAGCAGTGCGAATCACGAGGCCAGTGAAAACACTAGAATTCGGATAACGGGGTGACTCCGCTGCACCAGGCAGGTTGAGCTAACTGCCCCTCGAGACAACAACACAAGGTTGCTTCCGTCCCGAAAAGAACGAACACACAAAACAACAAAAAAATAAAGCCAGCGGTGACGCTAATGCACTGTGCAAATTACGATCACTGCTATGGAGACAAGAGCCCGAAGCTCCTTCCAGCCTCCAGGAAAGAAAAGCCTAATTGTAAAGTTACAAGTATACCTCGCACACTCACCAGCAGAAAACGAGAAAATCCTGTCGACCGCGCCATTTATAGGAATTCATTCCCATTTCCCCGACCGCCCTCGCCCATCCTGCCCATGGAAGAACGGAAGACAAGTCAGTCAAACATCGAAAGGTTTATTCCACACCTGGACAAGCTAAGGCCGCTCCCTCGACAGCACCCCCTCGATCGTGCCGCTCCCAAAAGTCACCTGTCCCAACTCCCGACGTTCTTTTTACCGGTTCCCGTGTCACTCCCTTTCCACCCTTTGGCAATCGCGCCCTCCCGTGGCGGCTCCTTCGTCGCCTTCTACTGGCACCCCCTATAGTCTCCACAGAGTCTGGGGTCATTCGAAGATAGCGACGGAACTCGAAAGGGTCCTCAATAATATAATCGATGAGGTGATGATGGGCCCATGCGATTCCCTTCGCATACCGAGCTTCTTGACCCAAGTCGTCAGCGCTTTCTTTGGTCGATCCACCTCCGAGAGGAGCAAAAGAAGCACGGCGGCAGCCCTCTGGGTACTGGAATCGCTCATTGCGATTCTGGGAAAACTTTGTAAAGCAGCGCAGCACCTACAAATTTCGAGATATGCGCGCGGCAAAACTGGAGCGCGAAACGCAAATCTAGCGGTATTCCGCACGATTCGATAAGAATGATGGTAATTATGTTTCCTCCCGGCATCTTACGGCCACGATGAGCACTACGAAGCTCCAAGTTGCCCGCAGTGCGAAAGGATCCTTCTGCATGGAACTTTTGTTGCGTGCAACCGTCGTGAGAACGAAGTTGCAGCAACAAGTTGCACCACGTGAATCGACCCTCTGTCTTACTCAGCAGCCACAATGACGGGGATGTGACTATGCATGAGTGCGAGTGCTCGTCTTAAACGTTTTCCGTAATGAGCAGTATTTTGCATGGGCTGTCGCACTGTCACACCATTGACAAAACTTGTCTAGCAACGGCTTATAAAATGGTTGCACATAAATAAGAATGCCAACGTGGACCAAATGGCAATGCCAAACAAGTGCTAGCGTCGGGAATCAGTGCCATATGAGGGAGTACCGAAGGCACTGCAAAATGGGAAACGCTTTATGGCGTGCGACTAGAAAGTGAAGTCGAAGCGCAAGGCTGCAACGGCGAGGCATGGGCGCAGAAAAAAAAAATCGCTGCGTTCACCCTACTAAAATAGTGAACCATCTTTTTGCAACTGCATTTAGGGGGTACGTTGGCCTTTCAGTAACCGCGAAATTATTGGAATAAGTACTGCAGCTGCCGGGGTATGCCACACAAAATGTCGTTAATTTTCTGCTCTCATCTAACTTTACTGACATCCCTATCGGCAAGGAAACTGGGTAGAATGATGTCACAAACGACGTGTGCCATTAAAGGCAGCTCCACCTAGGCAACGTTACCTAGATAGAGAAATCCTACGCATTGCGTCCTCGTTCGGGTGAGCCGAGTGGGGGATGAGTGAGTAGCCTCGGTACCTGAGGTTTTCGTTGTGTTTCAGCCTCATAGCAGTTATTTTGTTGGTGCAAGAATTCAAGCCCTCTAATAATTCAGACATGTACGTATCTTGAGTATTGTATTTGAAATACAGTAATTTGAATAATTTTTCTTAGTATTTTGTACCTCGCTAAGTACTTTTCAGGAAATGTATCTTGTAATCTAATTTAAATACTTCTTTTAGTATTTTCTACTCAGTATTTCAATTACTTTCATTATTCTGCTGATCGACTCGTGAGGATTTTTGTTTCCGAAGTGCCCTGGCTTTTCCCTTCTCCTCATCCTACCGATGACAGGTCAGGGTAGGGCAGTCAAGAGATGACCTCACAAATTGTGTTCTCTCTGCGTGTACGGAGTAGCAGGATGCGTGTTAATCCTATTGGATATTCTACTCATACATGCGTGGAATGGTATTCCCTACAACCGTCTTGTGACCCAGAAACAAACCGGGACTTGTGCCTCCGGTCGGTTTCCATGCAAGAAGTGGCTCCCAGGTCAAACAAGAACTTTATTTTGACTTTGTAGAGTGGGGAGGGTAATCACCAGAGGCGATACTCTACCCCATTGCTGGTGGGAATGTGGGGAATAAAATAACGAGCCCCTTCACAATAACGATCGAAGTCCGATGGTGTCCACAAATGTCAAAAGAGCTGTGAGCGCAGAGCGTTCCTGGGCTGAATTGGGTCAGGGACCAAGCAATTTCTGTAGGGAGAAGGGGCGAGAGTCCAGCTGACGAAGAGACTCGAAGAGTGTGGTTCGGGATGGTTGGTAGTACTCCCAGGTTGGCTCCCAGGTTGGCAGTAGGTTGGCAGTAGGTTGGCTCCCAGGTCGACGGTCTAACCGCTACTGGAATTCAGTGAACTCCGGACCTGCTCTTGGGATATGCCGTTGACCTGAGTGCTGACCTCCTTCAGCCTTGAAGGATACCATATAGGGAGACGATTTCTTTCGAAAAGGGTTGTTTCAGTCACTGTTGGCTGCGCGCATGATCACATCTCAGGATGGAGCCCCACACGAAGGCTGCGCCTTTACTTCCTTGGCCTTATCTGAGGCCCTGTTTCGAGTGCGTTGCCACAACAGAGAAAAGGCTATCGTGGTGTCTGTTCTTTATGCCGAGTATGAAAGTATCTTGTGAGTATCTTAATTACTTTTTCAAGTATTTAGTATTTTACTCTAAGTACTTTTATTCTAAGTAGTTTGTTTCAGTTTATTTCTCCTGTTTGTACTGTATTTGTACTGTATTTCAAATACTTTTTGCGGTATTTTGTGCACGTCTAATATACGAGCGAGGCCTAAAGCTTGCATAATTTCGTTCGTTGTGTCACCAAATGTCAAATGGTTTGTGCTATTCATTGTAAATGAAATACTCATTTATTTGAATTGCGGTTGGCACGCATCTTTACTGACTGGTGGTGCGTACGAATTATTACTTTTTGGGCTTCTTGTTTGAGCGCTCCACCTCGAGAGAACTGCGTTCTACACACTTGTCCATGAAGCATATCTGAAACAACGAGGAAAAACACTTCAGGCCAGTTCCTTGCAAAGCGAGTAGCATCAACAATATATCTTGGAACAAGCGAAATAGGAAGAGCAGCACTAATTGAAGCCTTGTTTTTTCGCACAGCTAATGCAGCTTGATGAAATTCAGCAGCTAACTACGTCAACGTTGTCTGCTGCTCATGTGTGTTCAGCTGCTTTTTCGGTTGCGTACTTCAACTGCCGCGACTTTGCAGGGAAGAAAAACTTGTCATCTCTATGCCAGTTTTCACTTAGTTGGCGCATATTCAGCACGGTGTTCGTTATACGCTACCATTTACGAATGTCTGACCGAAACGCTTCCGTCAAACTTTGAAACGAGACGCTTAGACGGAGTCAGACATTCGTATATCGTAGCCTTGGCAGCATACACAGTTACATAGAGTAAGTTGTCACATTGTCTACTGAAAGAAGACGAAACGTAGCAGCTGAGTCGCTTTCCCGCTGTTCGTTGGCAACACGGGTACCCACTAACTTTCCCTGTCATTAAGAATCCGCCTGCGAGCACAGTTTGGGAGAAGAACACAGTGTCGAATTTAGCGGTAAATGCGAGAGAGAAATGCATTTGCATTAAACGCCTTTTCCAATCCATACTTCACTTCCGGGTATCCACTTCCGGTTTAAACCCAACTTTCGGTTGCCCACGCTCCTTCTGTTAACCTCCTTTCTGGCTACGCGCACACATGACTGATAATTGGTTCTGCTGCACAAAGTAGTCTGCACTGAAAAGCTCTCGAGAAAAATACCGTTAGATCATAGATAGTTTAGAACAAAACCATTCTAAATCCTACAGTGAAAATTGTGTCGGCCGTCGCTTGATTACCCCGCTTTAAAGGATTCCGATATCCCATACCGGTATTTTTCTTAAAGCGAGAAAAACAGAGAGAAAACACATTAACATAAAGCACACGCAGCAACACAAACAGCTCTGCTACATAAAATATATGTAAGAAGGAAAACAGTACAATCGGCGCCGTGATTAGAACACTTGTCACCTCCCAGTCACAGCGTGGTCATTGTAACTACTAATCCAACTGAGCTAGTTTATTAACATTTAATACATAGTATTAGGGTATGCTGTCATACACTATATACAAGCGATATAGCAGAGCGGAAACTATTTACATTATAAAATGTGTCCACGGAGGGAGTTGCTGATAAAAGAATGGAAGGATGGTCAGTAATGTACAAGTGGGTCATTCCAGCCCCAAACGTCCCAATCAAGTGGATGGACCCTCGCCGATTTTTGTGAAAAAATATATGTCCTTCTCACTGGCCTACATACGTTCTGTGTGAAATATTTCTGTCGGGATCCGCAAGGAATCGCCGCTAGGGGGCTTCGAACTTCGGCTCCCAACCCAAAACAGTAATGCGTTTGAACAGGCGCAGAGGGTGAACGGCTTTACATACCTGAAAAATTCGGGACGCGTTTCCGAAAAGTTAAAACTAGTTATCATCAGATTTGCATTTGCCGCGGGTGGAGAAATAGCGAGCTACGCTTCCGCGAAAGAGGCGTAAAATCGAACCAATTCAACATTTTTCTTAAAAAAACGCCATGAGCAGAAATTGCTAAGTTATATTTTTTATTGGTAGGGACCTACCAGTACATTCCACAGAAAAAGTTTGACGCCAGAAAATTAAACTGTTCGGGTGTAAAAAAATGCAAAAGTCGGTAGTTTTAGGAAAAATTGACAACTTCGCCGAAGAAAAAGTGGCATTGGTTGACGCGCTAAAGGAACGAGATTTCCGCCACAAATGTAGCATAGTTTCCCAGTTATCAGTACAAAATATTTCTCCAGGGTGTTTTTTGTTATGCGACCGCGACGAATTTTTAAGTTCACCCTGATGCGCCTCTCGCGACGCGCCGCACGGGATGGGCTTCTCTTGCGGCGCCTTCCTCGTTCCGCGCAAAATTCCGCGCAGAACCACTGGCCTTGGCAAATTTGAAACCGTTACTCAACTCTGAAGCACGATTAAGCATTTATGACACTGACGATGGTCCTGGCCAGGGAATTAAAATAAAGCAAGCAAGGTTTCCCCAACACCCATTTGCGGCCCTCGGCTAACCGCGTTCCAAAGCTGCGGAGCGCTATCTCTGTTGACTTTCTCATAGGAAAATGAGCATGTTGCCGATTTCCGTTTCTTTTTGTTTATTTTCTTAGCCCCATGTCAAATAACAGATCATTATGAAAAAGAAAGGAAAAAGAATACATAATTCACATTTCAGCATGATTCTGCTTAGAGCAGCTGACATCACTCATTCACGCAAGAACCGTTCAAGAGTCCCACCGTTCTATGAGAGGTGTCGCCGGACATTCGCTTGTCGCCTGAGCATCTGCGTACATATATCAGGGACATCAAGCACTTATTCCGAGCTTGAGGAACGTGACGTACGGCATTCCTGTACGTTCGGACCTCAGAAGTGCATGATATCACCAGAAAAGACCATTCCTCAATTTTTCGGAGCTTCAGGAAGACGAACAGTTCATTACATCAAGGATCACGACGTGACGTGAAAACTATCACCAGGATATGCAAGTACCGTTACGACCTGTATTTTCGAAAGTACCCCCATTCTGTGGCGTCAAGAAATTGTGCTGACCACTTTTCTTCCCACCGGAAGAACGTAACGGGAACAAAGTACATCTCAGTCACCTTGGCCCGAAGACGGACGTCGCGGGGCATGGTGCCTGGTGATCGCTTTTGTCCAACGTGCTACAAGAAGTGCTTGCACTTGAAAGATGACGGGTCTACTGCGAATGTTCCAATCGAAAGTTCTTTGACTTCGGCCTGCCCTGATGATGAACAGTATTTCCATTTTAAACGCTTCACTTGAGGTACTGGGCGAGAATCAGTTAAAGAGGTCAATGGCGCAACGTGAAATAAATAAATAAATAAAAAGAAACGGAAATCGGCAACATGTTCAGTTTCGTACGAGGGATTAACAGAGAAAGGGCTCCGAAGGTTTGGAAGGGGTTAGCCGCCAAAGCCCCTTTTATGAGGGCCGCAAATGGGTGTTTGGGAAACCTTGCTTGCTTTATTATTATTCCCTGGCCAGGACCATCGTCAGTGTCATAAATGCTTAACCGTGCTTCAGAGTTGAGTAACAGCTTGAAATTTGTCAAGGCCAGTGTTTCTGCGCTGACTTTCGTGGGGAATGAGGAGGGCGCCGCAAGGAAGCCCATCCCGTGCGGCGCATCAGAGTAACTTAAAAATTCGTCGCGGTCGAATAACAAAAAACACCATGGAGAAATTTTTTGTACTTATAACTGGGAAACTATGCTACATTTGTGCGGAAATTTCGTTCCTTTAGCGCGTCCGCCAATGGCACTTTTTCTTCGGCGAAGTTGTAAATTTTTCCTAAAACTACCGACTTTTGCATTCTTTACAGCCTAACAGTTTAATGTTCTGGCGTCAAACTTTTTCGGTGGAATATACTGGTAGGCCCCTACACATAAAAAATATAACTTAGCAATTTCTGCTCATGGTGTTGTTTTAGAACAATGTTGAATTGGTTCGATTTTACGCCTCATTCGCGGAAGCGTAGCTCGCTATTTCTCCACCCGCGACAACTGCAAATCTGATGGTAACTAGTTCGAACTTTTCGGAAACGCGTCCCGTTTTAATTTTTCAGATATGTAAAGCCATTCACCCTCTGCACCTCTTCAAACGCATTACGGTTTTGGGTTCGGAGCGGAAGTTCGAAGCCCCCTAGCGGCGATTCCGTGCGGATCCCGCAAGAAATATTTCACACTGAGCGTATGTACGTCAGTGAGAAGGACATATATATATATATTTTTTTTTTCACGAAAATCGCCGATGGTCGAGCCACGCGATTGGGACGTTTGAGCTGGAATGACCCAAGCCTAATTACGTACAACACCTGAACACCATAAGCTTTTGCAGAACGTACGTAAATATGTCTACTAGTAAGGAGAGAACGAAATAGCAAACTATCCACACACAGGAGAAGCAGTATACACTTGTATGTGGAGTATGCTTGATGCCTGCCAGGAACAGCAAGAACAAACGAACAAACAAAATCCTTGGACACGGGTAAAGCATAATTGAGACCTAGCAACCAGGAGGAATTTCGTTTATCATATCGAGAATAGTCAACTAGTGCTATCAGAAAGTGTAGTGTTTCACGGCAGCGTTGTAGCCGGACTCGAACAGGTGAGCAGCCGCCAATGAGAGCAGGGCTTACACTGCGACATACACCGCATCAAGAAAGCTCTAAGGGTTGACTCATAAGTGATATCGTATTCAGAGCTATACTTTTTGTCGGGACCAGTACGGGACCTGTATTGTACGTTGAGTCACTGATTATTTACCTTATTGTTTTCCTTCCCGCATCCGAAGCCATCTGGCGCTGAAGTTATCCGGGATTCCTTCGTGTTGTTCCAACAACAACTTAGGGTACAGCCATCGTTAAGAGTCTGCATAGTGGAAAAAAACACATTAGAAACTTTCATCTGCGGTATTACTGAATGATAAAGCCAACGCGACGCGGTGGTTACAAATGCGCGTTATTATCGAGGCAGCAGAAACCCTCGGGAAACGAATGGGAATGCAATGGCGGTGTTCGGCTTCTGAACGGGCGATAGTGCCCGACTGGTCACCAGCGGTGTGGGAACAGAGGAGGTAGAGAGCGAAAGAAGATAAGATCGTCCCCTGGTATCCTGGTCATTTCCCGCTCTGGTCTGGTTTTAGTCATGTGACAACTCATATAGGATCTCTCCCCGATCACCTCCCGATACTCAGTCACATGACAGGGGTGCGGCAACGGATTTCTCTTCCCAGACTGTCAGGTGCTGACTGTAGGAATCACGTGACACACACTTTCGAATCTGGCCAATGATGTTCCTCTATGAGCCAGGCAAGTTTGCAATTTCGGAGTCCCCAACGTCCTCGCTGCCAATGTGCCAATGTGCCCGTGTGTGCCAAGTAGCAAATGTGCCGGCTGTGCCACCGTTTGAAACTTTCGAGGAATTTCGACATTTTTAAGGGATTCATCGAGGCGTAACTGCTATTTCCCCCTGTGGTACCCCTCGCGTTGATTAACGTAAGGTTACCCGTAGATGCTTTTTAACATGAATGACAGCTCTCTAGAAGGCTACTCTCAAATCTTATCAGCCAGCATCACATGATCTTTAATTCTTGGACAACTTCGTCAATAGCCAGGTTTCGCGCACGGTCACCTCTATACTGCACCGATAACGTCCACAGCACCTAGTCGCCCAGAGCGACATGCAGCAGTCAAAGTTTAGAAGCCAGGTTTAAACTTTGTGCAGCATCCATAAACTTGCCGAAGCGACGTGCAAGCGTCCTCGTACCGACTCTTCATCCTCCAGTAAATGTTTTGAGGTTTTTCACCTTCGCTGGTCAGAAACACGATAACGGTAGGGTGCTCCTCTCAGGTGCAAACCTCCAAGGGGACGGACATCTTGGATATGACTCTGCGGCACGGCAACTAGCTTCAGAGCCGTATGTAGAGAGAGTTTGGCCATCTTTTGATCTTTTGCCGCTTCACGGGCGGAGTCTGTTTTGACGTCATAGTCGGTGTTGCACCACCCAAAAAAGCCTGAATGCAAGCGAAATCCGCTTATCAACAAGCAGCTAGGCGCCATCTTGATGCAGTTCACCGGCTGGTAAACGTGTACTCTTGTCGCGCTCAATGTAATCTACCAGGGTCGCCGGCTTATGACCCACCGATGCCTGTGAAATGGGGGCCTTCTTACCAAACTGAAAGGATTCAAGGACGAATGGGTCTGGAAGGACGCGACACGCACGTGTCTTCCCCCTTAAATCGTGACCAACGCTTTTGCATCAACATGGCGTCGGCGACAGGTTGACGACTGGATAACAATAGCGCGCGGGGAGGGAGGTCGTTCAGCCGTGACGTCGCATGACGCGGTTCAAGTTAGGATCCTCCTAATTGCCAAACTCTCTCTATAAACGGCTCTGACTAGCTTCTACGTACTCCTCCATCTAGTGTAAAATGTGAACATATCTAAATATCAACCGCGTACTACACGATCTCCTTTCTATGTCGTCATCGTAAGGTTACTTTTTGACTGCCCCTCGTATATATATATACAGGGTGTCCCAGCTATGCTTGTCCCAGGTTTTCTTGAAATATACACATCACTTTTTTGGAGATGAAGTCAGTTGGAATATAGCATATACTGCACGGCACTCTGTAAGAGAGCACTAGCAAACTCCGAGGGCAATGTCCTAATTATCTTTCAATAATGAAGTCTTTAGTTATTAAAGGTAGGAAGTTGTACCAATGAGGACATCTGGTCCCATCGATCATCTGATGCCGTAGCCGTTTTTAGAACAAAAATCCGTTCGATAGATCATCCGTAAAAAAAAAGAAAAAAAGAAAAAATGTAAATGTGACCTTTTTAAATATATCTTGCTCATTGCGAAACTTCGGAGACGCGTCTTTCCTTTACCCCCAATGTCAGAGGGCGAAAGAGCTCGGTCATATCGAGTCGGCTGCTGGAATATCAGCCGACCCGGACAGGGTGTTGGCTGTCACAAAGGCTTCTACGACAGCCGGCATTCAAGAGCTTCGAAGCTTCATTGGCCGCTCGTCTTTCTTTCGGCGTTTTGTCTAAGGCTATGCCGACCTGGCTGCCCCCCCCCCCCCCCCACTCCAATCCCTCCTTTCAGGAGACGAGCAGTCCATGTGGGATTCTGTATCTGACAGTGCCTTCCAGGGACTCGAAACCATTCTGCCACTCCTCCTCCTGTTCTCCGCCACTTTGATCGTCCGCTTGACTAAGCTGCACACTGATGACATTGGCACAGGCTCGGGTGCCATTTTAGCACAAAAACATGCCAAAGCCTCTTTGAAGCAAGTTGAAACAACGCGAGACGCCCACTGACAAAGGCCGAAACAAATTAATCTGCCATGGAAAACGAACGCCTCGCCGTTATTTGGGCTATTGGCAGGTTCCGCTTGTACCTGTGTGGGAGCCTCTTCACTGTGATCATTGACCATCATTGCCTGATGCTCACTCGCATCTATGAAGGACCCCTCATCTAGAACGTTCGGCCTTGCGAATTCAGGAATTCGACTTCATTCTGCAATTTAAGTCCGGCCGCAAAGATCAGGGCGCCGATGCTCTGTCGCGGATCTCACTGAAGGCTATTACGCGTGACACAGCCGTATCTTACGACGACGTACTCTCCTTGTCACAACTTGACTCAAGCTGCTTTCTCTTCGAGCAACTTTGGGACAGGACTCAGCTTTCTCATTCATCACCTTGACGGCATCTATCCGATCAAAGACACGAAGCTCATCCGCAAAGATAAACACTTCGTGCTCTATAGTGGAAAATTATAGAATAATAATTACAGCCAGACTGCCCTCGCCTTTTGCTAGTGGTTAGGCATCACCTGCTGGACGCCGTCCTTCATTCCCTTTATGGTGACCCCACTGCTGGACACTTCGGGTTCTTTAAATGCTATCTGCGACTTCGACCCAAGTTCTTCTGGCCCTGCTTATACACGAGCGTGCACAAATGCGTGACGTTATGTCAGCCCTGACAACGGCGCCAGAAATTATCCTTTCGAACGGGTCGGCATCGACCTCTTCGTGCCGTTACCTCCATCAGTCTCGTGTAACCGCTAGATATTCACTGCCATTGTCCACTCGACTCCGTACGTCGTTGCTTCTACGCTGCCGACAGTTATCGCCACAGACATCGCCCCTAATGCCCTCGTAAGCGATAGAGGACCGCAGATCGTAGCCGAATCGTCAAGAAGGTCATCGCCGCCTGTTCCTAACCCACTCGCTGACATCACCTTGTGACCAGCAGACGAACTGCCTCACCGAGTGTTTCAACCGTACTCTGGCTGATATATCTTTTTACATTTTCGTTAAGTGTTCGTTCGTTAAGAGTAGCGGAGAGGAAAGCATTTCCAATTAACGCCTGCAACAAGTCAAATATACTAGCTAAATTCCTGACATCCTTCCCTGTCAAATATTGTGTTTTTAATTCATGTTACCGTGTATAATCTGATGACTAGGAGAGCGGAGCTCTGAAACCAGCATAATTCTTCGTCCACGAATTAAAACACCAATTTTAACACCATATTTCCTGTTCAGACTCTGTGTAAAAATGGTGTATTGGACAGAAATACCTCTTTCAACACTTCACTTTGCACTCTTAATGATCGACATCCAAAATGTGGTGTATGTCGATGTTACACCTTTAGTAATGCTCTTGTTGCACCCTTTGCTTCAGGATAGAAAAGAGTATTTTTATAAGAATACACCGGTTTTGAAAAGGTGTAAAATACAAAGATGTAAAATAGAAATGGCGGAGACACCGCTCGTAGACGGCGCATTGGATTTTAGAATAGTTCTGTGTAGCACTTCATTGCTCACGTCTCTCTAACAACATGGCGGCATCCATGAATGCAAAGGAACTCAGCAATGGATCCTGGTAAATCTGATGTTGTCTTGAAGTCAACGTAGAAGAATACTCGTATAAAATGTGGCATAGAATTAGCTGCGTAGACATTGACCAGCGTAGCAAACAATACAAACTGAAACTGAAAAGAAGATCACGCATTGTCAACAGGATGCAATCGCCGTTTGCACTCGACGAGGTGATACGTTAGACGAGTTGGAACATTCTTGTAGTAGAGTAGCGCAAAAAAAAAGAAAAAAAAATCACGGACGACTTTTTTGCAAAGTGTTGAAAGACGGCTCTAGTTTGTTCTCTTCTGTGTCTGCGCTTTCTTCTTTTTTCGTTTTTTGCGTTACTCAAATAGAAGTACGTTTTTACTCGAGCGACCGCTAGAGGGGTCCCACGCGCATCTGCGCGAATCGGACTCTCCTTCGTTTTCTCCCTCCATGCGTCACACTATACCTCATCAGGGGGACGGTGGTTCCTATACGTTCTAGGCTGACTTCACTGGGAACTGTGGCGACATTCGTCTCGAGGTTAGGTCTGAGGACAATCGAGGGACAACATGCTGCCGCTTGATTGTCCTTGATTGTACAGCACAGCCGAAAGCCGGATCCGAACCGCGGTCACGTCACAGGCTCGGGTGGAACTTTATCATTGCACAGGCTTAAAAATTGACTTCACTGCATTATATGCTCCTAGGTAGCCACAATTAATGAACAGCATGGCTCTCCCTCCCGATTTGTTGTGACTGCGATGGGCACGAATTTTGTGACACTTAACATTTATATAAGTTATCACAAAAGAAAGTTACACGCTCCGTTTGCCTGCGAATCATGAAGGCTATCAATAAGCAATGGTGGACAGAAAGCGTGTTACGTCCCAAACACAGTTATTTGTTGAAGTAGATGCCCAAAGTACGTACACCTGAGGGCGCTTTTTTTTGTTTCTGGGGACGTTTTCTCCAGGAACTTTTTTTTTCACGGGATTGAACTTTTTTGTGGTTCTTGAATATGACTACTTGCAGAAAGCGACAAGGATCCAAGTGAACGAGAACATTCAGTGAAAATGTGCCGTGGCCGGTTCTCATGCATTCAGTGAGTCCGCTGGTGAGAAACTCGCGCCCTGAGCCCAGAAGGGTCTCTCCCTTCATGCCCCCATCATCAACTTCGTACCCCGCAGAATGAGAAGAGATCGTTGTCGCTTGCAAACTCTTTGCAATAGGCGGTTTCGTTGAGGCCTTCTCCTGGAAGCCTGGTCACGCTGCTGTGCACACCAACCGGATTCTTTTCAAAACAACTCTTGGACTTGGTCCTGCAAAATGTATCCCAAATCGTGTCTATCGTAAGTACATAACGTGTTTGCCACAACGCGTCCATAGCAGACATCCCCAACGGACGCCAGCTGGGGTACTTCCACCAGTAGTGCTTACGCTTTCTTCAGATTTGCTGCTATCCCGCCAGTCACACCACTTCCAAGGCTGTAATGGAAAGCACACAGTAGTATGGAATCACAACCTCTTGAACAAGAGTGCGGCGCTAAGAAAGTTGGCTCAAGTCTCAGTTGTAACGTTGTACAGTTTTACAGTTCTTTAAGATATGGTACCCAAGCGCTCGTGGGGCCCGAAGGAACAACGCTGCAACGGTGTATTCCCAGAACCGCGCTTGGAGCTTTGTATGAGCCGGTATTTGGCAGTGTGTCTGTCCTGTACCATCGTTAGTTGTTTTTAGCACTGTTTTGTCGATTTCATTTTGTATGGCCACCCTATTTCGAGGAACAGCCTGGGACCCTCATTACTGGTTTGTGTCACTCTCGCGGCAGGCGAGAACCTGCTTCACATCTCCAAACAGTCCAGAGCACATTGTTTTTCTCTCTCTCTCTCTTTTTGCCCGATGTCTTTATTTGTCGATACCTACTTTCTATTCTTAGCATTTGCTGGCTGTACCGGTGCTGCAATCGAGGAACGCGAGCGACCTGCTCAGCGTTACGGAAGACCCATCCCGTATGGGAGGGAGCGTTGCGTGCATTATGGCACTAGCAATTTGGGTCCCCTTATTCTTACGTGCCTTCTTCACCAATCTATTGATCGTGGGGACTTACAGTTTGAGAATGCCGAACATGATACTTTCCATCTTGTCAAAGTCCGGAGTATACAAGCCAGCTACCACTCCCTTGTTGGATGAGCATATTGAACCGCTTGAGCTCCAGGCTGCAATAATGAAAATCTTCCATCAATAAAGAGTACAGTACAGGAAATCATTATAAGTATCTTTTTGGAACAAGACAGTTACATCTTGCAGACAGCTTCTCATCAGAATCACAGGGATTTGATTTCTAACCTTCGCTCCTCATCGTGGTCCTCCACGGGGTGCTCTATTTCCATTTTGGCTCATTTGCATATGGCAAAATTATGCCATGAATGTTTCAAAACGAAAGTCCTCTTTTCAGCGTTTTAAAGGGAAGTAATGCGTTTAACAATGGTTTAAATTGCGTTGTCTCCCATTCACCTGTCTCACTCTAGGCCTAAAGCCCAATGTTACTCAGCACCACAATTGAAATGTAATTAAACTACATTAGAGTTACTACAAAAAGTAATGACGTCCGAAAGTCATGATCATTACTGCGAGCCTAATCGTAACATTACGGAAGACGTGTGAACTCATTGTCAGACAACACCGTGTTGTAATAACCAGATATATCTTGTTCTATGCGTCTCATTGACTGTTAAGCTCTCTTATTGCAAAAAAAAAAAAATTGTTCTTGCAGCGTAGAAACAACTGCCTTTCGAAGTGGCCGTCAGTTAGGCTGCCCCTCGGTGAGTTAGGGTCAGTGATGGCTAGTAGCTTTAACTACATGTAATTAAAAGGTAGTTATCACTACTTTCAGACAGCGCTTTTGTCCTGACGGAGACGGTGCCACTGTTGAAACGTCGACCGTTCTGTTATAATCTCCCACAGAACCAGTAACCGCCCCTGGACAGCCGACAAGGGTCCGAGCATCCGCAGCCTAAAGCGAACATCGATTGAACGCCTCCTGGACGCGTTAGTTGGGATGCTCCAATGAGTATACATCAGCAGACGTCCCACATATATTACCCTGTGGACACCATGTGCACCCCATCCGCAGTGTGTCCACAAAGAGCCGTTTGAGCACCCCTTTTCGCTCTTCACACTCGACCCCGTTCTTCTCTCCCGGTCTGTCGTCTGACTGCGTTGCCGCCAAAGCAGAAATCTGCGCAGAAGGCTTGTTTTTTCCGCAATGCGCAGAAGAGAGAGTCACGTGATGCCCTAGCCCGTTGTGCGGATGATTTCAAACGCCGCTGGAGATGCTGGAGAAACACTGCGGCGTCTGCAATGGCTCGGAGTAACACGGTAATATTCAACGCGAACAGCACCAGTACAACTTGAATTTTGTGAAGAGTTAGGTGCATATGCCTTGTAGGTAACAGATTCTCCATCGGGGACCACTATCTATGACCCAAATGCAGGTAAACGGCCGTGGTGCCTTTGTTTGGTAGCGCTCGCGTTTAAGACTCATTTGTTCTTCAAGTCGCTTTAGCCCACTGGCTGGTGAAAAAAAAAAAAAAAGAAAACAATCTATCCTAGCTGAGCTTATAATATAGGAATGTTAGCATTGCGTGCTACTTTTATTTTGTAATTCACTCACTGTGTTCTTGATGTTCTTTCATTCATAAAGGGTTATACCGCTTAGCATTGGCCATTCGTTGCTGCGTACGTCTCAGCGTCTCCCAGAGAGTGTGGGGTGTTTTCTCTATGAGCAGTCTTGGAATTATTTACTGTCTTATGTGTTACAGGTAAGAATGCTAGGTAAACGAGAAGTACGGCCAAACGCTGGCATGCGTATGTGCCACAGGCAGAGACCGATGATGCCTGCATTATGCTTGTCGTTTTTATCAGTGTGCCTCGGTGGAAGAACTTGGCCAGTGAGTTCCAGAGACCGGAAGACACAGAAAGGAACAATATCAAGACACCGGTAGCCATTCATAAGACGTGAAGGAACGTGAGGAGTTGCGTCGGTTTCATGCAAGATGCCAACTAATTATATGGCGAGTAACATGGATGTTTATTTTCTTGTGTACATAACGTGGTGATATGGTGATCACTATCTGTACGAATGGGGATGATCTGGATATGGCACCTTGTCACGTGCTTACATTATTTGTACTGCTTATGTGCCGGCAGGCATGTACGAATGCACATGTAAATAAAACCCACATAGAAATAAAGTATTTTTGGTGCACACTTGCGTCCTTCTGTCTATCTCATGATTAAAATTACAATATTTCCATAGCCGCGCGATACCTATAGGGCCGGAATAGGGATCCTCCACAGGTCCCTCGAAGATCCGCATCGGCGGTCCTACGACGTCCATTTCGCATAATTTTCTCTTGATCAGCACGGTAGTACGAGCGTAGTTAAAATGTAACTGGGAGCAAATGTGTACGTTTGTGAGACGTACCCAACATCCACAACCCGACGTTCGCTGGATGTTGATGGGCGGTTAATGGTTCTGTGGGCTATGTGTTAAATTACCCATTAAATCAATTAGTTTTTGCTAACTTCCCTGTAATCTGAAGTCCACGTCTTATTATTTTACTTATATATATATCAGGTCTTTCATGTACACTAGAACTAGGCGCTTTTCGAGCGGAGCCACGACGGGACCCTCAGTGGTATCAGATCAGCGCCTACTTCAATCAGCTCTATCGCTCCAAAGCACCTGCCCTCTCAGTAGGATTGCCTGGCGCTCTTTCTTTGCTCGAGTGCTCAGTAGTTCTGGTTTCAGCTCATTGACATTGCGGAATTTGGCAATTTATGCCTTGAAGTACGTTAGCTTCTCAGGTTGTTTAATAGGATCGATGGATTTAGATATGACCACGAGTATCTGGAATGATCCAAGGGGCTTGGACACGGGGTAGATGCACCCCAATTAGTAAATTTTTGGGCGTCCAAGCTCCCTGTGTGTTTCTTGATACACGTGGTCTTTGCATACTACTTAAAGACTAGCTCCAATTCCGCTTTGGGAAATTTCCCAATTTCCGAAAACATCTAGTTAGTGAGTTAATGAATCTTAGCTAATAAGTCGTCCAGCATTTGCACGCATTGTTTCAGAGGATGTTTGTCTGGCAGAATAATCCACATTCTGAAATGGCATCTATCTTGCACTGCTAGTTTTCTGAAATAAAGATTTTGTAACGAATAAAAAAAAAACACCTTGTATAAATATCTCGCACCTAAAGAAAACTACCTTGTGAAAAGAAGTGCCGCATGAGCAGCTACTCGTAGACAGAGTTCAAGTGTTTGAATTTGTTTTGCGGCGATCGTCTGAATAGCGAATCTCGATGTCCATGTAGCGAAGAAGGGTGAGCAGGATCTCTCTATCTCTGCAGTGTAGTCAAGCTTAACCAGATTCAGAGTGACATCACTATAACTTGTTGAGGACAAGGACCGCGCCTCATTTTTGTAACGATTTGTGACATTTTCGAGCTTGTAACGTGTGTCAAAATGTTGCAGAAAGGGGCGAGCACCTCCCATTTTCAACAATCGGAAGCCCGATTACATCTAAATGCACCACATTCATTCAGTGTGTTCTGCATATGTCCTTTGAGAGTGAGGAGTGAATGTACTTTTCTCGCTCATTCATTTTCTAACTAGTCAACGAAGCAAGGCTTCCCCTCTTTTTTTCCTTGCTGCATACGCCAAATACGAGTACATACGGACAATAACATACCCTTGTAATACTCTCCTCTGAAGTTCATTCCCTTGAGAATTGCCCTGCAAGAGGAATTAGAGGAACATCGGATGAACATGCGGTCATTTTCTACTCGTTCGGGGAGATTGTCTCCCCAGCGTCCGCCGCACGGTGATCGGCGACATTCCCAAAGCTCCCCACCCCAAACACCCATGAAGCAGCCCCAAACAAATTACCACCCATTTCCGCGAAAGAAACAGAAAGAAAGAAAGAAACGTGGCACAGCAGTGACTCTAGAATACGGATCTACTTCTCTCTCTCTCTCTCTTTTTTTATGAACAGGAAGAGGAATGGAAGCATATTCTTCATACACAAATATACGGCATCAGTATCATACCGAGTGACATCGTTCTCGTGCCTGCCTTGTAGGAAGTATGTCCAATACACCTTATTGCATGTCAGACAGTCAAACAGAACACCAAAAACATCGCGCTTTGCCGACGAGAATGTCACATTGGTTGGACAGCGCCACCGCATCATAACAAGACACACGTTGTGGTAGCGTGACATATTTGCTCGACAACCCATCACAATCTTGGTAGCTGACCAAATTTCCATGATACGAATTTGCGAATTTGTGGCAGCTCCGATAAGACTGGACGTCCACCAGGGTCAACTCTCTCATTAGGTTTTCGCAGCACCCGTGTGCCCTTCACCTCCAGTGCCACGGATTAACCAACACTCTTCTCGTGCGCGCCGGTTGTTCGTAACCACTATCGTCGAACGCACATTATAGCACCGCGGCCATCACCATCTCCAGTTCCAGATATCACATGTTGACTTCGGAATGCGAGCAAGCTGAAGGAACGGAACGAAGTAGCCGCTCCATGGCGATGCGAGTCACGTGCATCGTTTTTATACAGTCTTTCGGTGTAATAGGAAACCAGAACAGGAACATCAGAGAATATATCTACGAAAGACACTGTCGAACAGTGCTGCCGTTTGTCGGTGTTTTTGCAGAGAACAGTGTTACATGACAACGAATGCGATGAAAACACCAGGCATGTGGGCATTATCGTCACCACGGAATGTCACCTTGCATGGGAGCAGAATGTGGCCTATTCCTCATCCTCTTCGCAGTTTCTCATATTCCCGCGGCAGAGATATGGCGAGCATCGGTCTAGATCTCCTGTTTGTGCAGAAGCTCTACAGGTCGCCGTAAAAACTATGGCGCTAGGGAGCATGACTTAACATGCACGGATGACGCCGCTGCGCCCTAGCCGTATATCTGTGACACCTGCAGAAGACCACAAACGTCTTGCGAGATGCTTATATGAAACCAGCACCAGTTCGCCACCTGGAACACCACAATGGAACGGCGCTGGAAGCGATAGGCAGGTGGTACCTCGGAGATGTAGTCGCGTGGCAATTTGCGCCAAAGACAGATAGAAATCCAGATAACCGGTAGGGAAGTGTGAAGGGGATAGCCTCCGGACGAGAGCTGCCTATATTTCGAAGAGAGTCTGTTCTTCTTCTGGGAACCATTCTCATTATTGGCACGGTATTTAAAGGGTTACGTATGAAGTGTTAAAGCTTCATGCGGATTGTGCATCAACAGCCCGGAATGAAGAAAGGGACCACACAGGCTTTTACGGCCGGAAGGAATGGCCTCTTTGTTAGAGTGTGGAGGGGATTATGTGAATGAAGTCATCTTCATCAAGATTACTTCATTCGCATGATTAATGTTGAAGGGTTCTATTTTTACTTTGCTAGCGGTGCAAGTACCATATTAAGTTCCAGATTCAGCGCTAATGAACAACAGTTATAAAACTGGTTTCGTGTACAGTGCTGGACAAAAGCTACAGAACACGTCCCGGCTCATGCTCTCCTCAGAGTGACATGCTGGCAGCGAATTCTATTTTACAGACTTTCAAACACGTGATTGGGTGACGTAGGCACACATCCGTAAGTAATGCCCAGTACCATTCGCTGCTAGCTTGTTATTTTGAGGAATGAATGCGCAGAAGCGTCTTCAATAAACTTCCGTAAAGCACAGTACTTGTCCCAAATGTGTCACAAGCGTACAATTAATTATTGTCGCACGATGAAAGCGTCCCATGGTATTTGTTGTGCATCTGGTGTGCAGTTCCCAAAAGTTGTACAAGATCGCTAAAGGGTTTGGACAGTCTACAGGGTCACACATCTTAGAACAAGAGTTTACGGAACGCCGGGGTGTTGCATTTTTCTATTGAACGATCCACTATAGTGGTAAAGGAGCGGACATACACCCTGAGAGATACATAAAATAGCCTGTCACCCTTTCCTTAATGAAACTCAGATGAAGGCGTAAGCAAGTGCCGTAGTCTGAAAACTTTTGTCCCGAGTGTACATGTTTTGTAAATTGGTGTCTACCGATGAAAAATTCCTGAGTACACCTTACCCGCTGATGTACAGCACAATATCAGCATTCTTTATGGCATCATCAGTCTCCTTGTCCAGATATATTTGCAGCGATTCCGCAGCATAAGATACGTCACGAAGTGCATCAGGGTCTGGAATGATGGTGTTATTCTGCAATTGAAGAAGGAGGAGAATAAATATCGTTTTATTTTTATTTTTTTATTTTCTAAATGAGCAGTGTAGAGGTACACGACTTTGTTCCTGTTTTTCGTCAGCATGGAACGTTAGGCGCCCGAAAAAAAGAAGAAAAAGAAAACGTTTGCGCACCATTAGTACAACCCACTGATCTCTATGTATAAAGGCTGGATCGCGTATGGGAGAGGGGCTCGTGGGAGAGAGGCACGCTTTCGGGCCGCCATGTTGGTGGGCCCTAGAACGCTATGTGTGCCCATTGGAAACAATGGGAGGCAACAGAGATTGTGAGTATTTATTGCGCTACAGGCGTTGATAATTGTTTGTCGTCACGCGATTTTGTAAGGTGCCAGTATACTGATGTATCCTAACAGTGTTCCACAGGTACCCTGCTTTTCGATTCTTAATAACGTTATGTTTTGCATTCCGAAACTAGACCGTCACTGCAGTGCAGCGCTGGGAATTGTACTATAGCACGTTTCCCAGCCAATATTTCAATAAGAAACGATGTGAGGTTAACAACAACGATGTATATAATATCCCGTGCTGCGTTCTGGACAAAAATTGTTCCGTCACGAACGGTCCGGGAAAAGATATACTCGCATGACAGAAAGATATCGTTCTGTAGACTCTCAGCCGTTGTTTTAGCCGTGTATGCGTTTAGTATGATTTATATCAAGCATCGCCGAAGAAAGAGTCTTTTAGTGAACGACATGGGTGCCATGCCTCGCAAATATGGACACACCGAAGCAGCTCAAATAATTACTTCACGCAATTCGTTCGCGCTCGTTAGAACAGTTAATCAGGTAGGGATGTAAGGTTAATCAATTAAGTTACTTAGGAAGTGGTGGCACCTGCTTGAGACACAGCACTTGTCTCTTTTTGAAGTACAGCCCTTCTATGTTTGTTTGTTGCTTTCTTCATTTGTTCTGCGTATTTGCAGGCGCGGTTGTGCCAAACTGAATGTCCATCTCGAGTACTCACATGCTTTTGCTGAATACAATTGCAGCGTGAGCAAAGCTGCTTAGGGACGGGGACCTGCTATCCAGCGCTGGCTTTGTCATGCTTGTTATGTGGAGCACGTTAAAAAAATGCAGCTCCATATCTGAAACACCAATCAGTATCATCGTCATCTAAAAGGGGCACCGTTGTGAGACCAGACACGCTTTCTGGAGATCTTCTATGGCACTTTCCGCAGTTTGCACAATTTTCTTCAGCATCGAAGTCTCTCATAGGAACCACTTTGATTAACTGTGACTCCCATCTTACCCTTTGATGTGCAAGGGCCCTCTTGCACTCCACACGTATGGTCTGCAAATTGCAACAGAACGATTTGGAGCTTGAAACAGTTGTACTTTTGTCATTTTGGACCTCGTGTATCCTGTCTGTGAAGCGTAAACAAAAAAGTCTAACACGATATGCTTTTGTAAAGAAGATCACTGATGATGAGTAAAGAGAGTATACATTTTTCAAGTTCAACATTTATTTCTTGCACTTATGCGTCTCAGGATACAATGAACGTGCAGGGAGGTCGCGAAAGACTACATTTATTGTTTTGTGACGTTCCTACAATGACAATATATGTTTTAGGGATGACAATGGACAGGTACACTCTCTAAATTTGTAGCACTCAATTTTAGGTTGGAATGAGCAAAGAATAGCAACTTCCCTCCTGATATTTTCTCATATATGCTGAATTTTAAATTTAGTGTGATCAACGGTAGATGTAAGCAACATCAGTACCAGAGAAATGCATCCTCAATAAATAAATTTCTTCTTGTAGCATATATGTGCATGCCTATTAACTGAAACAATTATCACAGTTCCCTGACATGTTTTAATTTCTGAGAGTGTACTGTAGAGGCTGCTTAGATCTACAACAGTTCATACAAGGTATTATATACTGTGAATGCCTTTAAAAATCCCATGTGACACATATGCCTTTACTTTCTGGAGGTGCTGTGGTAGTCAAAGTTTGTGGGATTACACAGGTTCTGCACCCATTTCTTGAGTATGTCGAGGCAGCTCTGAAGTAACCTGTATTGATGATTATTCCAATTTTTATGGTGCATCGACAACAAAGGCAATAATACATCAGAACATTGGTTTGGGTGCAACCAGTTAAAAATGAATGTTGTTTAATAAATGCATTGGACAAATCTTAAAACATCAGTTTAAAACATAGCTTACAATCCCTGTATCTTCTAAGAATTGAAAAGATTAAAAACTATTCTAAAAGGAATATGGGTAACTCTTCTAGAAAGGATTATAATTATATTGCTGGGTGAAGGAGCCTAAGGTGTTTAAGGTGTGTTTCTGACGTGAACTTGTAAGAAATTGTGCAAAATTGAGAGAGGCT
This sequence comes from Ornithodoros turicata, assembly GCF_037126465.1. Taxonomy (NCBI): domain Eukaryota; kingdom Metazoa; phylum Arthropoda; class Arachnida; order Ixodida; family Argasidae; genus Ornithodoros; species Ornithodoros turicata. The sequence goes on from NC_088210.1 coordinate 4,238,494, forward strand.
AACCACAGTGCGTGCACTGAGGTGGTTCCTTCCTGTAAAGTAGAAACCAGTGGATGAGGAACTTGATACTTATCTGTACACCCAGTCGTATCACACTGCACAGATTATTCACTGGGTAGTCCACATTACAAAACCTGTATTGACGAGAGACCACTTTTGCCTTAAAAACTGCTACAAATAGCACGGCACGCTACAAATTATTATCGTAACAAGCTGACGATACAGCTGAGACAAAAGGTGTTATCCAAGTCGCGCCACACCACAGTCACGAAGCATTCTGTGTCACAAATCAAACCAAGGCACAAAACAATACCAATACATGAAAAAGGTGACAATCTTGGTCTAATTATGGCGTAATACCGAACTTGTGCGCGAAGGTAGTTCAAAGAAATGAATGTGGCACTTGCTTCCGCAGAGAACACCGTGTACCATGCTAGCAATGCATGCAAAATAGCGCTCGAGTGCTCGCACATATTTTGATGACAACACTACCAGTGTACTATAACATGTTCTTTCAAGCACATTATGCACTCAAACTGTATTTGCCACCAGGTAACATGCAAGTGTGCTCGATTAAACGTCGGAAGAGCGATCAAGCAACCTGCATCCAGTGCTCGTTTTGAGCAAAAAACACTTCATAATGGTCAACTAAATATGCAGAATGGACGCCTATTTATTCCTTGATAAAGAATTACTCACCTGTAGAAATTTAGGCCCTGTATCCTTGCCAGTACGGTTGGTACGACCGTAATTGCAAGAAGTTGCCATAATCGCTGCGGCGACTGTTGTGGGTACAGTAAGATGGCGGCCGGTTTCCTCACGCTCGCGCTCCCTATCCGCGATCCAGCCTTTTACAATCGAGATCAGTGGTACAACCGTAGCGTATACTTGCGATGCCTACCAGAGAATCACCCGCACACAAAACACTCTCTTTCGTTCTCACTCAATCAACGGGATGAACGCAGAGACGCGAGTCACCATATGACGTGTGTGGTGGAGACGCTCCTGTTTGGATTGATGATCGCACCATTGAAGTGGCGTCAGCCATCATAGGTAAGCAAGACCGCTGAGGCCGGAGGACCTCCTCCTCTCTCTCACCTTTTCCGAGGCTCTGGACACTCCTCGGTTGACCTCAATGAAGAATTTCAAGGTCGTCGACGACCTCGACGTTTAGGACCGCTGATACTATGTAGTGAACGGGTAGTGCAACGCGAATCTTACTGTGCGTTGTACACCGACACACTAGTTCTCCCCGACGGTGCGCGGCGTGCGGCTCTGTGGAGCTGGAGTGTTACTTCAGAAATACTACAAACTATACGCCATGAAACAACGCGGAAAAAATATTTTGTGGGAATGATTTTGAGATATTGGTTTGCGTGCTGACGGGAAATTTCCCACGACGACGTATTTCCCGAGGGTTTTTCACATCGTAAATTGCGGTGCGAACGCGAAGCAGAGGACTTGGGATAGATTCGCCTGCTCTATAAGCTACGCTGCCATTCGAGTGCCTAGCTGACGTCATATGTCACGATCGCAGGGCTTCCCTAGCTGCTGAGTAAGCGCGAATTTGTTCCACTATTCTGTTTTTATTGTTAACGTTATTCGTTTCTTGACTCGCCTAAGAAACTCGCCTAAATAATGCGTATTCGGTATTCGGAAGAGAAACTTGGCGAAGTTTGTATCTTGTCACCGAGGTGGTGGTTTCTTGCTCGCCTTCAAAAACTAAGTTTATTTATGTTATTTATTTATCTAATCATACTGTTAGTCCTAATGGACTGTTACAGGGGAAAGGGGAGAAGGAAATATACAGGTTCTAATAACAACGCGTCTAATTAGATTGAACATACAAGTCACGATAACAGCACTTCATACATATGTCAACTAGCGCATTAGTTAATACATTTACATTAACTGTCATGATTATAGGCTGGGGCAGTGCGTTCCATACTATCAATGGTATCTGGGAAAAAAGGAGTATTTAAACGTATCCAACTGCGCAGTATGTGGTGTAATATGCTTATTATGGTTAGTTCGATGACTTAAAAAAACTCTCGTTGTGCGATAGATTTTACAGCATCAATAATTTTGAGTTGCCCACAATAAATCAGGATGTGAAACTTTAATGCTGCAATTTTCCGTCGCTTTTCAAGCGATTCCAGCTGGGGTTGGTCTAACATGACTGACACAGAAGTATCCCTTCTGTAGTCCGACATCATAAATCTTGCAGCTAATCTTTGCATTTGTTCTATCTTATGTCTTAATTTTGTGGTATAACGGATACTGCCATACTCTAGTATTGGCCGTACCAGAGCAGAGTGTGTTAGCTGGAAGCTCAGTCTCCTTTGTACCTAACTTTAACATCCAAAGTCTTATTTTTGCTTTGTTACAGATTTCGTCAGCGTGTGTATCCCACTTGAGATGATAATTGATCGTGATGCTCAAGTACTTGAAGCTGGTAACCCGCTTCAGCATCTGTCCTTGAATACAATATTCCTGAAGCAATGGAGTCTTCTTATTGGTCGTATGCAGAAATACAGATTTTTTTTTTTTTTTTTTGCAATGAATCGTCATACCCCAGTCTCAGCACCACTATGTGATATCATCTGAACATTTGGAAAGGAGAAGTTGGTCATGATTATTCTTTTCAGGACAGTATACTAAACATTCGTCCGCGAATAGCCTATCGCTTACAAAAAGGTTTTCTACTGTCTATAGACATTCTATAAACAAGACACTTACGAACCTTTAGTCTGTCTAAAGAGATCCTATACACGTTGTTAACACATTTGAATAGACAACAAACTGATAATTGGCACACCATATTCTATAGAACGTCTATTTATTTCACCAATGGAAAGTCTATAGACGTGTGTTTTAGAGTCTTTATACATAGTAAGCACGTAGCCTGAATTAAAAATCGCGAGGATTTCTGCCAGAAACATACTTATCCACTGTCTATACAATTTCTATAGAACGTGATAGAGATCCTAACTACTTGCAAAAGAATCACTACTTAGTACAGTACAAATCAGAATTTTTCCTTCTGACATGCTTTTTTTTTTCTTTTTTTGTCAACCTCCTCCACCACGTAGCCGCACCACTACCGCCATCGACAGCGCACCCGGAATCGTGGCGCGCGATATTAAATTGCAGCCCAGCCAGTTCGGCTCTGGCTACCAACCAGAGCGGTTGTGTCCGTGATTATACTAGCTGAGGGTGACCCGACGTTCCATTTACCTCGCCCTTCTACGGTTATGTTTCACCCTTCAGGTCCGCCCGTAGCGCAATCTCAGCTCACGGCAGTTGCTGTCAAGTTGCCTCCTCTCTGGGACAGGAACCAGGCAGTCTGGTTTGCCCAAGCTGAGGCCCAGTTTCACTTGTGTTGCGTTACATCCCAGCTGACTAGGTTCTAACACGTAATTTCCGCCCTGTCCCCTACCGCCACCGACGAGGTTTATGATCTCATAACCGCCCCTCCCCCGGAAAATCCATGCGATCAACTCAAGTCAACCTTGCTGAAACGCACAACGCCTTCCGACTGCGACCGACTACACCAGCTTCTCTCCGCCGAAGAACTAGGCGAGCGGCGCCCCACCCAGCTACTTCGGCGCATGAAGCAGCTCCTCGGAAGTGATGCGCCCGGCAGCAGTGATGACTTATCTTCCACCAGCGATAGATTTCTCCGGCAGCTCTTTCTCCAGCGCCTTCCCCACCACGTACAATGGTGTTAGCTACTGCGGCGAACCTCAGCTTGGACAAGCTGGCTGCGCTTGTCGATGCGGTCATGGAGGTAGCGTCTGCCTCTCCACAAGTTGACGTCATTGAGCCACCAGCACTGCTGTCTGCCCCGTCTGACATTCCTCGACAATCACTGGCGCCGCGTCTTGACGAGCATGGTATTACGCAGCATCTGAACCACCTTATCCAATTCGTCGCTGCCCTTGCCACCCGTTCCCGCCCCCCAAGCCCTCGCCGCCAACGTCACCGTAGCCCCAGACCTCGTTCTGGGTTCCGCTGCCCTCGCCACTCGCGATCACCCAGCAACACTACCGATGGGGTTTGTTGGTACCATCGCCGCTTCAGCAGTGTCTTCGCAATGTCTTCAGCCATGTACCTGGACCGCGTCCTCGGGAAATTCCCCGGCCCTCCACTAGTGGCGGCTGGTGGACATGGCCTCGAAGATAGCCGCCTCTTTTACATTGTTGACCGCATATCTGGGATGTGGTTCCATATCGACACAGGTGCCGAGGTCAGCGTCATCCCCGCTCCCCGTTCTTACCGCGGATCTCGAGAGCACTGTTTCACCCTCGAAGCTGCCAACGCGTCAACAACCCCAGTCTACGGCCAACAGTCACTTACTCTAAACATCGGCCTCCGGCGGGATTACCGCTGGCTTTTCGTCGAGGCCGACGTTACCCAGGCCATCCTGGGCGCTGACTTTTTGAGGCACAACAAAATCCTTGTTGATGGGTCCCGGAAGCGCCTCATAGACAGCACCACATCTCTCAGTGTCCACGCTCTTCAGCTACCTGCTCCTTCATCGCACCTGTTGTCATTCACTGCCCCCGAGTCTTCTCAAGCGTCCATTCTTAAGGGGCACCCTGCTCTTTCTCGCCCACCTGACTGGACGAAACCGACGCAGCATGAAGTCGTGCACAATGTGATCATCCAGGTCCCACCTGTGCATTTCCGCCCACGCCGACTCGCACCCGAGAAGTCCAAAGTAGCCAAAGCGGAGTTTGATCACATGCTTCTACTCGGCATCATCCGCCCTTCCTCGAGTACATGGGCGTCGCCGCTCCACATGGTGCCGGCACAAAACACGAAAGACCGGCGACTGGCGACCATGTGGAGACTATCGTGCTCTCAACCGTGCCACAGTCCCCGATAGATATCCCATTCCTCACATCTTGTCTTGGATTTTACAGCTAACATGGAAGGCGCCACCACCTTTTCTAAGATCGATTTGGTACGGGCCTATCATCAAATCCCGATGGCGGAAGAGGACATCCCTAAAACTGCCATCACAACACCATTCGGTTTGTTCGAGTTCCTGAGAATACCATTAGGCCTACGTAATTCGGCACAGACCTTCCAAAGATTCATCGATAACATCATTCGAGGCCTTCCCTTCGTGTACGCCTACATCGATGATCTCCTAGTGGCGAGCTCTTCACCCGAGGAGCACGAACAACACCTTCACGCCCTCTTCACCCGTCTTCAAGAGAACGGCATTGTGATTAACGCTGCCAAGAGCGAATTCGACGTCCAAGAACTCTACTTCCTCGGCCACCGGATCAACAGCCAAGGCATACTGCCTTTAGCTTCTAAAGTTACAGCCATACGCGAGTTTCCACAGCCCTCTTCTCTCACCAAACTCCGACAATTCCTCGGGCAAATTCCTCGGGTAAATTTCTACCGCCCTTTCGTCCCATCGTGCGCCGCAGTAGTATAGAGCCGTTACGCACAACAGCCAATTTTTTCTAATCCAGTTGTAGAAATTTCTAATCCACCACCCATTTCTAATCCAGGTCAAGCCAGGTCTAATCCAGGCTCCACCCCTTCATGGTGATCCATCCAATTTCTATGTGATTGGCTACCCTTCATTGCCACATCTGCTCACTCGCTCATAAACACCAAAATTATCTATTCTATTCAATTCTAAGTCAGCTCATAGGCTTCCAAATCTCTCTTTTTTCTAATCCAGTTCTAGGAATTTCTAATCCACCACCAATTTCTAATCCAGGTCAAGCCACTTCTAAACCCTCTACTTGGTTGGTCACAGCTCCACCCTTTCACGGTGATCCATTCAATTTCTGCATGATTGGCTACCATTCATTGCCACAACATCTGCTCACTCGCTTGTAGACACCAAAATGATCTATTCTATTCAATTCTAAGTCGGCTCATAGGTTTCCAAATCGCTCACCTGTCTATTGGTCTGGGGGTGGTCACTTTCATTCATTTCTAAAACCTAGTGATTGGCTCAGGATCCTATTGGCTGCCTCCCATACATGTTCGATAGACTCATTGGTCATTCCTACTCACAGGTTATTCGGTCACACGCTTTCAACTGCATATTGCTTCATAATTCCAGCTGCATAATAGACAACCACTCATTTATCAATCCCATTCATTTCTAGGCCAGCTCACAGTTCCCCCAAATTGCTTATTGATCCGGGAGGCCTTCTTTTTTAGCCTGAGCGACTCTCGGCAGTGGTTGGGACACAAAAACATGGTAAATAGTTTTCAATGTTTATTGAGTACACCATGGCAGACTCGGAGATATTGTAGTTCTCCCTGGGGACACATCCATGCACGCCGTACATCTCCGCTCGCATCCACGGCGTTTTTCGCGTAAGAACCATGTGGGTCACCCAGGCACTCGTCCTTCTCCGTCCATGACGCAGAGGCAAACCGCAGGAGAGAACAGTCATTTCACATTAATTCTCTTCCTGCACATCTTCTAAAGAGATGAAAGAACATTATGAGCTTCACTATTTATATCACCCACTTAAACTTACCATATTCGTAGCTTCCATAAGGATAGGAGTCAACGTCATTGCACAGGTATCTCTTGTCGTCGTATGCCATCAGACTTCTTTTGACATTTCTGATGGTGTACATACACTGCTTCTTTCCAACGATCGATACTTGTTCGTTCGATACGCTCGTGTGATTGAACAAGGTATTGTAGTATGTCTCATGGAGGAGGTGCTTGCGTACAATATTCTTTTTGACCCCTTTAGCTCTTGCGATTTGCTTTCCTCCAGCTAATTTGACGGAATACCATTTTAGCTTTCAAACTTACTACTTCCTCAATAGGTACACTACCAGTTTCGCTTTTGAATGCCCCAAGCCTTCCACGATTCTTTTCACTGTACAGTGGATGATCCCGATCAAAGGAAGACGGATCTAAGTGGTCGTCGGCGATCGCTCGTAACTGATCTTCGTAGTCCTTGCAGAATAGGCCGAGTATCAAAGAATCCGTGTCAAAGTAGCAGGTAATCACTGGACAAGTGAACTTGCTCAAGAGGGTTTCGTAGTAGAATGAGTACATGGTTAATTTACTCAGTTCCAAAATCGTAAACCCAATCTGGAGCGGGAAATCGCATCGCACTTTTCTTTTGTGCATTTCGTACATGACACAATCCAGGGACAAAATTTCCATCCTCACGCATTCCGCCCGACTCCCGAGGCGACTCGCCGTCTCCTCATCGAAGGCTACTCGAATATCACGCATGTTAAATTTATTTAGAAGTGTTCTCCCAAAGACTGCATTATTTGAGAGTTTGTAGAAGTTTTTTTCGAATGTCGTGCCCGAGGCAACACGTCTGGCAACATTGTCCTCGATGTAGTGACGCAGGAATGGCGCCTGGCGAAATTTTAGAATTCTGTGAATTTTCGTCACCCTCATGCCTAATCTACAATAGAGTGCGAGCAGCGCATAATGAACGACGTACTCGACTTTGTCCTTGCACGTAAGCAACAGCTTTTTGCTGTTAGCAGGCTGATACATTAATTCTTCGAGAAGCCCTCGCTGGAATGGCGAGAGCCATTCCTTTGGGACGACTGCCTTCTCGGGAGCCAGGGTAAAGTACCGTGTCAGTGCGTGGATAGATTTTGGATACTCCAAGTCACATACGTACACATACCCCACCTCCGAATCCGTGGGGTGACGCATAAAATCCACGGAGCTAAAATCCTCGACCCATTCGAAATCACCGACAGGGAGGTGCTTTATCATACTAAATCCGTAAAGTTTGTTGCAATCTATGTATGATATGTACACCTTCTCTTTATCAGGATCATAGCCGCTACACAGAGGGTTATTGGCACGCATGTGACGCCTGCTCGCCTGACAGAGCCCGCCTCTAACGCCCGATTCGATGGTTCTGTACATTTCCTCATCGGTAATCAATTCCAATTTTGCATTCGTATAATTTAACGCGCATTGCCACGAATAGGATGCCAGAGAAACGCAATGAAGCAATTCCAATCCGCGTGCGCTGTAGCACAGGCGTCGGAAGTGCTGCATTATGTCTGCATGTAAGAGGGCATCCGTTTTCAGGTACAACGTGTTATAATCCCGTAAACTCGAGCACCCAAAATGTTCAAATACATGCACAGCGTACTGGTAGTCCTCGTCGCTTACATCTTCCCCAGTTAGATCATTTCGAAAAGCGGATTTTTCTGGGAGACTCAACTCGTCGTACACTGCAAAAGAACTAAGGTAACTGTAAGGGAACACACCTTTACGAGGCAAAATTTTGTAGTCGTCTCCAAATACCTGCTTCAAGCATTGGAACGCCTCTGCACCCCCCATGGATTTGACGGTTTCCACAAGCTCCCCAAGTGATGAATTTAGGTACTGCATGGTATCTCTGAAGAGGAAGGTACCAATTTCGAACGAACGAATTTTTTCCATGGAGCTGGCCACAATGAAGGGAGGTCGCTTCCACCCGAGAACGTGAAATTCCTGTAACAGTCCAGCCAAATCAAAAGACAAATTGTGGACCATGATCGGCAATTTTTCTCTGGTAGTGCACGCGACGTTACAGGGGTTGCACAGTGTCGCGATATAATTTGTCTCACCCGCAGTACAATGCTTCGAATGATCATGATGCCGGACACGAGGTAGGTCTTTCGCGAATTCCCGTTTACAGTATGCACAGTGGGTGGCAGCTCTGTGCTTGGCTTGTTGTTCGTCGCTCAGCACCATTGCAGCGGGGCAAGCGTTCAAGGCAATCATTTCATCACGCATTTCCATGACCGCCTTCACGCACTGCTTTGCCGCATCTTCCCCATGGTGTGTTCTAATGCGCATCACCTTTGAGTCGTGGGTACGCACGAGCACAGCACAGAAGCTAGAGGTAATGTGACGTTGCATGCCAACACCACTGGGTGCGAGTACGCTCTCAGTGTCCAACGCCACGACGTAGTTGTACTGCTGCATGTACTGTATTTTAGTAAACTCCACAAAATTTTTTCCCGGCTCGCAAAATTCCAACAGTATTTCGTTCACGTCCGTGCAAAGGCGTCGATGTTTCGTCATGCGCTCTTCCTTCACGAAAGAGCGTGTACAGCGTTCGCATACGAAATGGTTACTTCTTGTTGTCAACAAGCGTTCGAGGGACTTAATTCCAAAAAAATGCTCATCTACTTCCAACAAGTGAATTTTCTTTTCCCATTCTAGTTTTGGGGGTCGCGACACATGTACTCTCTGATCGACATACGCGTACACGTAGACGGAAATCTTGTTTTGGTTTTCGAATTCATCAAGATCAGAGAAGGATACAGGGAAGTGACTAGGCCACCAGTACTCGGTTGCATAATTTTCATATTTTTTCCATCGGTTCCTTTCCTGCGGGTGCAAGAGGGCGAGCGTATTGTATTTAAAGCACTCGCCCTCCTTACGCTCTGGTAAAGGGACATTCGTTAACACGTTTCTGCGTTTAGCCAAATTTGTGGGAAGTGAAACAATTCGCACCCGAATTTTTTAGTTTTCACAGCAGAAATACACATTTGAACTTTTTGGACGTCAGTGGATACAAACCCACTACCCTCGCGCTGGTAATTTTCAACGCGCCCAGTGGACTCCTGAATCACATCCATCAAAGTATTTACGATAGCTCCATCGCTGTGGACTTCGCGAGCAAGCGCCATAAAATGAGCTATGTGTGCGGTTACATCCCCTCGATTTTCTTTCATCATTAGAACGTCAGAACAAATGCAGAACCTAAAGGGTATTCTTTGCGCTCGCAAAATAGCAATTATATTGTGGAGGTGGTTCATTAAATATTGTCGCAAGTCCTCTACTCCCTGATCGTGAACAGATGCCAATAGCACAAACGCTTTGATGATACCTCGAAATGCGCTATCACTTTGAAAGAAAGGCAGGAAGGAAATGTCCACATAGGGATGTGATCGCTCAACGTGAGCATGCAATGTGCCAGGTGAAATGTCTGGAGAAGATGGTGAATTCTCTTCCAATGGCTCATCATCCCAGATATCATGAGGATCAAACAAGCAGAACACGCATCTAGGCACTGAAAAAAAAAGAAGAAACACTAAGAAAACGTCCACCACAGAGCGTGGATGAAAAATACTTACTTTTGAAGCGAGCTCCGCACACTCCCGAAGCGATGCGAAGACTGCTGCCTCTTTACACACCCTCCCCACTTATATAGCGGCGACCTCGCTGCATGCCCCAACATGCACGGGCGCGAGAAGTCGTCATAGCCTAAAAATAAACTTGCTCTGCATGTTCAAGGTCGCAGCTTGCCCTTGGCTTCACGTAATGCTCCGTCCCCCTACACCATTGCCGCACCTGAGCACAAAGTTCGCTCTCATCACATGTCATTCCGATATGCAAGTTGCTTCCATGAGCAGGCACACAACCATCCCTTTTTATTCACAGTGGCTGTGGAATTTCAATAATATTACTTAAATGAAACAAATTGCAGTGAAATGCAGATTCATCTCAGACAGGAATTTCTACCCGCAGCATTAAACCCTCAGATACCAGCATTTCTGCTCGAATAGCAGACTAGCTACGACTTCAAAAATTAAACACGTGCTAACAAACTACCTTCAACTGACAAAACACCCATTTCTGCTATCAGATAATTCTTGCATAATGCTACATACAGTCGCATTGTCCCTGTGTAAAGAAAGCACAAGACAAGGTACACAAATTCACTTAAGCGATGAGGGAAAAGGCTTAAGACCTCAGGAATAATCGCAGAGTCACCACACATAGCTACGCGGCTAACACAAGATAACAACAAGATACTAGCGGCGGGTAAAATTGCAACACTGCTAAACAAGCCCCAACATGCCATGATGATGTCACAAACCAGGAAAAACACACACACACGCGCACGCGCACACACGCACACAGACAGCAGCTCAGGAATGCATAAGGAGACGTGCTTTATAGGAATCTTTACTCCTGGCTCAGACACCAACATTTCTGCTCAAATACCATAACTGCAAGATTAAGCACTGCTTACTTCATCAATATATCGAGCACCCAACAAAATCTAACAAACAAACAAACAAAAACAAATAAACCCACTTTCCGTGATAGAACACTACTCAGCTTTACAAAGCGATTTTCTTCTGCTTTAGCAGTGAAAGAAGAAAAGAGCCATGAAAAATTACGCGCACTTTTGCTTGAATACCCATAACTGCAAAAAAAAAAAAACGAAGCACATGCTAATAAACGGAGAAAAAGGCACTCATTTCTGCTATCAGATAATTATTGCATAATGCTACATACACAGTCGCGTTGCCCCAGTGTAAAGAAAGCACAGGGTACACAAATCGAATTGGGAAAATCACGTCTGCTCGCGCAGCATAATACGAGATACGCTGACTTTTTTTTTTTACGGGCGAAAATTGCAATAAGAAGCCACTGCTATGCAAGTGCAACAACCCTTATTTTTAAACCAACATTTCATGCAATACCACATAAATTTATCACTCGAGTCACACGAAAAGGCAAACAGTTACTGGTTAAGTGGGGTCACAGTTGCACACACACACAACACACACACAACGAGCGACAGTGAAAAATAAGAAATTACACGCACTTCTGCTCGAATAGCAAGTGTCAAGCATGACAAAACACATTTTCTACCGCCAGAAAATTATTAAACAGAATAATACGATATTCGCACAAATTAAGCTTGTATGGCAAACACACAACCTGGGCACATTCACATCTGCTTTCTGAATTTGTTATACACGCGTGAGCGATTCGATAAGAATAAAGCACGCTGCTTGGAGAAAGCATATATCGTGTGTAGCTCAGTCTACTCTATTGAAAATGTGGTTAACCTTATTTTTCAAACAAACAAAAAATCACAGTCGGCATAATATACGGCAATATCGGCAATGTCAAGTGGGGTCCCAGCTGCACAAACGCGCACACACACACACATTTTTAGTGCCTCACAACGAGCAACAAGCCAAAGTCTATTCACAGCCACATAAATTCGTATTATTCCTCACGTCAATAATTATCCAACCATCGTCAAGACGGGGAACACGCATATACGAATGCGAAACAATAGGCCTTCCCGCCGGATGTAATACGATATCGCCAGTCGACCGTCCCAAAGCAAAAAAGAAACACAGCATCCCAGGAATGCATGTTGCCTATACATCCATGAACAGCGTGCAGCAATTATAATACAGAAGGGGATTCATTTCTTTGTACTTTTGTTTGCTTGCGTATAAATATTTCACAATAAATATTACAGGGTGTAAAAGGAGAACAGCATTCGCTACACGCTGTAGCTCTTACCCTTTTTAAACAAACCAGTTTTCATAACCACACTACCATTCGCTAAATAGGTGAGTCACTAATAATTCAAGTAAGGTAAAACATCATTCCATCATCATTGATAGCAAACTTCACGCAAGAATAAGCAACTGCTGCGCGTCGTATTTTTCTCATAAGAAACAGCAAGTCTCGCCGTGTTAAACACCAACAGCAACGTAGACTAGGCAATTTTGTATTTATTTTTGTCGTTTCCAGCAGCTCATTACTTTGTGCGAGTCATCCAAAATTAAAAATTTCTGATCTGCTGCTGTTAAAGTGATAAGACAATGTGCTCGCACGGGGAAACGATAACGGAGGGCGCGTCATTGCGTCAAGCGTGTCCTAACTCCCTGAACGGGCCCAATGCGGCTCACGTGGGGGGGGGGGGGCGCGTTTCGAGGGCACTGTTTTATCACTTTAACAGCAGCAGGTCAGAAATTTTAATTTCTGACCTTGGCTTCACGTAATGCTCCGTCCGCCTACACCATTGCCGCACGTGAGCGCAAAGTTCGCTCTCATCACATGTCATTCCGATATGCAAGTTGCTTCCATTAGCAGGCACACAACCATCCCTTTTTATTCACAGTGGCTGTGGAATTTCAATAATATTACTTAAATGAAACAAATTGCAGTGAAATGCAGGGGTCGGATTCACAAACAAGTTCGTAAGATTCGCTACGATGTAGTAGTCTACAACCGTCGTAAGACATCGTCGCAAATCGCGGGGTTCAGTATTCACGAAAGGATCGTAAAGGAGAGGGAGTTTCACGATGGGCAGAACGAGCAAGAAAGAGCAGCTGACGTGCTTCCTGAAATGTGACCGTGGGATTAATGAGCGATTGGGCCCGAGGTTATGTTATTGTTATAGCAACGACGTCAGCTCAACCAATGGGGTTGTATCCTATGCCACATGCCACGGTGTTTGTCAACAAAATCGCTCGGTATTTTCAGAAGTGTGTTCTGATGTTGATATAGAAGTCACTCATCGGGCCTCAAAGCGTGTCCACCGGCCGAATTTTACGGAGAGTGAGATAGAGACCCTCGTGGAAGGGTACAAAACAAACAAAAACGCTATCGACGCCAGTGGAGATGGAGCAGCAGGAGCTAAAGACAAGCAAAAGGTCCCTAAGCACATCACTGCAGCCCTCTTCGCGGTTTCGGGAATTACACGGGACTTTGCAGAAGTAGAAGTGGACAGACTTTAAAAGTTCGAGCAAAAGAGAGGTATACGATGTGGACGTTCGCAGGAACAGCACAATGGGAGGGTTAATTGGGAATTACAATAGTTGTTAGGGTGGATATTACAGAGAGGAAAGGAAAGGACGGCTATGAAATTTCATAACATTCACAAGTATATTAATTTCAAACGTCAGGAGCAAGTGTAGACTGCAGCGCGGCTAGTACCGGTGACGATACTGGAGGAAAGAGTGGTTGGGGCCATTGACCGAACTGCTGTCCATGATATTCCTGGCAGTTTCGATATTGGTATGTGTGTGAGGGGGGATGAGTGCACCAAACACCCTCACCACAAACTTGTGTTAATTAATTCGCTGAGAATGCTGTGCTCAGCTCTGACTCAGCACAAGAACTCACCAATCCAGGCACATCCCATCGACCATGTCGAACGACGCCTCTTTCAGGGGCTACGTTTTCTCCCATGTGCACTTACCTTCAGAAAAAGCGACTGCGAATGATATCTATGTAGAGCCTGCTGAGCAGCCTCAGGCATCCGCCTCATGGTCAAGCAAGGACTCATGTTTGAGCAGGGGCATTCAGAGTAGAACCACGCACAGAACCACAAGCATACTGTACCTCCTCATGCTTCGTCACGTGCATTCACAGTGTACAGTCAATTGAGTCAATAATTATATGCCTGTCTTCTCAGATTAGTGTGTGCGTGGCATTTCATGAAGGCGTCAAGATGACAGCCGCACTGGGGCAGAGGAAGTTTTGGAGACACACAAGGAAACTGAGAAACATTTAGCAGGCCTGCTTGTCCTGCAATGCGAATGCTTGCCATATAGAGCAGCATAAGTATGGGGTGAACACATTGCCAGCTTAAACCATGGCAACAGTGAATAGACTGCGTACATAAGAATGTGGAATCTTCATTTATTTAGTTGACTTCAGTTACAAAATTATTTAGGAGCGTATTCAGACATAAACGTGTTTTCTAAAACAACCACACTTTCCATCCCCCGGGCACTCCTCCTGCACAATTTCAGAATATGCACACGTATACGGAATGTTCATAGAGAAGGACCTTGCTTACGCTACCTTGCATGACAACTGCCTGGACATGACCAAACATAATTTAGAAGTTCACTCGGTGTGCGAATGAACTTCATTTGAGCGTCCACACTGCACTTGTTACACCAACGACGATGCGGGAACAACTGCTTTGTTTCACGGCCGCCAAATCTCCAATCACCAACTGGAAGCTTCCACTTGAATAAAAACGAAACGCAACCATCACCTGCACGTCCCCGCGAATAGCGTGGCACCGATCAGTTGGTCACCTCAAGGAGGGAGCCAACACGTACAGCTTGGGACAAAAGTTTACGGAACACCGGGGTGTCGCACTTCGCTGTTGGGACGACACCCTGGCAGCCAAAAGGAGCAGACACACATACAGGAAGATTAACAGAATAGCCGGTCACCTGTTTCTTGTTCAATCTCTTCCTAATATCTAACAGGGGGCTGTTCCGATGAAGAAATGTGCCAGTGCCGTGTTCCGTAAACTTTTGTCCCAAGCTGTACGTCGCACAGGCTATACGAATCCCAGCACTTGACATTCTATGATAGCGTAGCAAGTGGCTCTCGGAGACGTCAAACAAGGTCACACGTTTCCAACAAGCCCTCTCACGTCGCAAACCTCGTCGCGGTTCCAACTGTTCGAAATCCACACCGGCCAAAGTAGGCAGCCATGTTTGCTGTTGATTGACTTACGACAGCTCGGGGGCTCTCTTAGGATTTCGCTGTAACTTATGACGATCTTACGACGCCCGCGCTTCGTGAATCCGCACTTTATCGCAACGTTGTCTTACGACGGACTTGCGAAAATTTTTGTCATGCGAACTGTTTATGAATCCGGCCCCCGATTCATCTCAGACAGGAATTTCTACCCGCAGCATTAAACCCTCAGATACCAGCATTTCTGCTCGAATAGCAAACTAGCTACGACTTCAAAAATTAAACACGTGCTAACAAACTACCTTCAACTGACAAAACACCCATTTCTGCTATCAGATAATTCTTGCATAATGCTACATGCAGTCGCATTGTCCCTGTGTAAAGAAAGCACAAGACAAGGTACACAAATTCACTTAAGTGATGAGGGAAAAGGCTTAAGAGCTCAGGAATAATCGCAGAGTCACCACACATAGCTACGCGGCTAACACAAGATAACAACAAGATACTAGCGGCGGGTAAAATTGCAACACTGCTAAACAAGCCCCAACATGCCATGATGATGTCACAAACCAGGAAAAACACACACACACGCGCGTGCGCACACACGCACACAGACAGCAGCTCAGGAATGCATAAGGAGACGTGCTTTATCGGAATCTCTACTCCTGGCTCAGACACCAACATTTCTGCTCAAATACCCATAACTGCAAGATTAAGCACTGCTTACTTCATCAATATATCGAGCACTCAACAAAATCTAACAAACAAACAAACAAAAACAAACAAACCCACTTTCCGTGATAGAACACTACTCAGCTTTACAAAGCGATTTTCTTCTGCTTTAGCAGTGAAAGAAGAAAAGAGCCATGAAAAATTACGCGCACTTTTGCTTGAATAGCCATAACTGCAAAAAAAAGAAAAAAAAAGAACGAAGCACATGCTAATAAACGGAAAAAAGGCACTCATTTCTGCTATCAGATAATTATTGCATAATGCTACATACACAGTCGCGTTGCCCCAGTGTAAAGAAAGCACAGGACAAGCGTACACAAATCGAATTGGGAAAATCACGTCTGCTCGCGCAGCATAATACGATATACGCTGATTTTTTTTTTTTACGGGCGAAAATTGCAATAAGAAGCCACTGCTAGGCAAGTGCAACAACCCTTATTTTTAAACCAACATTTCATGCAATACCACATAAATTTATCACTCGAGTCACACGAAAAGGCAAACAGTTACTGGTTAAGTGGGGTCACAGTTGCACACACACACAACACACACACAACGAGCGACAGTGAAAAATAAGAAATTACACGCACTTCTGCTCGAATAGCAAGTGTCAAGCATGACAAAACACATTTTCTACCACCAGAAAATTATTAAACAGAATAATACGATATTCGCACAAATTAAGCTTGTATGGCAAACACACAACCTGGGCACATTCACATCTGCTTTCTGAATTTGTTATACACGCGTGAGCGATTCGATAAGAATAAAGCACGCTGCTTGGAGAAAGCATATATCATGTGTAGCTCAGTCTACTCTATTGAAAATGTGGTTAACCTTATTTTTCAAACAAACAAAAAATTACAGTCGGCATAATATACAGCAATATCGGCAATATCACTGAAGTCAAACACTTACTTGTCAAGTGGGGTCCCAGCTGCACAAACGCGCGCACACACACACACACATTTTTAGTGCCTCACAACGAGCAAAAAGCCAAAGTCTATTCACAGCCACATAAATTCGTGTTATTCCTCACGTCAATAATTATTCAGCCATCGTCAAGACGGGGAACACGCATATACGAATGCGAAACAATAGGCCTTCCCGCCGGATGTAATACGATATCTCCAGTCGACCGTCCCAAAGCAAAAAAGAAACACAGCATCCCAGGAATGCATGTTGCCTATACATCCATGAACAGCGTGCAGCAATTATAATACAGAAGGGGATTCATTTCTTTGTACTTTTGTTTGCTTGCGTATAAATATTTCACAAGAAATATTACAGGGTGTAAAAGGAGAACAGCATTCGCTACACGCTGTAGCTCTTATCCTTTTTAAACAAACCAGTTTTCATAACCACACTACCATTCGCTAAATAGGTGAGTCACTAATAATTCAAGTAAGGTAAAACATCATTCCATCATCATTGATTGCAAACTTCACGCAAGAATAAGCAACTGCTGCGCGTCGTATTTTTCTCATAAGAAACAGCAAATCTCGCCGTGTTAAACACCAACAGCAACGAAGACTAGGCAATTTTGTATTTATTTTTGTCGTTTCCAGCAGCTCATTACTTTGTGCGAGTCATCAAAAATTAAAAATTTCTGACCTGCTGCTGTTAAAGTGATAAAACAGTGCCCTCGAAACGCCCCCCCCCCCCCCCCACGTGAGCCGCATTGGGCCCGTTCAGGGAGTTAGGACACGCTTGACGCAATGACGCGCCCTCCGTTATCGTTTCCCCGTGCGAGCACATTGTCTTATCACTTTAACAGCAGCAGATCAGAAATTTTTAATTTTTGATGACTCGCACAAAGTAATGAGCTGCTGGAAACGACAAAAATAAATACAAAATTGCCTAGTCTACGTTGCTGTTGGTGTTTAACACGGCGAGATTTGCTGTTTCTTATGAGAAAAATACGACGCGCAGCAGTTGCTTATTCTTGCGTGAAGTTTGCTATCAATGATGATGGAATGATGTTTTACCTTACTTGAATTATTAGTGACTCACCTATTTAGCGAATGGTAGTGTGGTTATGAAAACTGGTTTGTTTAAAAAGGGTAAGAGCTACAGCGTGTAGCGAATGCTGTTCTCCTTTTACACCCTGTAATATTTCTTGTGAAATATTTATACGCAAGCAAACAAAAGTACAAAGAAATGCATCCCCTTCTGTATTATAATTGCTGCACGCTGTTCATGGATGTATAGGCAACATGCATTCCTGGGATGCTGTGTTTCTTTTTTGCTTTGGGACGGTCGACCGGCGATATCGTATTACATCCGGCGGGAAGGCCTATTGTTTCGCATTCGTATATGCGTGTTCCCCGTCTTGACGATGGTTGGATAATTATTGACGTGAGGAATAATACGAATTTATGTGGCTGTGAATAGACTTTGGCTTGTTGCTCGTTGTGAGGCACTAAAAATGTGTGTGTGTGTGCGCGTTTGTGCAGCTGGGACCCCACTTGACATTGCCGATATTGCCGTATATTATGCCGACTGTGATTTTTTGTTTGTTTGAAAAATAAGGTTAACCACATTTTCAATAGAGTAGACTGAGCTACACACGATATATGCTTTCTCCAAGCAGCGTGCTTTATTCTTATCGAATCGCTCACGCGTGTATAACAAATTCAGAAAGCAGATGTGAATGTGCCCAGGTTGTGTGTTTGCCATACAAGCTTAATTTGTGCGAATATCGTATTATTCTGTTTAATAATTTTCTGGCGGTAGAAAATGTGTTTTGTCATGCTTGACACTTGCTATTCGAGCAGAAGTGCGTGTAATTTCTTATTTTTCACTGTCGTTCGTTGTGTGTGTGTTGTGTGTGTGTGCAACTGTGACCCCACTTAACCAGTAACTGTTTGCCTTTTCGTGTGACTCGAGTGATAAATTTATGTGGTATTGCATGAAATGTTGGTTTAAAAATAAGGGTTGTTGCACTTGCATAGCAGTGGCTTCTTATTGCAATTTTCGCCCGTAAAAAAAAAAAGCGTATCTCGTATTATGCTGCGCGAGCAGACGTGATTTTCCCAATTCGATTTGTGTACCCTGTGCTTTCTTTACACTGGGGCAACGCGACTGTGTATGTAGCATTATGCAATAATTATCTGATAGCAGAAATGAGTGCCTTTTTCTCCGTTTATTAGCATGTGCTTCGTTTTTTTTTTTGCAGTTATGGGTATTCAAGCAAAAGTGCGCGTAATTTTTCATGGCTCTTTTCTTCTTTCACTGCTAAAGCAGAAGAAAATCGCTTTGTAAAGCTGAGTAGTGTTCTATCACGGAAAGTGGGTTTATTTGTTTTTGTTTGTTTGTTTGTTAGATTTTGTTGGGTGCTCGCTATATTGATGAAGTAAGCAGTGCTTAATCTTGCAGTTATGGTATTTGAGCAGAAATGTTGGTGTCTGAGCCAGGAGTAAAGATTCCTATAAAGCACGTCTCCTTATGCATTCCTGAGCTGCTGTCTGTGTGCGTGTGTGCGCGCGCGCGTGTGTGTGTGTTTTTCCTGGTTTGTGACATCATCATGGCATGTTGGGGCTTGTTTAGCAGTGTTGCAATTTTACCCGCCGCTAGTATCTTGTTGTTATCTTGTGTTAGCCGCGTAGCTATGTGTGGTGACTCTGCGATTATTCCTGAGGTCTTAAGCCTTTTCCCTCATCGCTTAAGTGAATTTGTGTACCTTGTCTTGTGCTTTCTTTACACAGGGACAATGCGACTGTATGTAGCATTATGCAAGAATTATCTGATAGCAGAAATGGGTGTTTTGTCAGTTGAAGGTAGTTTGTTAGCACGTGTTTAATTTTTGAAGTCGTAGCTAGTCTGCTATTCGAGCAGAAATGCTGGTATCTGAGGGTTTAATGCTGCGGGTAGAAATTCCTGTCTGAGATGAATCTGCATTTCACTGCAATTTGTTTCATTTAAGTAATATTATTGAAATTCCACAGCCACTGTGAATAAAAAGGGATGGTTGTGTGCCTGCTCATGGAAGCAACTTGCATATCGGAATGACATGTGATGAGAGCGAACTTTGTGCTCAGGTACGGCAATGGTGTAGGGGGACGGAGCATTACGTGAAGCCAAGGGCAAGCTGCGACCTTGAACCTGCAGAGCAAGTTTATTTTTAGGCTATGACGACTTCTCGCGCCCGTGCATGTTGGGGCATGCAGCGAGGTCGCCGCTATATAAGTGGGGAGGGTGTGTAAAGAGGCAGCAGTCTTCGCATCGCTTCGGGAGTGTGCGGAGCTCGCTTCAAAAGTAAGTATTTTTCATCCACGCTCTGTGGTGGACGTTTTCTTAGTGTTTCTTCTTTTTTTTTTCAGTGCCTAGATGCGTGTTCTGCTTGTTTGATCCTCATGATATCTGGGATGATGAGCCATTGGAAGAGAATTCACCATCTTCTCCAGACATTTCACCTGGCACATTGCATGCTCACGTTGAGCGATCACATCCCTATGTGGACATTTCCTTCCTGCCTTTCTTTCAAAGTGATAGCGCATTTCGAGGTATCATCAAAGCGTTTGTGCTATTGGCATCTGTTCACGATCAGGGAGTAGAGGACTTGCGACAATATTTAATGAACCACCTCCACAATATAATTGCTATTTTGCGAGCGCAAAGAATACCCTTTAGGTTCTGCATTTGTTCTGACATTCTAATGATGAAAGAAAATCGAGGGGATGTAACCGCACACATAGCTCATTTTATGGCGCTTGCTCGCGAAGTCCACAGCGATGGAGCTATCGTAAATACTTTGATGGATGTGATTCAGGAGTCCACTGGGCGCGTTGAAAATTACCAGCGCGAGGGTAGTGGGTTTGTATCCACTGACGTCCAAAAAGTTCAAATGTGTATTTCTGCTGTGAAAACTAAAAAATTCGGGTGCAATGGGGTACTTCCCACAAATTTGGCTAAACGCAGAAACGTGTTAACGAATGTCCCTTTACCAGAGCGTAAGGAGGGCGAGTGCTTTAAATACAATACGCTCGCCCTCTTGCACCCGCAGGAAAGGAACCGATGGAAAAAATATGAAAATTATGCAACCAATTACTGGTGGCCTAGTCACTTCCCTGTATCCTTCTCTGATCTTGATGAATTCGAAAACCAAAACAAGATTTCCGTCTACGTGTACGCGTATGTCGATCAGGAAGTACATGTGTCGCGACCCCCAAAACTAGAATGGGAAAAGAAAATTCACTTGTTGGAAGTAGATGAGCATTTTTTTGGAATTAAGTCCCTCGAACGCTTGTTGACAACAAGAAGTAACCATTTCGTATGCGAACGCTGTACACGCTCTTTCGTGAAGGAAGAGAGCATGGCGAAACATCGACGCCTTTGCACGGACGTGAACGAAATCCTGTTGGAATTTTGCGAGCCGGGAAAAAATTTTGTGGAGTTTACTAAAATACAGTACATGCAGCAGTACAACTACGTCGTTGCGTTGGACACTGAGAGCGTACTCGCACCCAGTGGTATTGGCATGCAACGTCACATTACCTCTAGCTTCTGTGCTGTGCTCGTGCGTACCCACGACTCAAAGGTGATGCGCATTAGAACACACCATGGGGAAGATGCGGCAAAGCAGTGTGTGAAGGCGCTCATGGAAATGCGTGATGAAATGATTGCCTTGAACGCCTGCCCCGCTGCAATGGTGCTGAGCGACGAACAACAAGCCAAGCACAGAGCTGCCACCCACTGTGCATACTGTAAACGGGAATTGGCGAAAGACCTACCTCGTGTCCGTCATCATGATCATTCGAAGCATTGTACTGCGGGTGAGACAAATTACATCGCGACACTGTGCAACCCCTGTAAGGTCGCATGCACTACCAGAGAAAAATTGCCGATCATGGTCCACAATTTGTCTTATGATTTGGCTGGACTGTTACGGGAATTTCATGTTCTCGGGTGGAAGCGACCTCCCTTCATTGTGGCCAGCTCCATGGAAAAAATTTGTTCGTTCGAAATTGGTACCTTCCTCTTCAGAGATACCATGCAGTACCTAAATTCATCACTTGGGGAGCTTGTGGAAACCGTCAAATCCATGGGGGTGCAGAGGCGTTCCAATGCTTGAAGCAGGTATTTGGAGACGACTACAAAATGTTGCTTCGTAAAGGTGTGTTCCCTTACAGTTACCTTAGTTCTTTTGAAGTGTACGACGAGTTGAGTCTCCCAGAAAAATCCGCTTTCCGAAATGATCTAACTGGGGAAGATGTAAGCGACGAGGACTACCAGTACGCTGTGCATGTATTTGAACATTTTGGGTGCTCGAGTTTGCGGGATTGATGCACTTCCATACGGGATGCAGCACTTCCGACGCCTGTGCTACAGCGCACGCGGATTGGAATTGCTTCATTGCGTTTCTCTGGCATCCTATTCGTGGCAATGCGCGTTAAATTATACGAGATTACCGATGAGGAAATGTACAGAACCATCGAATCATGCGTTAGAGGCGGGCTCTGTCAGGCGAGCAGGCGTCATTTGCGTGCCAATAACCCTCTGTGTAGCGGCAATGATCCTGATAAAGAGGAGGTGTACATATCATACATAGATTGCAACAATCTTTACGGATTTAGTATGATAAAGCACCTCCCTGTCGGTGATTTCGAATGGGTCGAGGATTTTAGCTCCGTGGATTTTATGCGTCACCCCACGGATTCGGAGGTGGGGTATGTGTACGTATGTGACTTGGAGTATCCAAAATCTATCCACGCACTGCCACGGTACTTTCTCCTGGCTCCTGAGAAGGCAGTCGTCCCAAAGGAATGGCTCTCACCATTCCAGCGAGGGCTTCTCGAAGAATTAATGTATCAGCCTGCTAACAGCAAAAAGCTGTTGCTTACGTGCAAGGACAAAGTCGAGTACGTCGTTCATTATGCGCTGCTAGCACTCTATTGTAGATTAGGCATGAGGGTGACGAAAATTCACAGAATTCTAAAATTTCGCCAGGCGCCATTCCTGCGTCCCTACATCGAGGACAATGTTGCCAGACGTGTTGCCTGGGGCACGATATTCGAAAAAAACTTCTACAAACTCTCAAATAATGCAGTCTTTGGGAGAACACTTTTAAATAAATTTAACATGCGTGATATTCGAGTAGCCTTCGATGAGGAGACGGCGAGTCGCCTCGGGAGCCGGGCGGAATGCGTGAGGATGGAAATTTTGTCCCCGGATTGTGTCATGTACGAAATGCGCAAATGAAAAGTGCGATGCGATTTCCCGCTCCAGATTGGGTTTACGATTTTGGAACTGAGTAAATTAACCATGTACTCATTCTACTACGAAACCCTCTTGAGCAAGCTCACCTGTCCGGTGATTACCTGCTACTTTGACATGGATTCTTTGATCCTCGGCCTATTCTGCAAGGACTACGAAGATCAGTTACGAGCGATCGCCAACGACCACTTAGATCTGTCTTCCTTTGATCGGGATCATCCACTGTACAGTGAAAAGAATCGTGGAAGGCTTGGGGCATTCAAAAGCGAAACTGGTAGTGTACCTATTGAGGAAGTAGTATGTTTGAAAGCTAAAATGTATTCCATCAGATTAGCTGGAGGAAAGCAAATTGCAAGAGCTAAAGGGGTCAAAAAGAATATTGTACGCAAGCACCTCCTCCATGAGACATACTACGATACCTTGTTCAATCACACGAGCGTATCGAACGAACAAGTATCGATCGTTGGAAAGAAGCAGTGTATGTACTCCATCAGAAATGTCAAAAGAAGTCTGATGGCATACGACGACAAGAGATACCTGTGCAATGACGTTGACTCCTATCCGTATGGAAGCTACGAATATGGTAAGTTTAAGTGGGTGATATAAATAGTGAAGCTCATAATGTTCTTTCATCTCTTCAGAAGATGTGCAGGAAGAGAATTAATGCTTCTGTCACATACTGTTCTCTCCTGCGGTTTGCCTCTGGGTCCTGGACGGAGAAGAACGAGTGCCTGGGTGATCCACATGGTTCTTACGCGAAAAACGCCGTGGATGCGAGCGGAGATGTACGGCGTGCATGGATGTGTCCCCAGGGAGAACTACAATATCTCCGAGTCTGCCATGATGTACTCAATAAACATTGAAAACTATTTACCATGTTTTTGTGTCCCAACCACTGCCGAGAGTCACTCAGGCTAAAAAAGAAGGCCTCCCGGATCAATAAGCAATTTGGGGGGAACTGTGAGCTGGCCTAGAAATGAATGGGATTGATCAATGAGTGGTTGTCTATTATGCAGCAGGAATTATGAAGCAATATGCAGTTGAAAGCATGTGACCGAATAACCAGTGAGTAGGAATGACCAATGAGTCTATCGAACATGTATGGGAGGCAGCCAATAGGATCCTGAGCCAATCACTAGGTTTTGAATGAAAGTGACCACCCCCAGACCAATAGACAGGTGAGCAATTTGGAAACCTATGAGCCGACTTAGAATTGAATAGAATAGATAATTTTGGTGTCTACGAGCGAGTGAGCAGATGTTGTGGCAATGAATGGTAGCCAATCATGCAGAAATTGAATGGATCACCGTGAAAGGGTGGAGCTGTGACCAACCAAGTAGAGGGTTTAGAAGTGGCTTGACCTGGATTAGAAATGGGTGGTGGATTAGAAATTCCTAGAACTGGATTAGAAAAACGAGCGATTTGGAAGCCTATGAGCTGACTTAGAATTGCATAGAATAGATAATTTTGGTGTTTATGAGCGAGTGAGCAGATGTGGCAATGAAGGGCAGCCAATCACATAGAAATTGGATGGATCACCATGAAGGGGTGGAGCCTGGATTAGACCTGGCTTGACCTGGATTAGAAATGGGTGGTGGATTAGAAATTTCTACAACTGGATTAGAAAAAAGTGGCTGTTGTGCGTAACGGTTCTATACTACTCGCCGCTCTGCTTCACCCTTTGGGGGCCCTGCTCTCCAGCTCTAAACGCTCTTCCGCAGCGTTTCAGTGGACTCCTGACGCCTCAGCAGCCTTCCAGTCCATCAAAGAAGCCACGCTCTTGATCCATCCGCGGCATGATGCACCCACATGCATCATGATGGATGCCTTCAGCGTTGCAGTCGGCACCGTACTCCAACAGAAGGTTTCAGAGTCCTTGCACCCACTTTCATTCTTCTCCCGAAAACTGAAGCCTCACCAAACTCGCTACAGCACATTCGGCCGAGAATTACTTGCCATCTACCTCGCAATCAAACATTTTCGCCATTTTCTTGAAGGCCGCCCATTTACAGTCCCCACGGATCATAAGCCCCTGACGTACACCTTGTCGTCCTCTGGTCCTGGGTACATCCCCGTGAAGTCAGGCATCTCTCCTTCATATCAGAGTTTACCACCGCCATCCAGCATATCAGCGGCGCCGCAAACACTGTTGCTAACGCCCTGAGTCGCCTGAGCTCGCTCACGCAAGCCAAGCGCACTTCGACCCATGATCCACTCTCGCTCGACACCCTGGCTCAGGCACAGCTTGTTGACCCTGAACTCGCCGACTTTCGCGCTTCAACCTCAACATCCTCGAAGATCGAGGACGTCCACCTCCCTGGTACCACGACGGCTGTCGCCTGTGACACGTCCCAGGGCCGCCCTCGTCCTTTTGTCTCCGTTCCCCTTCGACGCGCCGTCTTCGCCTCGTTCCACCGCCTTTGCCATCCAGGCATCCTCGCTACTCAGCGGCTCATTACCCAGCGCTATGTCTGGCCCCACACGAAGAGGAACATCAACCGCTGGGTCCAGACTTGCCTATCCTGCCAGCGGAACAATATCCGTCGTCACTGCTTTCCCACTCCCGTCGAGCCGCTTCGACCACATACATATAGACCTTGTTGGCCCCCTACCATTGGTCAGCGGTTTCCGGTACATTCTCACCATCGTCGACCGATACACGCGCTGGCCAGAAGCCGTCCCCATCACCGATGCTACCACCCTCACCATCGCCCAAGCGCTCATCAGTGCGTGGATATCACGCTTCGGGTTACCCTCTGTCATCACCGCTGACAGAGGTCCTCAGTTCGAGTCAGCCCTCTTTACGAACCTCATGCAGACTCTTGGTTCCCGAAGCGTTCCTGCATCCAATGGCCTCGTTGAGCGACTCCATTGCGTCGCCCTCCGAGCCGCCCAGCACACCCCATGGCCAGAAGCTCTGCCCCTCGTACTGGTGGCCATCCGAACATCCTTCAAGCCCGACCTCGGCTGCACCACTGGAGGTCTTGTTTATGGTGCCCCCCTACGCCTTCCCGCTGACGTCCTTGAAGCCTCGCCTACGCTGCCGCTCCTGGCTCCCGCAGACTACTTGTCCCGGCTCCGGCACACCATGGACGCTCTCCACCCAAGCCCTCCCCGTTCCAGTTGCGTCTCCAACACCTTCCACCACCCCGACCTTGACCGCTGCTCGCACGTCTTCGCCCGCTGCGACGGTGTAAAAAAAACGTTGCAGTCACCTTACTCCGGGCCGTATCCCGTCATACAGAGAACCCCAGCCTACTTCACGCTTCTCGTCAACGGCAGGGAAGACACCGTTTCCCTCCACCGTCTAAAATCTGCCTTCATCGACGCCTCCACCTTGCCGGCCGTCGCATCGCTTGGTCCCTCCGCCCCGCTTCCCACCAGTCAGCCTGGAGACCCGTCACCAGCCCATTCGAGCCCTTCCCGCCCACATGTAACATGGTCCATGCGCCTAGTCAACTGTCGTCGCTTTACGGCGACTCCCTACACTCTTAAACTCGTACCTTTTATTGTAACTTTTAGAAACATGTAACGTCTATATAGACGTAGATTTCGAGATTTATTATAGGTTACACCATAGTAACGTATATTTAGAGGTTAAAAGCTACCGAAATCATGTCTTTACAGCAGCAACAGAAGTCACATCGGGGAAAAACAAAAACAGCTTGTTGTAACCTATAAATGTACCCTTTACTCCGACACTGTAACTTCTAAGCAAAATTTCCAACGACTATTTCTTTGTTAGGTTCTTGTCGTTTGTTTTTCTTCTGTTTTGCAGCATAATGCCGCGTTTCAGCCTCCCATTCGAGACGACAGTTGCGAATGTACGTGCACGCTTTTATTTTATATCTGTTTCAGCGTCATCTGCGTCGACTACGTATTATCACTGCTGCATCAACACGTATTGTAAATTTGCAGTCTGGCATACTATTAGCATGTTTCTTTCTACAGGGTGTCAAACCATTCCAATGCCGCAACCACCAAATTTCCGCATTTCCGACAGTTTCTATTTCGGTGCGTAGCCGAGCCTGGTCTACCCACACTGAGAGCGGTTTCCTTGAAACTCCGAACGCTCAACATGCGTTCGTTGACAGGTGCAATCTGTTTTCATCGGTGATTTTGCTCGTCAATGTTCCTCGCGTTCAGCATAGCGCCGTCAGGAACAACGGGAATGCGAGATGTCGCTACCAAACAAGGGTATTTTCGGTGTTCTGAGAGGGGAAGGTGTAGTGAGTGCGAAGAATGCAAAGAATACATAACTGGAAACGAACATCATCCACTGCAGCTCTGGTTCACACAGCTTCATACACTGGATAAGTGTACATTTTATGCTATGTACGTGCATTACTTTGATAGCAAGAGCTGTTAGCGCATGTTTCTTGTGATTATCGCAAGCGTTCTGCGGTCCTGCATATGAACTCCACTTACGCTTGCTACTTTTCGGCTCCTACTTGGTCGCCAAGTCAATACACCGGCGTGCATTTTGCGAGCTGCGGATATATGCATCGAGATATATAATTCGCAGCTTTCTGCTTGTTGTGTTCTTACGATATTCTAAGACTCAGTCGCGGAACGAACGCCTTCCCGCATTTATGATGTTCTCTCAGCGTCTTGTGCTTTCTACGGATGTAATTCAGCAAAACATTATTTCGTCCACGTTGCTGCTAAATGCGGATGGAAGCTCTGCATTGTTCCAAATAGAGGTACACAACGCAACAAGTTTTACCATATTGATGATGATAATTAGGGATTTCATGGCGCAGCGACAACGAGCTTTATCTTATTGCTATAGCCTCCAATTTCATGTATGTGTTTTGTGTGTGTATGTGTAAGTGTTTCCTACTTATTGTGGTTTGAGACACTCACTTGGTCCTATATACCGGGTGTTTCAGTTAAATCCCCGGGCTAAATAATTCGCGAACGGGTGCACCAATCCACGAACTTTCTTTTTTACAAGTATCTGTCCGATACCACCTACAAGCTGCACACCGTGTGAATGAGTGGGAGGCGCTCATTATTAAAATAAAAATGCAAATGAGTTTCGTCAAAAAGCGTATCTTCTAAAGCAGGGCGCTGTCGGCATTAAAATGGCTACTACCCCTTTTGGGACCTTCAGTGGACACCTTTTAGAGAAAAATCTGCCACCCAAGCGGGTCATTTGTTGCAGTAATTAATAGGTTTCGGTTTACGTATTTTTGTCGCGGCTGGTCGCGGCGAAGCGCAAAAGGGCGTATTTCATTGGTGTAATTCATTGGTGTAATTCATTAATGTAAGGACGTGATTTATTGATGGATAAGTGAGTGAAAGAGCGTCCTTTTGCGCTGCGCCGCGACCAGCCGCGACAAAAATACGTAAACCGAAACCAATTAATTACTGCAACAAATGACCCGCTTCGGTGGCAGATTTTTCTCTAAAAGGTGTCCATTGAAGGTCTCAAAAGGGGTAGTACCCATTTTAATGCCGACAGCGCCCTGCTTCAGAAGTTACGCTTTTTTACGAAACTCATTTGCATTTTTATTTTAATAATGAGCGCCTCCCACTCATTCACACGGTGTGCAGCTTGTAGGTGGTATCGGACAGATACTTGTAAAAAAGAAAGTTCGTGGATTGGTGCACCCGTTCGCGAATTATTTAGCCCGGGGATTTAACTGAAACACCCGGTATATACTACTCGCCCACCTACGCATTGCTGATGAAGGCCCAATAAGGCCGAAACAGCTGTCCAATGCTGGTGTGGCGACGTTTGGGACTTATAAACATATGTTCAACGTGCAGCCAAAGAGCGTATGCTATTTTTCTTCATTTAATATTTTACTGGCTTCGCACTGGGCTTTCAGAGGTGAGTCACTCACCCTGACGGGAGGACATCACGTTCCACGTGACCTTCCGACGCCACTCGCTCAAACGTCGCCCACCTACGCATTGCTGATGAAGGCCCAATAAGGCCGAAACAGCTGTCCAAAGCTGGTGTGGCGACGTTTGGGACTTATAAACATATGTTCAACGTGCAGCCAAAGAGCGTATGCTATTTTTCTTGATTTAATATTTTACTGGCTTCGCACTGGGCATTCAGAGGTGAGTCACTCACCCTGACGGGAGGACATCACGTTCCACGTGACCTTCCGACGCCACTCGCTCAAACGTCGCCCACCTACGCATTGCTTATGAAGGCCCAATAAGGCCGAAACAGCTGTCCAATGCTGGTGTGGCGACGTTTGGGACTTATAAACATATGTTCAACGTGCACCCAAAGAGCGTATGCTATTTTTCTTGATTTAATATTTTACTGGCTTCGCACTGGGCTTTCAGAGGTTAGTCACTCACCCTGACGGGAGGACATCACGTTCCACGTGACCTTCCGACGCCACTCGCTCAAACGTCGCCCACCTACGCATTGCTGATGAAGGCCCAATAAGGCCGAAACAGCTGTCCAATGCTGGTGTGGCGACGTTTGGGACTTATAAACATATGTTCAACGTGCACCCAAAGAGCGTATGCTATTTTTCTTGATTTAATATTTTACTGGCTTCGCACTGGGCTTTCAGAGGTTAGTCACTCACCCTGACGGGAGGACATCACGTTCCACGTGACCTTCCGACGCCACTCGCTCAAACGTCGCCCACCTACGCATTGCTGATGAAGGCCCAATAAGGCCGAAACAGCTGTCCAATGCTGGTGTGGCGACGTTTGGGACTTATAAACATATGTTCAACGTGCAGCCAAAGAGCGTATGCTATTTTCTTCATTTTATATGTAGACTAGCTACAGTCTATAAAATGAAGTTAGGAATTCTATATAGGACATAGGATAGGATTCTAAATAGCATTCTATATATATTCAAGGTAATCCTTGAGATAATTACTAAAGATGTCTTGTAAGATTTTGCAAGTTTGGATGGTTAACGATATAGGGCGGTAATTACTTACAACTTATATAGTTACAAGTTATATAACTTATTCTGCAATCAGTCTAGATACCGACCTTGAAACCTGTTTGGTCAACACATTGTTCAAAGTCGCCAACGCTTCTAGTGGGCATATCTTTTTGCCCGTCAGATTCCAGTGCGTTCCCTTGTCGACTTCTGTCTATCAAGTCGAAATTAACTACCGTGTATCTGCGATTATGCCTGGATTCCCCAGACATAAAATGTTGTGGGAGTTGGTACCAATTACACCTTTCCAGTGATGTGCGGGACTTTGTCAACAAGTACCTAATGTTTAACCTCAAAGACCTGGTTTCGAAACAGCAGTTATTGGTTCTTCATCCAGTATGCTTGACCTCGTGCTCACCACCACACATGAACTAATCTGTTCAGCGCCATCGCTTCAAGTCACTAGTAACCATAAATTCATCTCATTCCCGATAGATAGCAACATTTCTCGCCCACGGAAACGAATGAAAGCAATGCAAAACTGAGAGGCAACCACGACTCCATCGCCTCATAGCTTGACATATTCCTTGGGGAATTTGTAGCAAGATTTCCGTACAGGTCTGCTGATCAGAAATGGTGTCTATTCAAAGAAAAGTTGAAAGAGCTCGAGGGTTCCTTTGTTCCTACACACCTATAGTAAAGTCCTCGTTAAAAACTCTTTCAAACTAATACGCAATAAAAACTGAAAAGGAAAGTATATTTCGGATAGCTCGAGCTGGCAACAATTCAGTTGCATGGAAGCATTAGACAAATGTATTCAAATACGAAACCTGCCGCACAGGCTTTGAACTCGCTTTTCAGTAAAGGAGATAGGGCGCAGACTAACTGGTGCATGATGATGAAGGAACGAATAACCGAGAGACACGGGACACGAAGACAAGCACAAGAGTTCTCAGACACAGTAATGATTTAATAACACAGAGCCTCCTAAATACCTAACAACTCCCGGAGGGGAGGGAGAGGGATAAAGGATGGCCTATTGGAAAATACTTTTGAAAGAGACGGTGGCGATAACACAACGCGGGAACTGTGTAAATAGGCCATCCCTTATCCCTCTCCCTCCCCTCCGGGAGTTGTTGGGTATTTAAAAGGCTCTGTGTTATTAAGTCATTACGGTGTCTGAGAACTCTTGTGCTTGTCTTCGTGTCCCGTGTCTCTCGGTTATTCGTTCCTTCATCGCTTTTCAGTATATCGGCTCCCTGTTATTTCGGAAAGGGGAAGCTCATGTCCTGCTCAAATCGGGGCCCCACCACGGGAGATCATTCTGCATTTGTCATGTTATACATTTCATATCGCAGTAGCATGTAGCACAACATCTGGAGTACGCAGACGGGTAGAAATCCAACGAACCAGTATGAAGAGAATTTCCTCAA
Source organism: Ornithodoros turicata (assembly GCF_037126465.1). NCBI lineage: Eukaryota > Metazoa > Arthropoda > Arachnida > Ixodida > Argasidae > Ornithodoros > Ornithodoros turicata. The sequence goes on from NC_088210.1 coordinate 4,269,989, forward strand.
GACGAGAGCCGTCGTGTCTAGCCAACAAGGAATTTAAGGAACAATTTTAGAGCGCGAAGAAATCATTTCTTTCCATAACATTACCGAACATTACTATAGCTCTTAGCCAACAAAGTTTTGGAGAGTGCTCCAAATCCTTTCTCGTGGTGACGTAAACTTGACCGTGGTGGATCCTACAGACAAATTTTGCACAAGTGTGCCTATACTTTGAATAATTATTTTTTCGTGTTTTTACCAAGTCATATGCTTCCAATATCATAAATACATCGTTGTGCAATCTCCCTCAGATGCCTAACATAGAAATTAATTGTAGCGGTGTTGTCAAGTGGTGTGTTCCCAAGTGCAAACTGTCGTCAGCCTCGATACTCATGCGATCAACTCAAAATGCTTAAAGGCCACTAAGAACGTTTCTGTATAATTCTTAACGCCAATACTGTTAGAATCACTAGCTGCTGATGATATACTGATAGAGTGGTCAATAGGGAAGGTTATTCCAGTATTTTTGTCCGATAGCAAGTATGTCGCATAAAACTATAGACCGATCTCCGATGGTAGGCTACCGTGCCAATTCATGGGTTACATAATATTTCCCATTTCACTGCGTTCCTTGAAGACCGTACTTTCTTTGCTAATTATCAGCGCGGTTTCAGACAAGACTAACTGCTTAGGCTGCGAGACGCAGTCCGCTCGCCTATCTAACGACATTTCCCCGGCATCTGACAAGGGACACCAAGTTGATGCCGCATCCATAGATCCCGCTCCGCGAAAGCTTTGGACCCTGTTCCCCATAATACCACCTTATATTAAAACTAACTACGCTGAAACTGGATCAGTCCGTTCTAAATTACATACGAAACTTTTTAGCGAACAGACCTGAGTTTCTAGTTTGGAATAATATATCGTCTGATTTTGCAAAAGTAACATCGGGCATACCTCATGGTTCGGTTATTGGCCCCTACTTTCCCAATTGGTTTATCTTTTTATCTTCCTTCGTGCGGCTCTTCACAGATGATGGCATCATTTATCGCAAAATAAGCTCTCCTTCCGACCATGATCATCTTCAAAGGCATATTGATGAAGTCCACTGCTGGTGCTCGGCCTAACTTCTAACTGTTTACACTGACACATGTAAAATTATCCACACCCCATAGCCCTATCACCTACCCCTTCACCCCTCATCATTCCCCCACTCATTCATAACTCTCATCACGACATCACCCCAGCGTCTCGAATCTAAACCATGTATATTCATTCAAATATCTCGGCGTTATTCAACAACTAGTCTCCCTTGGTCTAGTCATCTCTCGTACATTAGAGAGTTTTAGGGAAACGCGAACGTTTCGCGCTAACCCTTCCCAAAACATCATTAGCTAATCACATGATTCCTTTGGGGTGGCTGACAAAACGTTGCTGATATCTTATTGACTGACCGGGATAGGGAGGCGGGACGCCAGTCGGGAGGACGCTTACGGTTTCCTAAAACTCCCTATTATCTCTAACGTTAATAGCGCATTAGGATTTTTACAACATAGTCTCGATAAAAAATGTCTGTCTGTGGCTCACTTACACTTCGCAATAACTCATAACTGTTTTTAACCTGTAACGACGTATTTCTTTCCAATGCTATTTCTCAAGGAAGCATTCAGAGTCCGACACTTCTCAATGTCGTAATGGCAGGACTAAAATCGCTAATCTCCCGCAAAATAGCATTCTCTTTGTATGCCGATGACGTTGCCCTATGGAGAGTAGGCAAGTCACTAGCAGCAATTCAGCGCCGTTTGCAGCTAACCTTAAATAATGTCCATCTGTATCTCACGCGACTTGGGATGTACCTTGCGTCCGAAAAGTGTGTCGAACTCTCCTTCAACCGCAACGCTATGACAAGTTTCCCTCTTTGGCTTAGTACCCAGAAGTCCGAACCTGTGCGTTTCCATCGCTTCCTTGGTGTGGTCATGGACTCGGACCTGAGCTGGGCTCGCTACATTAAGCATCTTCAAACCAAAGTGCAGCGATACGCTTCCTGCGATTCAACATCTTCCTTACTTAGGCTGGGGATGTGATCAACGGTTTCTTCTAGCCATTCACGCGGCCTTGGTGAGGGCGATTGTGCTTTACAGCCGTCCAATCTTGCACAGGATATCCACAACATAATTAAATACCCTTCGGACCGTATTTTCTTGAATCGTTCGTCGCTCCCTTGGAGTTCCAAGAATGTCTGAAGGACAGCAAGTCCTGGTTGAAGCTGGTGAACTCCTGGTAGAGGTTCTGCGTGAGCGTGAAACGGTAGGACACATCCTACGTTCGCGTGCGCACATTCCCTGTCATCCGCTCCTCAGGAAAATTCCATAACGCCCTCATAGTGATTTGCATCGCGTAGCGTAGATGACACGCCAGGCTCTCACAACTTTCATAGCTAAGAACGCCACATACGTGGGCGCCCCCTGGTCCCTCCATGTGCCATCCACCTTCGTTCGTCTTCTGAACCTTCACGAACGAAGAGATCGGGTTCCCCCTCAAGTCCTTCGAGGCCATTTTTATGGTCTGGTAGGCGCGAAATTTTCTCCCTCGGCCGCCTCTGACACCGGTGACGCATCTCAGACGCATCTTCGCCTCGGTGTTCGTCATCCCGTCCGAAGGCGTAGTACAAGGACGTCGCCTTTCGCATCAAACCTCATACGCAGCTGCGGAACCCTGTGCCATACTTTTCTTTCTGCAGCGCATCGTCGATTTTACCCCGGGGAATTTCACCGGCTCTACATCTGCGCTCAAGCAATTCAGAATTCTGGCATCCGAGGCTCATCCGCACCGTTGGCAGTGGACGTGTTAATGGTTTACAGTGTTGTAAGCAGCCTTGACCAATATTGCATAACTTTGTACGAAGCAGGGCACAGGGTGGTTCTCCAGTGGGTCCCAGCCCGTTGCGGTGCCGAAGGGAATGACAGGCCGACATCGACGCACAAGCAGTTCTCTCGTCTCGTAGAAGGACGAGTATTGCACTGCTGAGAGGAGATCGTCGTTCCATACTTCGACGCCTCGTGACTCCTCTGGCGTACCGTCAGGGATGGGCATCAATAAATTTTTTTATTATTTAAATATAAATACAAAATGCTTTGCTGAAAGAGTTATTAAAATGCTCTTCATAACTATTTTTTCAATATGAGTATTTGAATACAAAATATAAATACAGTATTTAAATACCGTAACTACCGGTATAAATACTGTGAGGACCATGTCATCTTTATTTACAGAAATAACGGTGATCATGACAACAAATCAGCAAGGAACACTAGCATTTATTGTTAGATTGCCATGGCACCTTTAGTATTACATGTTACTGGAAAACTGCATCTTTTAGGCGTGTTCTGTTAGGCCGTACAATCAGATTCGCAACGGAGAACAGCATCTCCACAGGTACCGATCAACAAAGACTGGTATACAATTTCATAGATGCTTCGTACAACACGGTAATCAACTAAATAGTAGTAATTTGAACGTGAAACGGTGACACATATTGCAGCGTCCGTCTCATGCCACGCGTTTTTCCGGTAGCCACTTAAATCACGAATTTCAATGGACAGATTCCATTCGTTTTGCTTGCGAGATCTTTCGTTCCGCGTGGAGAAATTTTGTATGCACTTTTGTGCTCCTTTAGCTCTAGTAATGATCGCAATAGGAAATAAAACATGAACACCATGTTCTATAAAGGTAGGGCGAGCAGGTTTCTAAATGTTTAGAACGGAGCATAAGCAGAGAAGAGAGAACATTCTTGTCGTGTAGGAGAGGCTGATAATATGGAGTAGTCGAGCGATCTGCTTTGTTCTAGAAGCGCGATAAACACAGTAACGCGTGCGTTACTGTGTTTATCGCGCTTGTAGAACAAAGCAGATCGCTCGACTACTCCATATTATTTGTACACCCATATCCACGCAGAAGCACGTTTGGATGGATGGATAGGAACAACGGGCGCAGTAATTGATTATACTTCGAGGAAGCAATCATCTGCAGAGTATGTTTAAAAGGTATCACGGGTATGAAGAGTAGCCATTGTGTCGGTTACTACCGACGCCGAAACTACTCGCCATATACAGGACATTGTTTTTCCACTGCGGTAAAGAAGATTGGAGGGTGGGGCCGACTATCTAAAACGGGATATCTGTCACTCTACCTATTTATAGGGGGACTAGAGGGAAAGTAGAAGATGTGGATACGAACCTCAACTTCTTTCATCCCGACCAGTACCAGTTGAATCTGCGTTTCGTTGACGTTCATCCGTAATCTCGCGTTTATCTGGAGGAAGAAACAGTTATGTTAGTATAGGATAACACATGGGATAGGTTTATTTGGAAGGTGATGACAGAATCTGCGCAACTAATAAAACTGAGGCGCATTCGTAAAACAAGATCGACGCACACAACATAAATATCTACAACATGTTTCTTTTGCAAATCAATCAATCAATCTACAATATGTTTTAACACACAATGTGAATGAAGATGCAATGTTGTGACGCAGCATCCTCACCGTTATTTGTCTACTTGAACCGATTTCAGAACTGTGTAGTCGTACACGTGCAGACTTACCGAATTGATGAGAAGTTTCGTGTACACTCCTATGCCGGTCGTACTCCTGTTCCTAAGGGTGGCGTCATACAACACGTATGTCCCGAACTGTATCTCATTCGGCAACTCAGCGGCGCCACTCCCTGTTGGTGAAGTAGGTCGGAATTTCACGAAAAATTCATTCGACATCGCATCATGTCTGGCCATCCCTACGGCCCAGAACGTCGCATTCCTATCACAGCCCATCACAACATACTACCATCATTCGACGTCTGTATCACAGCTCATCACGTCATAACCCATCATTCAACATCAACATGGCAGCTCGTCACATCATTACCCATCCATCAACATTATATTCCATCGTATCATTACCCATCATTTGACGTCACAGCCCATAACATCATATCATGACACATCGTCTGCATCAAAGCCCGCCATATCATAGGTCAGAATTCCACTTAAGGACTGGTTCTGAAATCAACTTCATTTTGGAGGTCGACTTTGAAGCTTAACACCAGGATCCGATTATGAGGCAGAAGGCGCTGGATAATGAGCATCATGCATGCGTTCCTCGATGACTTGGCTTTTGTGGCCGTTGGCTAGTATCTCGGTGGATTAGGGCGACAGCCGTTTACGGTGACTTTCATAAATTGAATGCGCGTTTTGTGCTGTTGTAGTGGTGTAGCAATGGGTGAACGTGGCGCCCGCCCACTGCTCGGATCGAGTCTCGGTGGGGCCGGGGTAAGGGCGAGTGGTTATGGTGCTGCACTGAAAACGTGTATTTAAACGAAATACGTACAATACAGGACGTGCAATGGAGGACTGGTTAAAGTGGCGACTGGTATTCTGCCGCATAGTCCTCGAATCGTTGCGCAACGGTACGATGGAGTGGTGCTGCACTCTATAACAGATCTCGGCTTCTGCTGGACCTGTGCTATCAACTTTATCGACGCTGCGCAACTGCTTGTGCGGCTAGCGTTGGGTGCCTGAATACCGCATGAATACTGCTTCGGTTCGATGCATGTACCACAGGTGCTCGAGGAAAGATATCTGAGAAATGTCTTGTAAACTCGGCACAGGAACATGCCGCGGCATTCGCAGGCAGACATTTCGACTTACACACCCGACCCTTGTGTTTGTCATTGCACGAAGCATTTCCCTTAAACATTGAGGGCTATACATTAGGCTAAACATTAGGCTATACTCATCATATTACTTCTGTGTGCTGTACATACATTGTACAAATTCATTTTGTGTGCCATGTGAGACTGGACATAACTTTTCAACATTCTTTTTTCCCGCGTATATTGCAGCACATGTTCTGATGGACGCTACTACTGCAGGGTGTAAGCGTCACTGCAACACCGGTGCGTTGTGCCGCTCATAGCCACAGTTGCCTCGCGGCGCTAAGGCAAAATCAAAAAATAAATAAACAGGGTCATGTATATATATCACACAGAAAAATAAATCACTTAACTGCCCTTTATAGTGCTTTCTATATTTGAATCAATACAATGATTAAAAGCAAAACAAATTATTCAAATTTCAATATGGAAAAACTACATCCATCCGTCGTCCGTCAAGCATCCCGCATATTCGAAACGGAACCGCCGCGGGGAGTCGAATGTTCGAGGAGCTGACAAAACGGTGTCCATGGGACGTCTTTCGTCCCCAAGACCTGCTTCGCAGGACGTTGTGAGGTCCCGTTTAAGACATCCGTGGGACCTCAGCGGGATCGATTTGTTCTGTCCGGGTAAGTGTCACAGGAAAGGATACGTTTCCCGCTTTCAACAAATGAGAGGACAATGCGATGTTGTTCGGGATGATATTTGGCTAGGAGCGTGCTGTGTGGTGGAGTTACAGGTGACACTGATTCCCACCAAATTTGATACCTATGGAAGGGTTAGAAGCAGGAATCATTTAATTACGAGACTCGCGCAGCACACTGCACTTCTTCAGGCACAAAATACATGGTACAGGAAGACTTCAAACATGTTCAGCTCATTAAAAAAGAGTGACGGAGAAAGTGGGCAAGGAGTATACAAAAACTTTGGATTGCAGACGGCTAAAACTGGGAATAAAAATTTGGGGAACATCTTTCAATCTGGCAGCGACAAATGGAAAATCAAAAAAGACAAGAGTTTACATGGACAAGGGCAAGAAAAAAAAGTTAAAGGACAAGAAGTTACAAAAGATACACCAAGCAAACCAATGCTGTGTCTACAAAAGAACAACTTACCAGTGGCCCAGAGAGCTATAACGAGACAGGCAAGGACCTTCATAATGACTGTGACAACTCCTTGGCAGAGCTTGAGTGGGAATGAGCGTCTGCATCCTAATAAGTACTAGGCACCCCGCCGGAACTAAAGTGAACCGCGGCATTTTGGAATGGCGTAGTGGTTTCTGATTCCGGGGAATGGCGGTTTATGCAGCGCACACAACAGAATCCAGCATGGACGTTTCTCCATGGCCGCCAAGCAAGAAAGTTCGAGTTAATTCCAAAATGCAATTACGATGACGCCTGTAGAAGATTTCGACGTACAGTTCGCACGAGTTCTCGAAAAAACAGCGTTGGCGTCCGGCTCGTGCAATGACCATGACGGATCGCCAATTCTTCTAGCTGGAATAATTGATTGTTTACCTTTGTCTTTTCCCTCCTGTATTTGAAGCCACGTGGAGCTACTCTCACATCTCTTGTTTCAAGAACAACGGGTGCAGCCATCATTAGGAGTCTGCATAGCGACAAACACATCAGAAGCTTTCATCTGTGGTATGATTGAATAATAAATCCATCACCAGCTGTCACAGTGATGAGAAACACATGTTATTACCCAGGCAGCACATGGTGGCATAATAGCGGTCTCATATAGCATTAGACAGCATTCAGTCATCATTAGACATCTCAGGTAGCTATAGAATGTCATAGGGTAGACGTAATTTCTATTAGCCGTCCGCTAACATAGCAGTATAGACGTGTTAATGTAAACCTAATAGCTGTATAACCTTAGATTTGAAGGTGTACGACTGTACACGTGAGACAATTGATCTTCTGAGGCTGGAACCGCTTGAGCCCTGGACCGGTAATCCAGAAGACGTGGGTTCGAGACCTACAGTTGGCTAACCTTTTTGGTGACTTCCGCCCTCCATCATGATTTACACCTTTTCTAGACATGGTGCCTAAAATTAGTCATAGCTCTTAGGCATGCATTACATCTGTCTTATACCTCCATTTCGGAAGCAGGTTTAGGATTAGACCTTCGTTATACCTTGCTTTAGCTACCCTTATCCGTAGCTTAGACCTCTCGTCTACCATGCATATTAATAAAAAAAATTGCATTTTGTGCCTATGTATAACCCATGTGAGTACAGTTTGAGATCACGCATTTGGTAACGAATTTATTACAACCAAGAACTGTTCACAGTGTGTGCAAAACACAGGGGCGAACTCTTCAGATCTATCCCATTATGAAAAAGTGTTCTGCTACTGTATAAAAAGTCTATTTAGACTTGTCAATAGCTGCGCTAAGTAAATCTGATGAAGGGTTTATAAGCCGTGTATGAACTTCCTATAGAGAGCCCTCTGGGAATTGGCCACTGATTTTTTTATCAATGGCCAATTTGGCCGATTGGCTCCGCACATGTTCTACACTTAAAAGTCATCTGATTGGTCAAGACCCACCAGATGGCACGCTCGGCAGCATCTCCACTGCGGCTTTATCTCAGACAGAGAGGAAAAAATACATTTCAACGACATTGAGTACATGTTTGAGAAAAAGCATGGCAGTTGGAGAGATTGATTCCTTTGACGTGGAGGGTAAAGTACTTTCTTGCTGGATTGGTGCGATCGCGTCCATCTGAATGTCTGTTGCTGCTTCCTAGCCAGCAAGCACCCCCGCACGAGTACGACGCAAATCGATGAACACCTTCACTCACAAACGTGCTCGACGGCTCCGTTTCCTTTTCGTCGTGTCCAGTCCACAAAAAAAGTGTCACTTCGTACGCGCTTGCCCTGGCGTATACGTGAATGTATTCAACTTAGCTGCTCTCAAACAAGGGACGCGTGGCGCGACATTACCGATAGAGAAGCCGTTACGCAGCCTCCTTGGGTCGTGTTTATTGAGGAGGGTTTAGACGGATGAAATTAACACGAGCACTACGGCACATTGGTAGAGTCACAACCGGTCACATGTACCTCTAAGTCTATGTGCGCGAACGTTAAAACGTTACAAAGGGGTCACAGTATACCGACATACATGTAAAGTACCTTGTAAAGTATCCGTGACATGACTTCAGAACACACGACGTCAGTTTCATTCGCTCAGTCGTAGTCCAAACCGGCGAAGGTTTTTCTTGGACCGAAAACCGTTAAATAAATTTTTCGAGCGAAAAAAAAAACGTATAGGGTTTCGATTCCGTTCCGGTTCGCACCAAAATAGCGTGTTTTTTTTCCGGTTCACTCCGACATCCTGCTTTTCACATTTTTGATAGTGTGCATGCACTGTTTCTTCCCCACTATTGACACCTGCTCGTGCGATACGCTATTGCGCTTGAATAGGGTATCGTGGTACGTATCATGGAGGAGGTATTTCCACACAATGTTCTTTTTGACCCCTTTAGGTTTTGTCATTTGTTTTCCCATGGCTAATTTGATGGAATACGTTTTGGCTTTCAAGCATACTACCTCTTTTAGGGGTATGCTACCGGTTTCACTTTTGAACGCGCCAAGCCTACCACGGTTCCTCTAGCTGCACAGCCGATGATTCCAATCGAATGAAGGCAAGTCTAAATGGTGGTCGGCAATTGCTCATAAGAGATCTTTGTAGTCCTTGCAGAATAGGCTGAGGATCGGAGAATCCGTATCAATGTACCAGGTAATCACCAGACAAGTGAGCTTACTCAGCAGGGTTTCATAGCAGAACGAGTACATGGATAATTTACTCAGTTCCAAAATCGTGAAGCCAATCTGCAGGGAGAAATCGCATCACACTTTTCTTTTGCACATTTCACACATGACGCAATCGAGAAACAAAATTCCCATACTCGCGCATTCCGCCTGACTCCCGAGGCGACTCGCCGTCTCCGCACTGAAGGCTACTCAAATATCCCGCATATTAAATTCTTCCAAAGACCACATTACTTGAGATTTTATAGAAATTTTTCTCGAACGTCATGCCCGAGGCGATGCGTTTGGCAACATATTGTCCTCGATGTAGGGACGCAGAAATGGTGTCTGACGAAATTTTAGAAGTCGTTGAATTTTTGTCATCCTCATGCGCAGTCTACAATAGAGCGCGAGCGTAATGAACGACGTACTCGACCTTGTCCATGCACTTGACCAGCAGCTCTTTGCTGTTTGCTGGCTGATACATTAACTCTTCGAGGAGCCCTCGCTGGAACATGAGAGCCATTCCTTCGGGACGACCGCCTTCTCGGGCGCCAGGGAGAAGTACCGTGTTAACGCGTGGATAGATTTTGGATACTCGAGGTCGCACACGTACACGTACCCCCGTCCGAATCCGTGGGGGGACGCCTAAAATCCACGGAGCTAAAGTCCTCGACCCATTCGAAGTCGCCGACTGGGAGCTGCTTTATCATACTGAATGCGTAAAGATTGTTGCAATCTATATATGATATGTACACCTCCTGTTTATGGGGATCATAGCCACTGCACAGAGGATTGTCAGCCCACAAATAACGCCTGCTCGCCTGACAAAGCCCGCTCCTAACACGCGATTCGATGGTTCTGTACATGTCTTCGTCGATGATCAGTTCCAATTTTGCCTGCGTGTAATTTAGGGCGCATTGCCACGAATAGTATGCCAGAGACAATGAAGCAAAGACAAGGAGAATGAAGCAATTCCAATCCGCGCGTGTCGTAGTACAGTTTTGCACTGATGATGTCCGTCGCATGACGGACGAAACGTCTGAATAAAACTTGTTATTTTGTTATGTTAAGTTGGAGTTCTCTACTTTTTTGTTCAGTTGCGTCGTAGCACGTGCTTCGAAAGTGCAGCATAAGATAGATGTAATAGGGCATCCCTTTTCAGGTGCAACGCATTATAATCCCTCAGATTCGAGCATCCAAAACGTTCAAATATGTGGTAGTAGGAAGGAGTTGCCTCAGGACAGAAGCCGCCGATATTTCGAACAGAGACTGTTCTTCTTCTGGGCACCGTCCTAATCATTGGCATGGTATTTAAAGGGTTAGGTGTGACGTGTTTAAAGGTTCATGCGAATTGTGGGTCAACTGCCCGGAGGGAAGAAAGGTTCCGTACGGGGTTTTACGGCCGGAGTGAATGGCTGCTTTGTTAGAGTGTGGAGGGGATTATGTGAACGTAGTGATCTAGGCTACAGACCGGTTACAGAAAAATGGAAGGTTCACGAACACGTGGACGAAACGGGACAACAGGCAAGAATTGGCAAGCATAGCGAAAGATAAGGAGGTTAGTGATTACGTGGGGAAAATTCCAGAACCAGCAACGGTTTTTTTGCTTGTTTTGCTGATTTTGGCATTGACCAAGGAGTCTGCCAGGTTTTTTGCGCGTCGGTATGTCACCTGTATGGGATTTGTGAATATATTGCTAAGTCGGTCACTGCTTTGAAGGAGGGGCTCGTGCTTCTGTAGAATGGCTTTGATGTTTGGAAGTGCGTTGGAATATCTTGTGATGAAGCTTATATCACAAGATATTCCAACGCACTTCCAAACATCAAAGCCATTCTACAGAAGCACGAGCCCCTCCTTCAAAGCAGTGACCGACTTAGCAATATATTCACAAATCCCATACAGGTGACATACCGACGCGCAAAAAACCTGGCAGACTCCTTGGTCAATGCCAAAATCAGCAAAACAAGCACCCCGTACACGGGAACACGACCCTGCAACCTCCCGCGCTGGAAAACATGCAAGCACGTTCAACACGCTAACTCCATCAAAAGCACTGCGAGCAATTACACCCACCCCGTTAACCACGCATTCACATGCACAAGCTCCAATGTCAGATACTGCATTGAATGCGGCGACTGCTCTATGCAATACATTGGTGAAACCGGCCAACAAATGAACAACCGCCTTACCGGACACAGAACCGACACGTCCAACAAACTCCCCAAAGCAGTCGCCGAACACTTTAACGTTCCTGGTCACAATTTTGACAACATTAAACTATATATTCTAGAAACCGGGTTTAGATCCACACGTGACAGACGTGATAGGGAGTCTTATCTCATATACAAGTTCAACGCTCTCCACCCGTCCGGTATCAACAAATCACAAGGCACCCTAGAAACACTTCACAAATAAAATATGCTTTTCCCTTCTACCTCCATTATCACCTGTTATGTTCTGCATGGCCACTGCTTTCTACTTTCTTTATTGCAGGACACAACTTTGCATTACAAAAAAAAAAAAAAAAAAACGTTGCTGGTTCTGGAATTTTCCCCACGTAATCACTAACCTCCTTATCTTTCGCTATGCTTGCCAATTCTTGCCTGTTGTCCCGTTTCATCCACGTGTTCGTGAACCTTCCATTTTTCTGTAACCGGTCTGTAGCCTAGATCACTACGTTCACATAATCCCCTCCACACTCTAACAAAGCAGCCATTCACTCCGGCCGTAAAACCCCGTACGGAACCTTTCTTCCCTCCGGGCAGTTGACCCACAATTCGCATGAACCTTTAAACACGTCACACCTAACCCTTTAAATACCATGCCAATGATGAGGACGGTGCCCAGAAGAAGAACAGTCTCTGTTCGAAATATCGGCGGCTTCTGTCCTGAGGCAACTCCTTCCTACATTCTACCGGTTCGCTGGATTTCTACCCATCTAAATATGTGGTAGTGTTCGCCTACTGGTAGTGTTCGTCACTTATATACCTCCCCGTCAGATCGTTTCAGAAGGCGGATTTTGCCTGCAGAGCCAATTCGTCGTACACCCCGAAAGAGCTAACGTGGCTGTACGTGAATACACCTTTACGAAGCAAAATTTCGTAGTCGCCTCTAAATACCTGCTTCAGGCATTGGAACACCTCTGCATACCCCATGGATTTGACGGTTTTAACGAGCTCCCCCAAGCGGCGAACTTAGGTACTGCATGGTGTCTCTGAATAGGACGGTGCCAATTTCGAACAATCGAATTTTTTCCATGAAACTTGCCACAATGAAGGGGGCTCGTTTCCACGCGAGAAGGTGAAATTTCCGCAGCAGTCCCGCCAAATCGTAGACGATGATGGGCAGCTTTTTTTTTCTAGTCGTGCACGTCATTTTACAGGGGTTTCACAGCGTCTCGATGTCTCGCCGGCAGTACAACGCTTGGAATGGTCGTGATGTCGGACACAGGGTAGATCTTGCGCGAAGTGGCGTCTTCGCGTCTACAGTACGCGCAGTGGGTGGTGGCTCAGTGCTGGCTCATCATTCAGCGCCATTGCGGCGGGGTTGGAGTTCAGGACGATCATCTCGTCATACATTTCCATCAAAGCTTTCACGCACTACCTCGCGGAATCTTCACCGTGATGCGTCCTGATGCGCATCACCTTCGAGTAGTGGGTGGGCACTCGGCGCGAGTACGCTCTCCGTGTCCAACGCGACGACGTAGTTGTACTGGTGCATGTACTGTATTTTAGTAAATTTCCACACCATTACCACCACCACCAATTAAATTACCACACCAACTTCGTAAAGGGGTAGACGGGTCTGTCAAGGCTCGTTCCTGCGGGGATCGTCCTCTGGTCATAGAGGAACGGATCTAGGGCTCGGTGGGATGACTCCGCATTGTATGAATTACGAGGGTTGTCACCCAAACCTGTTGCATGCAGGCGTTCGACCGAGGCGGCTCCTCCCGACCACGCGCAGCGCGGTTCCAACGCTAGCTCCGGGGGCGGAGGGGGCCGGTATTCAAGCTCTCCCAGGAGGTCGCCTTGTATTGAACGAGCGTCCTGGGCCAACGCCTCAAGGGTTTTAAAGCGATGGGCTCTTAAGTAGGGCCGGAAGCGCGGGTGGCACTGACGGATCGCCCGTGCGACGCGCTGCTCTTCCGTAGCAGTGGGATCCGCTTTGCTGTACAGATCCTGCAATGCCCGAACGAATTCAGATAAGCTTTCCTCAGGATGTTGAGTACGCTTATGCAATTGCTCTAGGACACGGTATTCGTAATCCGGGGGAAGAAATTCGTTTTTGAATCGCTTCTGGAAGTCCTGAAAGGACGTAAACTCCCATTGCAACCGAAGACAGCGGGCGGCGTCTCCGACCAAAGCAACCTGCACGATGCGTTGGATTAGAACTTCGTCGGAAATTCCCATACCCGTCTGATAGGCGGTGAGGTCATCCAGGAAATCGGCAACAGACTTCTTATCGGTGTAACCTGAGAAGGTAGGCACCGGTAAGTTGAGTCGTAGAGGCGCTTGTGCCTGCGGCGGCGAAACCGACCCGGCATCCAGGCGTTGAACCACCAACGAGCACAACTCCGTCATGCATGACAGGAGTTCTGCCGTTGCGATGGTGTCTGACTGCGGCGTGGGCAGCTTCGCCTTCTCAGCCATCAGCTCCGAGGGCTCGTCCACCGGGTGGGAGCTGAAAAACTCAAACACAAAAACACACACTAACAAAACCAACAGCAATAATCTCTAATCACTCCAATAAACTACTCAAAAACTACAAAAAGTGCCGCGTGTTCCCCGCCACGGAACAGACGAGCTCGAACCCCAAACGTTGGGCGCCAGTTGTGGAAGCCTAAGTTCCCACAACCTTGGGGGCGTCGGCCCGTCCGTTCCGTGCGCGAAGGAACAAGCAGCACAACCAGAAATTCAATGCAACAACATGGTTCATTCACGTTCTCTGCCACAACGTGTACTGCGTCCCTTCCCCTGTCGCACCCTGCCTTTTTATCTTCTTTGAAGCAACGCCCCTCTTATCGGTGGGCAAGGTTGAGACACTTGCTGAAGCGCCATCCAGGGGCTTGCGTAGAAAGCTTCGTGGTGCTCGACCACACATTATGGTGAGCTAGAATGACTGGTGTGCTTACCGGCCTATCCAATGCATGGGAACGCTTGGTCGCGGCCGTGGCACCCGACCACGTGCGATTGTTTACATGGATGCGCTGAAGCTCGCTGCGCGCCTAGCGGAAGGATTTTTATGGGGATCCGAGGTACTCTTCTGTTTCGTATCACATGCCCTTTCCGTGAAATGCAGAGGTTCGCACCGCGCCGGCCGAGAAACGGAACAGTGTCGATGGATGGTTTATCAAGGGCATCACGAGCTTAGTGCAAAGTCGTTGCTTGCTGAGGTTATCTCTCATTCTTCTCATCTCTCGCAATTGATAATTTGTTGCATACAACAATGATCATAAGCGATTCAACAGTGGTCGGTCTGTGCATATCGCCGTATTCTCGCTCAGACTTGAGGGATATTTGCGCTTCGGGGAACCCTTCCAGTAGCATTGGCAATGCGTTGGGCGTTCGCTCGCAGCGCGTGCACAATCTATAAGCAACTTGTACAACTTATACTCCGCCGAAAAGCTGATAGCCTCCTCAGCCGGAATCGAATCCACAACCTGACGCCAAACAATTGAGGGTTTTAGTAAGGGGGCCTCCATAAATCACTGATTGTAAAGTACGCGTAGACTTGGTTAGACGATGTGCAATGGCTATTCCTTGCAATTTAACTGTGCTTGTTTTCTCGCATTCGAAATCGGCTATCGCATAAGGACCGCGTCCAGGCACAAGTATGCCAGGATTGTGTATCGAAGGCGCGAAGGCAAGAGAAGGGCCACTACGGGACCTCACAGTATGACCCGAGACAGCATGGTTTCAATAGAGAAATGAGCAGCAACAAATCGTTGGATGTTATATTTTCTAATTTCACACAGTTTTCAGAAACCGTTTCTCTCAGTGATTCACAGGTTAGAGCACAGTGTCGGACTCGTGCGCAGTGCAAGAATTAGCGAACCTGGTCAGAGTTTGTGATGCGTATTCTTTCGCGTTTTATTAGGCCGGTAAGTGGCCGGGATAAGTAGGGAAGCGCACCAAGTGTGCGGATAAACAGTTTTCGACAGTTTAATCAGGGGTCAGTAAACCCTCATCGCTTCGGACACTGACCGGGTGACAAACGCGGGACCGCGCAGTGCTTTACAGACGATTGCCTAATCAAATACCGCGATAATATGTACTAAACCGCATTGTATTTGATGCGATATAAATTACATCTAAGCATGCGGCATTATCTTCACTTGTTGCCCCTTAACGATAAGCCACCTGTCGTTTCGTTTGCGTTTCTATTCATCCTGTTCTGAACCCCTTAACTGGTGTACGTACAAGTGGAAAGAACTTCGGCGATAATGTGCCTGCTGTTCACAGTCACATCATAACTACTGCTTGTTGCTCGATATTTTCAAGAAATGAGACTCTATATAAGAACCGAAGGAAGTGTGTTTGGGGAACCCACTCATTGTTTTGGCCCGTACAGCCTGTATGTGTACATCTCGGGCTTTTTTTTATTGTACACACCATCAAATAAGACCAATAAAATGTATTTATATATAACTGGTTTGTTGAATGCCAGTATTCAATAGCAAGCAATGGACGAGCGTCGCTAAAGTTGGAAGTAAGAACGACAAGATAAAAACTGCAATAAAATAAACATTACAGCGTCCTTGTTCCCCGAATATTCACCAGCTGAACGCGTGAAAGTGCGGGTAGTCAGACAACAATACTGGTGGTGGAATTAGAAAAAAAACTAATTTATGGAGCAGCTTCGTTTGCAGCGAACACACAAAACTTTTCCTTAAGAACGAAGATGAAAATAGCAGCGGCGCTCGGCATGTATCATGATACCTGATAACAGCGAGACGATGTCTTTCTAGAAATGAGAAAGATTAGTGAGATTACGGGGGGTAACCCTGAATGCTGTATCAAAATAGGACGGTATACACTGTCTGCGTAGCATAAAAGGTGGTGGATACTTCCGAGCGACCTGCCTGCTTGTCTGGCGGCACATGCTGCTCGAGCGGGGCGGGGGGAGGGGGGGGGAGGGGGGGGGGGGCGTTCTGGACAGACTTCATAGGCAACTGTGCTGACATTTGTCTTAAAGTGTACGAGCAAAGCCCAGCCTCAGACAGCACAGCTTCCTCCGAGATTCGAACCCGGGTTACCTCCCAGTGTCGGCATGCCATGTCAGCATAAAAGCGCACCTCACATTCTAACACATAGTGACCCCCAGCACCAGGAGGGCCGCCGCAGATTTGTTCGCGGAGTGGCCCGGACTTGACCTCGTTTGGGATTGCTCGTTCTGCTGCAGCTATCTTCCAAAATTTGGGCGGCAGAACAGCTGGACTAGAAAGCATGGTATGCTTTCTAGTCCAGCTGATTCATTCTGATTATATATCAACTGTGAAATACAAAGCTTGTTGCATCGCGAAAAGCCGGGACAGGGGGAGAGCAGTGATATAGTGTATAAACCCTGTTCTGAAATCGTACCATTGCGTCTACGACGAAGGTATAAAAGAGACAGAGTGTTCCTACAGGATGTGACTTTCTGTCTAAACAGGATCTCACCTTACACTACGTCTATTACGATGTTCGCGACAAATACATAGTACACCCCGACTTTTGCTTGTCAAACGACGCGATTACATGTTATGAGGTAAATAAGGAGATGTTCTTCGGCTTGCATAATTTGATGTCAAGAATTGGCTTAGGTATCTGACTGATTTTCCCAATACTCTGCATCTATTAGTACATGACGCTGTTTTCGGAAATTGCGTCTTCAACAAAATGTCAGCGTGAGTATGGAAATATTTATGTGACTTTCAGAGCGTATATCACGATGGTCAGTCTGTCGCGCCCAAAAACTTTATACATTGTGCACCAGTGTACGACAAGCGCATCATGTTGGGTTGTACAACAATGGCGTGTAAAAAAATCCTGCAGCCAAAATTTTAGCAGCCTTCCACCATGTCTCAAAACGGAAGATACGCTGAGTGACTTTTCTTCGAATGTTTCAAGTGGGTCAGGGCATATACAGACAAGCAGCAAGCAGCAAACGAGTATGTACTCTGCTGTGAATGCAAACTACCTCAAGTATGCCTTTATGATTATTAAAGATACTTCCAAGTACATTCATCTATACATAACGTATCTGTGTGATGTACCCAAGGAGACTGGAATGGAATGCCTTTGTGCTATCTCACAAAACATGTGAGAGCTTCAGACAGAATTGTACATAACAAAAATACTCTACTCAAGTTACTTTACCTTAAGTGCTTTTGGAAGTAACTTGGTATCTTACAAATACTTTTAAAAGGCAGTATTTTGTATCTTGACTTGAATACTTTTTTTAGTATCTTGTACAGGCTTGGCTCCATGATATATTGCAGCAGTGAAAGTCCACTCCATTCCTCCCTTTTATTTATTTCTTGCTTTTTTTTTTCTCTCTTTGAGTTATATATGGCTAGGCGAACATTCCCTCGAAGAAAGTATATAACTACAAGGTCACTAATTACCTAAAATTCATTAATTATCCTCTTTAATTAGGGGATTTCGCGCAAAAGCGATGTAGCGAAACGAGAGGTATTCGTTATCCCCCGAAGAAAATTATCTCTCGATTATCCCAAGAAGGAATCGAAAGGCTTTGAAACACTGCCTTTACCACAACATTCCAAAATGCGAACTCGTCCGTCCGTCGTAATCATATCTCCGAAGCATGATGTATCAGCACGCCCACATTGTTTTTCTTTCTCCCCCTGTATCTGCCAGATTGCTTCAATTTCGGCCATCGCGGGAACTCCCTGGCGCTCCCAGGTGCTCTTTGCGCATGGGGTCACATGGCAGTGAGGGCGCAAGAAGCATCAGCGGGTCGAGCCCTTGGTAGCCACCTATCGGCAGGCCCGTCGTTACGACCCGGTTTCAGTCGCCGTTCAGCACACCATTCATTCTAGCTCACCATACACACATCTCAGCTCAGCCAGGGTGGTCCGGACACCATCACGGATTTCCGTTGAAAAAAAAATATATATATATTGGACCGCAACATACATGCACACAGGAGCAATAAATATTTTGGCTCTATGTGCTGTGGTTCGTCAGAAAAAAATCCGAAAGAAATTGACTCGGCGGCGGAGCTTTTTGACGGAGCGACTTTGACATTTTATTTTCGCCAGCGGACGGTCCCAAACTATAGATTTTTTGCATACTATGTCAAGTAGAACGGCTTTCAGCCTGCGAAAATTCGCGGAAAAAATTCGCGAAAAAACAGCGCGGGTCAATTCTGTTTTGATCGTCAATGAAAAATCGCCAAAGTAACCACAAAGTTCAGGTCGTATGTGTCTTTAGGCAGTACTCCTCCTATGCACGCCATCGAGATATATGAACTAACGGCGTGTAGGTCGAAGCGTGCTCTGTAAATTGATATCAAATTTGCAGGTCTTCACCTTGTCCCCTTCCGGCGACACGGTGTAGTGTACAGATATGCTATCAAAAATTGGGTTTTTTGGACTCCCCCTTTTCGGAACCCCACTTCTGATTTCCTTCATATTTTGTAGTTACATAGCCCAAGCTATGGCCTACATGTGTATGCAAAATGGGAGGTTCCTTCTCAACACAAGTCGCAATAGCGCGCAGCAAACGTGGTTGTGCAGAGCACACGATATACATCTCGTCCGGGAGAACCATGCCAAAAGTTAACAGGATTATGGGCGTCTGCTATATCCGACGTCTCCGGCCTTGAATGACAGAGCTCAGGATGCAGACCTACCGCAAGTCGCGTGCTAGAAATATACTTTGAGTCTTTCTGACTCATTTTCGCACAGTCGAATTTCAATGTCGTTCACGTGAAGTTCACCGACGTCCTGAGTCGGTGACTTCTGTTTCCGTCATGAAAACAAAGTACAGCAGGAACCGTGTGTACTGTGACGACTATTCGGTGCAATGGTAGCCCACCAAGGTAGAGATTTGGGGACTTGAGACTTGAGCGGTGCACTTCCCATGTTTGTTGGTCCTATAACCCCAGGTCTGTAAAGGGCGTTTTGCCCTTTTGCTCTTCGCATTCAAAAATTGTAAAACGTGGGATTGCTTCCGCCAAGCTGGGGGAGGCTTTAAGGAAGTCATGCGAACACAAGATGCAGGAGAGTTTTTGTGCCCAGATAAAACAGTTGGTAGAAGGAGGTTACCCTGTGTGTTTGCTGTCCAGCATAGCCGAGAGCCTTCTACGGAAAGTAAAAGGGACCGAAAAGCATAGCAGAGAGCGACCTAATGGAAGACCTGTGAATATTCCGTACTTGCATACCCTATCGCACAACCTTAAACATGTAGCAAGTAGGTATAGCGTTCCGGTCGTCCTTTCTGCACCTGTTAAGCTTAGGTCTTTGTGCAGAAAAATCAATAACCCCTCTAAGGCTGGCTGTAAAATCAAACATAGACAGAACTTGGTCCCATGTATGCAGCATGTTGTATACAAAATTCCCCTCACATGCGGGAGAGCATACGTTGGCCAAAGTGGCCGTTGTGTTAATACTCGGCTTCTAGAACACAGATGCAAGGTTGATGCCTCCACCCCTTCTAGGCACCTTGCGGTGCACTGTCGCACTTGCAAATGTAAACCACTGTTCGAAGCTACAACCATTTGTGCTCGCTTCAAAGAAAAGAATGTTCGAGAGATTGTGGAGGCCTCCCTAATCTCCTCACTGGGAGATAAGTGTGTTAGTCAAACTTCTTTGTCCCTCTTACCAGTCGAGATTGATTATCTTGCAGGAGACTAACTTTTGTTGGAACACGTTTATCCTCACCTTTATCACTATCTGTGTCCTACTTTCTTGCGCGTTTTAAATGACGTATTGTCAATAAATCCTTTAGTTGAGAGTCTGCAGTTCCGCTGTTGTGTGTTTCTACCGTTGTGTCTTCGTCCTCTCTTTGGCTGCAAGATTTTACTCATGGCAATGGTAGCCATCTTAAGCCAAACAAGACCATTTTGTTATTAGAAGCAAGTTCTCTAGGAACATACCGGGCTTCAAAGAAGGAACAATGGATGGAAGTGCGAGCAGGCCGTTGGAATCCAGTCTTGCCGCATAATGACTGAAAAAGTCGAAGGAGGTGGACGCGTGCTCTCTAAATTGATGTCAAATTTTCAGTTTGTACCATCCCCTACTCCCCCTCGTCAAGGTCCTGTAGATTACAGCCATGCTCCAAAAATGGGATTTTTGGACTCTCGTTTCTCAAAAACTCCACCTTCGATCTCCTTCATATTTGGTAGTGGCATAGCCCAGGTTTCTGCGAAACGGAAGGTTCCCTTTCAGAACAATTCAGGGTAGCACGCAACAAATTGGGAATGGCGGGCAGCTTGATGCTTTGAACCGTGAGGCCATCAAGATGTAAAAATCGCGCGCAGTAAAACAGAACTATACACGTTTTAAACACTGAGTCGTCAGGTACTGGTTTATTTGTGTACAATGTCTTCCAGAAAAACGACAATATATATGACGCAACTTCTGAGGTATAACCTGCCTGGATGCCGCCGTTGATGATCCTTTCCTACCCTGGCTTTTTACTCGAAAGCTCTGGGCATCTTGACAGTGACGCGTCCACCTCCTTCTACTTCTTTCGTCCACGTGTGGCAAAGACTGGATTCCGACGGCCGTCCGCACTGTCTTCCATTCTCCCTTTTTTGAGGCCCGGTATGTTTCTAGGGAACTTGCTTCTAAAAACAAAATCGTAGTCTTCTCGATTTTATGGCTTAGTTTGGCTACTATAGCGCCTCATAGTCGGCAGAGTAAACGCGATCTATACTGTACCTAATGTGCATGTCGGAAACACAAGCCACCGACTCAGAACGTCGCTGAACTCCACGTGCACGGTAGTGAGATTGATGAGAAATGAACTTCACCACATAGCACGCTCCTAGCCAACCATCATCCCGAATGACAACGTTCTCGCCCCTGATTTGTTGAACGTTGTCATTCGGGATGATGGTTGGCTAGGAGCGTGCTATGTGGTGAAGTTCATTTCTAAGAGTGTACTTCCGAAAAACACTACGTCTTCTACATCCGATGGAACAGATGGCATGCTGAAGCGGGAGGGAGGGGGTGGCACAGCGTAATAGATGCTGCAATGGAAATCAGCTCTATGGGATATTTCCGAACTGGCGTTTTTCACAGCGGTCGGTGTAACGACTATGCCCTGCAAGATGTTATTTATTTCGTTTGTTTCGCAAAGAGCAATTGCATCATTTCTTCTCCGAAGCAACCGCGGGAAGCCGGGGAGGTCGGGTGGGATAATCTGATTGGTCTCTACATTGTTATGTCGGCAGGGCAGCCAAAGCTGTTCATCCGCGTGTGTGGATTTTCAAGTTAACGTACGTGTGCCATTCGTCCAAGGGTTACATACACACAAACAACCCGCCATGAAGACTTTACCTTAGCCGTGCGAGCGGTTTTCTCGGAGGACAATTAAACGGAGTGACGACGGCAAAACAGTTTGACGTGTCTTCATATATTTTTTTTTCGTGACACAATAGTTTGTAACACCACAGTTTTAGGTGCAGCTGTCATTACCGATACGCGTCTTTGGTTACGTCGCACATTAACCAGATTTGTACCAAACGCCCAAACCTGGCATTGAAGCAAGTTGAGGGGTGGGGCTACACATGCTGGGACTTGGAAGTTCCCGTCTGAAATTTTTGGTTCGTTCCATTGAAGCAGAGTCCGTTCATCATGTGCGCGTTCCAAAATCGCGATATTTTGCTGTGCGAAATCTTCCGTCGCAATGCGTCGAATTTCACGTTCCGGATAACGAATATAACAGGCTATGTTTCAGATATGCTAAAAAGAATTGTACAGGTTGTATTTCACGCAGTACTCCTCTGCAGCCACGAGGATATTACGCACGTACTCGTTTCCTTCGTTTTCGCATGTTGTCCTTTTAGTTTGAGCCAGTGTTGTGACTCTAACGAAATTATTTTCACGTTGTCAGTTTATAAAGATGCGCAGGTTTACGTGGGAAGTACACAGCACGGCATTTTCCTGTACCCCTTGGTCTACGCTGATGTCAAATTTCTAAATGCTCAGCAGGATCCCGTGGTGCGCAATAAATTTAATGTTCTTTTTCCGCAGAATGAGAGCACTTAAGCGCTTAACATATCCTCCCAGTTTTACATTAAAAAACACGATGGCGCTATGCGACACCACCGGAACTAAGTACCGGAGATGTAGATCCACGTAACACCGCAACTTTCCTCACGTCATTTCGACAGGCAGTTGAAAACAATTGCTGAGGAAGGTGCTTCCCTATTCCCTAAGAAGCTATTGTTGACAAAACATGTCTAAGGAGGAGGCCCCCTTATGTCGATTTTGATCATGTCACCAGTGACGAGAAGTGATGTCCCGCGCGTTTCTCGCGCACGACTTTCCACCTTTTCCTGCTCTGCTTCCCGTTTCTCTGTTTCATTGTTGTCTCGGTTCGCGTTTCTTGGAAGCGAAAGGTATACAGGATGTATGCAAGAACGGAATTCATTGTTAGCGCCGCGAAGCAACTGTGTCTATAAGCGGCATGCAGATGTGGACAGATGGAGGGAGGACAGCAAGGAGGAGTGGAAGATAGGAAGTTTGTATATATGTACCGGCAGCCAGCGCTGCCGCTGATAGGATTTGAACCTACTACCACGACCACGCACGATCTTGCACTTCAGTACAACCATGCAACGAAAACTACGTGATATACCGGGTGTTTCAGTTAAATCCCCGGGCTAAATAATTCGCGAACGGGTGCACCAGTCCACGAACTTTCTTTTTTACAAGTATCTGTTCGATACCACCTACAAGCTGCACACCGTGTGAATGAGTGGGAGGCGCTCATTATTAAAATAAAAATGCAAATGAGTTTCGTCAAAAAGCGTATCTTCTAAAGCAGGGCGCTGTCGGCATTAAAATGGGTACTACCCCTTTTGGGACCTTCAGTGGACACCTTTTAGAGAAAAATCTGCCACCGAAGCGGGTCATTTGTTGCAGTAATTAATTGGTTTCCGTTTACGTATTTTTGTCGCGGCTGGTCGCGGCGCGGCGCAAAAGGACGCTCTTTCACTCCCTTATCCATCAATAAATTACGTCCTTACATTAATGAATTACACCAATAAAATACGCCCTTTTGCGCTTCGCCGCGACCAGCCGCGACAAAAATACGTAAACCGAAACCAATTACTTACTGCAACAAATGACCCGCTTCGGTGGCAGATTTTTCTCTAAAAGATGTCCACTGAAGGTCCCAAAAGGGGTAGTACCCATTTTAATGCCGACAGCGCCCTGCTTCAGAAGATACGCTTTTTGACGAAACTCATTTGCACTTTTATTTTAATAATGAGCGCCTCCCACTCATTCACACGGTGTGCAGCTTGTAGGTGGTATCGGACAGATACTTGTAAAAAAGAAAGTTCGTGGATTGGTGCACCCGTTCACGAATTATTTAGCCCGGAGATTTAACTGAAACACCCGGTATATATTGCTCTGAAATTTGCTTGAAGAAGCCTGAAGACGTCAGATTGGCTGCGGCAGTGACTGTGAGGCCGCTACGGAAGCCTGCGGCAAGACTAAAAAGTGGGGTCAGACATACAGCTGTGCATCGTGAAAATTGCATGATCACTGAGTTTTTTTATTTATTTTTTATATGGATAATACTGCCGACCATCAGTTGAGGGTCGAGGCAGAGAGAGCACAATGAGCAACACAGGGACACGGCATCAATTTGGCTCAGACAGAGCCTAACATCACGAAAATAGCACAAGAAAACAAGTGACCGCCTAATTCAACATGCTTAGTTGGTCAGTAACTGCCTTAGAAAAAGCAGCGGAGCCAGGAATGCACGTCAGGTATGGTGGTAGCTTGTTCCATTTGCTAGTAGTGTGAGGGAAAAAAAGAACAATTGAACAACTGCTTTCTGCAACGAAACCCACTAACGAGGTTAGCGTGTTTCTGCCTGGTGGTACGACTCTAGTCGAATTTAAGAGAGTCATCGAATTTAAGACCGCTTTTACAATATACAACACTATGCAGAAAGTGAAGACGCCTTACTTGTCTGCGGCAGGATAAAGGTAACAGGTTTGATGCTTCGTACCACGCTGTGACCGAGGTATCTCTCCCGTACGAATTATATACAAAACGCGAGGCTTTTTTCTGGACAGATTCCAGACAATCAATTAGGACTTGCGTAAATGGGTCCCACAAAATGTCGGCATATTCTAGAAGTGGATATATTAAAGTTTTTTATGCTGTCAGTTTAGTCGCAGAAGTACAATGACGCATATTTCTTTTCAGGAACCAGAGCTTGCGTCAGGGGCGCCGGAACAGGGGGAACGACGGCTCCCCCTCATTTACAGATGAGGTAGCACGGCTCCCCAGTCAAAGGCCACAGGGCGACAAGTGCTTGTGCGAATTTTCGTTTAATTGCGAGTAGAATTGTTGCAACAGGAACTGGTTCAGTTGGCCATGACAGCTTTGGGATCCACAAACTTATTGCTTCCGCATGTTTTGTCAGACGCGTTGGAGGGACAGTACAAGTGTGCGTCCTCCGGGTAGTTCTCGACCCCTACGGCGGGACCAGTCCTGGCATTTTCGGGTCGTTCGGACCGTTTACAGTAACCCGATGCCACGTGTTTTCGCCCAGAATCTTTTGGCGCCCCAGACCTGGGAATTGTTTTTGCACCCTGACATTTGGAAAGGAAGTGAATTATTCTTTGTTTTTTTGCGTAAAGCGGCCAAAGTCGGGTTTTGTGACAGTGGCGTCGTGACTCTTTCCCGCCCAAGAAGAAAGGGATGTTCCGTGGAGTGACTTGTGGCAGCCCCGTCTAACGATGTTTTATAAGGGATTGTTGGATGAGCTTGAGAGACTCGTCCCGTGGTTGGTCTGGAAGACGGAATAATGCAAACGCGAGGGGGATAGCAGCGGTTTTCCCGCCGGGAAAATTTGGGAATAGTGGCGGCGGTAATAGTAGCGGTATGGCTCGACGATCGGTCTGAAGTGTCTAGTGCAGGTTACTGCACAGTGCAGCTAGATTATTTTTGTGACGTGTGCAAGTGTTGTGTGCCACGGTGTGACGTCGAGGAAAATACCAGAAGACACCCCGCCGACAAGAAGACGTCTCAGCCCTCTTCGAATAATCTTCGAACTTCCCCACCCCTACAGCCAAGTGAAGTTGACGAGACTGACGTAAAAATTGTTTAGTTAGGTAGCCGGTGTGGCAATTTTGAGTTTAAGGATTTGTGCAAGTTGTTGGGTAGCCTAGCGATTGCGATTTTAAGAGGCAGATATCACTTTTGTGCAATTTGTCGGGTAGCCTGTGTGGCGATTTTGATTGTGAGGAGCAGAGATCACTTTCGTACATCTTGTCGAGAAGCCTGTGTGGCGAGGTGGATTTTAGGTTTCTTGAGCTTAGAATGTCTTTAGGTAATTTGTTGGACAGCCTGTATGGAATTTTAGTGATCGGTGAAGATTTGTCTAGCGTAAACGGAAGCCGTGTTTTCATCGCGAGCATCGCGAGGCCACTGCCCGTAACCCGCTTCACCCGCTGAGTCCGGATGTTGATCAGCACGGAGCTCCAGACTTTACTCAGTATAGTCCCGACCGAGCCCGTGACAGGCACCTGTAGGCTCTTGTTGAGCCCCAGACCGCACCAGGAAAGCTTGGTTTAACCGCGGAAGGCAAAAGGATTGCGGATCTGACGATATATTAGCTTCCAGCCTGTGGGAACCTCTGTTCACCACGACCGGAACCCCAAACTCGTTCGCATCAACCGCGCATGGGAAGAACCACAAAAAAGGAGGTTTACTTAGAACAGACCTGATTTATTCCCTGCCATCCTGCAGGCCACGCTCCCAAAGCACACCCTGCCAGCATCAAGCCCGCCCCCTTAAATACTAGCGTGCCAGAACAGCCAGCGCCCCCCACTGGGGCTACAATGTCGGGTAACCATTAGCGCCCCCACGTCTCCCCCTCCTCAAGTTCGTTACGCAAGAGTTCAGAGGTCCTCGTCGGAGGGAAACGCCATGAGCAATTCTTCCTCGAAAATCGGAGGCGGAGCACCGGGTGGTTCAAGTGGCTGGCGAAGCGTCTCACGCAGGAGCTCGCGGAGCGCCTCGGGCCGCATGCGACGAAGAACGCTTATAGCAGCCTCCGGGTTGATAGCACTAGAGGAGGACTCCGCAGCCCGTGTTCGATGCAGGTGTCCCCGCTGGTGCGTGGCCCGGTGAATTTCAGGAACACGGCAAAGCGGGCACAGCGTTCGTTGTTCTTCGGCCGAGAGGGGCAGAAGTGGGTCCGAGGGATGCCTCTCAGCCATAGTCAGTCCCCGGAACGGCGGCAGAACAGTGGCCGGGTCTGATGTTCGAAGGGGGCGATGCTGAGAAGACCACCTGGAGTGGCTAGCCCACGAGACGGGATAACCATTATGGACGACAGTCCATGTCGAAGTCGATCTCATCCGGGGTCGAGGAACCGCAGCGGGAGGAACCGGGGACCGAGAGCGGGAATATCCAGGCGGCCTTGATGGACGAACCGTCCTCCCTGGTCCTCGTCGACTAGAGACTGGAAGAAACGAAAATAGGCAGTAGTGAAAGGGACCACCACCACGAGCGCTGGGTCAGCACTCTCTCCTACGTACGAGCGAAGGACCGCGTAACGGAAGTTCGACAAAAGCGCACTGGATCGTGAGCACCTGGATGTGGTGACCGAAACCCAGTACTGACAGATACATACCGGTTGAAACCCGGATGGTCCACATTAGCAGGTTAGGGCCTGCAGGACCCTCCCTACAATGACTGACCTTTGCGCAAAACAATGGTGTCGGATACTCGGGGAAACGGCGACATCCAGGAACCGAGACGTTGCCTTAAACCAGTTGAAAGCCGGCTCCTTCCCAAGCGTACCAGGGCGTCACATGAAACCGTAACACTCTTGTAAATCCTAAGAGATAAGCGTACTCCAGGTTGCGGGCGGTCTTAAGTTCGTCCGAGATACGGTTCCGCCGGGTAGAGCGCAACGTCACCTTATTAGCCCGATATCCGCGTAATCCAAGAAGGCGGTATATCAGGAAACAACAGCGTGCAAGATCATGTCTAGAGCGGCGATCCGTCTAACATCAAGACGCGCTGTCCCTAGCGTGCCATGCATGGTTACACCAATATCGGATTAGAATTGTCAGGCTACGGCCTGCAGGTTCCAGAGTGTGACAATTATGCGGATGAGGGCACTGCTAAAGTACCTCAAACCTCGTCAACGGCCCTGCAAGGTCCGGATGACCCTCCGCTGGTGTCCGCGGACGGGGAGCGAGCAGAGTGCGTCGGGTACCGAACACATCAAGGATTGCAACAGTAGGTCTACAAACAATTCAAACCTAACAATTTCCAAAAACAAGCCAAAGCCTAATTAGGTAAAAAGCCGGAAGAAACCCAACGTACCGTGGCTCCCATGCTGGTGACCGAACGAGAGGGCTCCGAAATACTGGGCGTAACTCGTACATTCTGCCAACACGAGTAACAAGGCCAGTGACAACACTAGGGTTTAGAAAAAATAAACGAATAAACGGGGGGGGGGGGGGGCTACTCCGCTGCACCATGCAGGATGAGCCAACTGCCCCTCGAGACAACAGCACAAGGCTGCTTCCGTCTCGAAATGACTGAAAATACAAAAAAGCAATGGAAAATAAGACCAGCGGTGACTCTAGTGCACCGTGCAAAATTAGCACACCGCTACGGAAGCAAGAGCCCGAAGCTCCTTCCCGCTTCCAAAAAAGGAGCTAAATCACAAAATTACAAACAGGCACTCATACTCGTATCAGCAGAAAACGGGTAAGGCCTCGCGTTGGGCGCCAAATTGTGGGAACCTCTGTTCACCACTACCGGAACCCCAAACTCGCTCGCATCAACCGCGCATGGGAAGAACCACAAAAGGATGTTTACTTAGAACAGACCTGATTTATTCCCTGCCATCCTGCAGGCCACGCTCCCAAAGCACACTCTGCCAGCATCAAGCCCGCCCCCTTAAATACTAGCGTGCCAGAACAGCCAGCGCCCCCCACTGGGGCTACAATGTCGGGTAACCATTAGCGCCCCCACAAGCCCCGGAGAATATATAGTTCCAGATTTTCGTTGGAATTGGCGTCCTACAGTCGTGCTGTGAGACTATTGGCAAGGGAATCTTCGTTCCGTGCCGCGGCTCCCATGTAGACATGCATTTCATGTTCCTTCTATTGTGTCTTCCATTGTTGGGCCTGCCGCATCGGCAACAAGCTTACCAGACAGAAATATCCTTGACTGGAAAAGTGAAAACTGGTAACGTTTATTCCTTGTTTGTAAAGTATGTATAAAAGATATGTAAATTATGTTTGTAATTACATTAACATTATCTTCTTACTGACATATTCATACACATTACTTCTGCAATGTTAATTTAGGTCTGCTCTACAAGTATGCACATGTCGTAATTTGCCTGGAGCACGTTTTCAATTTGTGTGCCACCCCTGTATTGCTTGCATGAGCCCTCAAGGAAAATAAATGATGATGATGATCACGATTATGTTTATGGTAGCTTTTTTTTTCCGCTCCCCCAGTGGAAAATAGTTCCGACGCCACTGCTGTGCACTTCTGTGCGGGTGGTGAACGCCACACAGCTACGAGTTGTGTGGCGTTCGCCACCCGCACAAAAGTGCACATACACGTCGATCGTACAAACGCACAGGCTTAGGAGATGTTGAATTCCTCCTTCACGTCGTCTTGCACGGTGATCGTGTCCCATTGAGATTTTGCATCGTCGACTAGTAGTATTTCATAAACAGTGACACTCGTGCTATCCTCACGCAAACGTCCCGCGAAAATGATTAACGAAAAACTACAAGAACTAGAAAGATAACGTGCAAGCTCCCACGAGTGTTTCTGCGTATTTCAATTTTCAAATCCGTTGACGGACCGAAAAGGTGGAGCGGCAAATCCCGGATCTTGGAGTCTGGAATATGGGTTGGGAGGCGTATTATGCGTGTATGTGTATGTTTTGAGTTTTTCGTTTTCCTTTTCAATTGTCTAAGTGGTGCACAATCATTGTTTCTACATGGCACATTAGCAGAGCAAACTTTTCATCTACGCGTTTTACAGCATGCGAGCAGCCGTTTCATGAGGGTCCTGCCAGTGTTGCCACACGTAAAAAAAAAAAAATATCGGTAGATCCGAGTCCGAAACATCTGTAGATCGAGCTAAAAATCTGTAGCCACTCAAAACTCAGTTTCTTGAACGTTTTGCTTTCAAATCTGGAATATCTGCCTGCGTCTCTAAATTAGTGGAAGAGCAAGGGCTTATTTTGTTCCACTGCTGAAGACCACAGCCGGAATTTATTGCTGCGGCGCTCTGGCATTACGCGTTGGAACTTTCGGTTTCGGTTTGCTACTTTCCGTTTTTTTATGATTGTAGCAGACTTAGGTGTCCGCTACAATCACAATAAAAAATGTGTCACTGCACGTAGATTTTAATACTTTGACACGTGTATTCACATCAGCTGTGCCGCTCCAATACATGAATAACACGTATCGCGTGTAATAGAAACATTTCTATCGCTCGTTCCACCATCACAGTGAGCGAGGATCACAACAGACCACAAAAACAATACAGCTCGATATATTATTTCCACAGACATAATGAAAGCGTACATGCGTGACGTGAACGATAAATGGTGTGGTTTCTTTTCAAAGCCAGTCAAGTCAAGTCTGCGAGGCAAACTGGTAACGCGCACACAAACACTTAAGAAAACTGATTTTGCGTTGAGGCTCGCCAATGGTTCAGTCGCCGTAGACGTCCTTCTCCTCCGGCGAGTCCCCCCAGTTTTGTGATCGACGGATCAAATCCTTGTCAACGGCGAAGGCGAAGCAGCTTGACCCAACAGCATGCGTTTCGTGTGCAGGAGGCCAGTTATGGTGGTCGTTGAGAGGCTGTCTCATTTCTCGTTTTCATCAAATTAACGCAGGAAAATAAACTAAAAAATAGTCGGTAAAACACTCACTCCCGCGTTCTGCTGGCATTTTTCATCGTGGTCGTTTTGTGAACTGATACGAAACACTAAGTGATCTATTCGTTGGAGCAAAAAGTCATGTGATTTCAAGAGATCTCTGTAGATTTTTCAAAAAGTAGGTAGATCTCATGATAAATCTGTAGGTGTGGCAACACTGGGTACTGCTGGCTGGGCTCCAACGGGTCCACTCCCCCGTTCTCCCACGCAACAGATTCCGCTCGAAGGAGTGCGAGAAGGAAGCGGGAGTGATTTCGGGAGAAGCGGTGAATGGGGAATCTGGCGCGCCTTTGACGCCTCGCGACTCCCTTTATTTATTAGAGTCATTGTGTTGTTCTGAAGGCAAACAATTAACCGTTTGATAGTGGTGATACCTGAAGTAGAACACTTAATTTTACGCAGGGTTCGCGCTGATATTTTATGAGTTGGTGTTACTTCAGTTACATTTTCAATAAACGTTACAAATGCAACGTTGAGGTTGCAGATTTTGCTTCATATTTCGTCTTTGAATGGTTTCTTCGCTCTCTTTTTATGTCGCTGAGCGCCTGGATGTATACTCTAATGCGGAGTTGCTCCCATAATTACAACCTATGATGTGAACGAAAAGCATCAGATGCTCCTTATTTGGACGACATTCCCCAAGGACACGCGCGGTCCCGGGATGTCCCCACAGAGTCATCGCGTCCTCGTCCTTCTATGTGCGTCCCCAGGGCGTGCTGAGGATTACACTTGTGGATGTACCTTGAGGAGTCATTCAGGTACGTCCTGAGCCCGATCCTGTGGGTAGCCAGCGGGATAAGAAACATTACTTTGTTCAATATAGCTGCTGGGACAACCCAAATATTGAGCGACACATTTGTTTTGCTTTTTGAGCCTGTCCTGGAGACTGAATGACATTTGTCAAAAACAAACGGCGAAAGGCGACTGTCCATGATACCTGGAGCATTTATCGCGTAAAAAAAACGCGTGATTCCGTCGCACCGCTTTGACTTTCAAAGGTCCTACGAGGTATATATAAACAGGTAGCGAAACTCACATAGGGCCATGAGTCTTCAGATGGCGCCATGATAGAGACTGTCAGCGCCATCCATCCGTTGCGCGGACTACTACTTTTGTAAATAAATGACGTCACAGATGACGTCAGCAGCATGAATAATAAGTAGAGCATAATTAGCCATGGCACGTTTGCATTCGCGTACTTGGTTCGCGTTGTATACAATTCCCATTTTCGTTACCGAAACCACTAATCACCCAGGACAGCAATACCAGAAGAGAACAGAGAAGGATCAATCCCATCAGGTTTGATGACACATATCAGTTCGAAATATATAGAGTTATCACAGGTTTTGACGAAGGGCACGTGAACTACAAATAGACAGGAAGCTTCGCTTAATGTCCATTCCTAACCTAGACCCACACGTACACGTACACGTAGTGATTAGCTGTTGGTATTTCTTCAACGAGTGGTCATAATGGGTTCGTTGCAAAAATACATGGGATCGTTGCACAGCTGATTCGCTAACACTCACGCTATCATGGCCGGTTTTGCCATGACGAAACCATGTTTTTTTCTTGGGGCCAGCAACACGGGATGCATAGCCCACATCCGACACACAATAAACAATACTTAAGTGAGGAATTCCCTTGAAGTGTTAACTCTCCATCAATGCAGAGTCTATGCTTGTTACTGCTTTTGGTTTGTGACATTCGGGTAGGACCCAAGGTAGATTTACCCAGGTAGCGAAAGCGAGGAAAAAAACAATCTGACCCGGCAACACTGTCATCTCCGTGAGTCGAGCGATCCTGGGAGTTGGTAGCACAGGTACGGTCGTAAACAAAAAATATTTACGACGCCCGCATGGGTCTTGTACAAACTGATAGTTTATTCATAATTCAAGTATAGGAAAAGCCATCTGTCGCACTACTAATACACATATACGAAATCATCTACGACCTGACTACGTTTCCGTATCCTGCTCCACTGCGCATGTGTAGCACTACGCACGTTTGTCCGTGCATTCTTTTATCCGTTCCGTGTAGCCGTTCACACTTGTTAATCTTGGCCTACAGCTTCGAAATGTGAACGTCGCTTCCTGTTTAATTCAAAAAGTGTACGAACTCCGCATTAGAATGCACGGGTACACGGAACTGATAAAAGAATGCACGGGCAAACGAGCGTACTGCTACACATGCGCAGTGGAGCAGGATACGGAAACGTACTCAGGTCGTAGATGATTTCGTATATGTGTATTAGTGGTGCGACAGATGGCACTATGAGTTTATACAAGACCCATGCGGGCGTCGTAAATATTTTTTGTTTACGACCGTACCTGTGCTACCAACTCCCAGGATCGCTCGACTCACGGAGATGACAGTGTTGCCGGGTCAGATTTAGTTTTTTTTTTTCCTCACTTTCGCTACCTGGGTAAATTTACCTTGGGTCCTACCGGAATGTCGCAAACCAAAAGCTGTAACAAGCATAGACTCTGCATTGATGGAGAGTTAACACTTCAGGGGAATTCCTCACTTAAGTATTGTTTGTTCACGTAATCGAATTAAACTTAGACAGCTCACTCTTCGATTTGTGTCAGAGGCAGGGATCGGAACGGGTATTTTTTAAGGCTCGGGTTCATGCATATTGGTTCGGTTCGGGTGTAGCTCCGCTGAACCGAAATTATCAGCTTGAACCAATCTAGGTATATCGGTCCGGTTCGGGTTTGGCTCAGAAAGGACACCCCCTGCCGCACACACGAAGACAAAAAAAGAAAAAAAAAGAAAGAAATCGGTCAGCGGTCGGGACATTTAAAGGGTTGAAGCCATTACTCTTTCGGTCCTGGTATAACCGGTTCATGGGCAGTAATTTTGCTACATGAAAGCGAGCTTATACGCTCACCGTACACGGTTGTAAGAGAAAGGTGTGAGATAACCGTTTCAGGTGAGTCAAAAAATGGTCGGTCAGTACTACAATTGTTTCACCTCCGAACAGATTCCCGAACCGGTAAATGGATTAATTCTTTTTTCGGTTCAGGATAAGCACAAAAATTGTTCGGGATCGGTTCGGGTTCGTCACGAAACAACAGTTTTTTTTTTTTTGGTTTTCGGTTCGGGATCAGTTCCGGTTCCCATCCCTGGTCAGAGGAGAGCAGGACCCTCGAATTTGTGGACGGTGGCTTAACAAGCAATAAATACAAATTTTAATTGTTTTCTTTAATAAATAGGTATGTTAGTTATAGTAAACATATAAAGTAAATAGTTATAGTAAACCAATAAATAGTTTTCTTTACGGAAGGGGATTCGAGTACCTTTCGAAGTGGGTTCCTCGAACTCTGTACTCGTGGCGAGATTTTTTATCAACATCTTTTACGTTTCTGTCTGCCTTCTTTGTAAGTCGCCACGTTGCACGCCAGTCGCAGTCGTCGTCGTTGTCGTCGTCGACCGAAACGTTTTTCTTTCCGGTTCTATCATAACCGGTCCGGTACCAGATCTGCTCCGGAGCACAAAAAACAAAAAAAAAACAAAACAATAACGGTTCATATCGGTTTTAATCGGTTCCGGTTCTGGTGGGCATATTCATTCCCAGAAAAAAAAATCAATGATGCAACTGTAAAACCGTTTATTCCGCATACATGGTATTTAATATGAATAGGCAGCTATGAAATTGGTAGCTCCTGGTTCCTCTAGGTTACTAATAGGCTCTCTACTTTCTTGAAGCGCATGATACAGACGGACTTCTTTGTCGTGATGTCATACGTAAAGTACTCTCTTGCTGTATTGGTGCGATCGTGTCCCATCCGAATGTATGTAGCTGCTTCCTAGCCAGCAAGCACTACCGCACGAGTACGACGCAAATCGAGGAACACCTTCACTCACTAACGCGTTCGACGGCTCAGTTTTCTTTTCTTCGTGTCCTGTCCACAGAAGAGGCACCATTTCGCACGCGCTTGCCCTCGCGGATACGTAAATGTATTCAACTTTGCTGCTCTCAAACAATGGACGTGTTGCGCGACATTACCGATAGAGAACCCGTTATGCAGCCCCCTTGGGTGATGATTAGTTGAGGAAAGTTTGACTGGATGAAATTAAAACAAACACTACGGCACATTGATAGAGAGTCACAACCGGTCACATGTACCTCTAAGTCTATGTGCGCGAACGATAAAACGTTACAAAGGGAGCCTAAGGGTCATAGTATACAGACATACATTCCACCGTAACCGTAACCCTCGTACAGCATCCATGACATGATTTCATAGCACACAACGTCAGTTTCATCCGCCTATCCGTAGTCCAAAACGGCGAAGTTTTTTCTTGGACCGAAAACCGTTAAATATTTTTTTCGGTCTCCCTCCTGAGCGAAAAAAAAAAACCTATGCCGTTTCGATTCCGTTCCGGTTCGCACCAAAATAGCGGTGTTTCTCGGTTTGCGTTTCGCTCTGACACCCTGGCGACGACCATCGTTCGTTAGGGAAAATACCAGACTTTATTGCCGCAGTTTACCAATATGAATTGACTGTAATCAATCAGTGAAACAGAAGTTGTCGAGACTGCGTGTGGTCTCTGACGAAACAAATAAGGTACAATAAAACGACGCTAAATTATGTCCCTCATGTGCCGCCACACCGTCCTAGCTCGGTCCTTGATGACGTCCGAAGAGCAATCATAACGTACCGTAAGGACGTGTATTAGTCCCACTTTGACACATGCTGAGATACACCGAGGATCGATTTCGCGCTTCTGCGGACGTTCTGTCCGTCCCTGTATGATAACTCTTAGAGCGTGCTCTCAGCGTAGTTGTTACACAAAGTCTTTCGGCAGAGACACGCATATTCCACCCTACTTGTCTTCTCTGCTGCTCAGAAAACAGCCCAAAATATACGAGCACGAATATCGTTACACGGTGGATTGACATTGACACAAATTTTTTATTACTCGCTATGCAGACGTTGAGTACAAAAACTTTGTCCACGTTTGTCTCTCAATGATTTGTCTCATTGTCTCACGTATGTCTCTCAATGATGATTTGATCACACAGGCATTAAACATTTACAGTGCAGGTCAATTCCCACGATGATGAAGTCGACAGTTGCTGACGAAACCCACATATCATTTGGAAAGATCCGCGAAAATACCAAACACCTGACAGCAGGTATACGTAAAGCCTTCCAGACGAAACATGAATGCCTGCAGGTGGAAAGAGTACCACATTGTTTAATGGTTACAATGCTTTTTGTGCGCCTACACTGTAAACTGAAAAACACGTGTCCTATAACTAACACCACTTTTTACACCGTATGGTCTGGAACACCCTTTGTAGAGGGTGTATTCTGTGTAAAACACCCTTTGAAAGGGTGCTTTTCGTTGAAAATACCTTCTTTTGCATCCTTTAAGCACCCTTTTAGGAGGGTGTTTAACAATCGTACACCTTCCTAAAAGGGCGTATAAAGGGCGCAAAAGAAGGCATTTTCAGGGCATTTCAAGGCATAGCAAGGCAAGGCATAGCATAGCACCATTTCAAAGGGTGTTTACACAGAATACACCCTCAAAAAAGGGTGTCCCAGACCGTACGATGCAAAAAGCGGTGTAAGCTATAGGACAAGCCACTTACACCCATAATGGTGTTTTTCAGTTAACAGTGTACTCATGCATCTTAAAGCGCAACACACACGGACAAGAGGGAGCCACACACTCACGCCTCGTTGTTACAGTGTACTCACAGAGATATTTCTGGAAGAATATAAAGTGAGCTTAGTTTGGCGAGTGTGCCTTGTCGCACGAGTGGAGCCTTTTTTGACCCAAGGTTTGTCGAAAAGAGAAACTTGTATGCTTTGCATATGTATGCATTGTCCTTAAACCTTGTCCTTGCGCCTGGAGTGGACAACTCTGCACAGATGCTGCGGCATACATGCACCGCACCTCCACATTATGGATCACGAATGCCATATATCTTGCCATATATCGAGTTGCAGAACAAGTGAAGGACAGTTTTTCGTTAGTTATATTTCTGATATCATCAAGTTACCTAGAAGTGTATCTGCAGAATTTGTAGCTGCCGACTCCGCATATGATTTCTACTTTATCCTGAATAACTCAAATTGACTTACAAGAAGTAACCTTTCGTCCCCTCAATTCAAATATTCTGCTGTCCTTTGGACCTTTCGGCAAATATAGGGTAACGTTTGAGTGATCCTGTTTCTAGTACATTTGCTAACGTGGCATGTGTCTGTGAACAGATAACTGCTATGAATCACGAACCATTCTAAGGAAAATAACGAAACTATACCCCTACACTCTTAGATTTAAAACACCCTTTAGGGTGTAATCCGGGTGTAACTGGGGGTGTAAACCAATTTTTACTCCCAAATTACACCAGCTCGAAGAAACATCATGGGATGAGGGGTGTTAAATGGGTGTAATAATAACGTGACACCTTATTTACAACGTCTACTGAGCTCGGGTGTAAAAGAGGCGTAAAATGGGTGTAGCGGGCATAGAGCTTTTACATGAACTGTATTTCTTTTGAAAGCACAATGATATGCTTCATGTTACCTACAGATGCATACAATAGGGCACATCAGTAGAAATTTTGAGTCTACACTCTAAATCCTGTGACGAACATGTGCCGGTTAAAAAAGTTCCCTCAGAAAGTACAGCCGGTACACAGCCGTAACCGTCTGGAAGCAGCCGTAACAGCTATCAAATAGCAAGCTCAACGATCCCTATCGCCAAAGATGTGTGCCCCGCTGAATAATATGTGTGCCTCCTGAGCCGTATACTCGTGTGCTTGTCGAATAATCCGTGTGCCGGCTGAATATGTGTGCCTTCGCTGGAGCGTACTACGTTGTTCCGCGCTCCGCCCGTGAGGAGTGACGTGACACCGCGTATTCTACCGCAGTGCATTCGTCGCTGCGTTCGTGCCTGTTATGTGCGCTGCAACCTCGCCTTTGAAAGGACGACAACCTTGCTTTTTAATTACAAGTTTAATGTTTGCTTAAGGGAAGTCAACCTGGCTGTGATGCAATGTACGACGCCTGCGTTTTACTTGTGTTTAACAATCGTTCTGTTGCAGACGATGGACACATTGCAAATGGCGGCAGGAGTGGATCGGCTACATTGGTGAAGCGACGATTTATATTACAAGCGAGGCTAATTGTATTCTTTCTTTATAGGTGAACGTGAGACTGTATCGACTGCAAGGACGTGAGTTACAAAAAGCTGTAATATTCTAGCATTAACGTTTGAACAATACCGGCGTGATGTTCACTTCGGTTTCTTTACAGGTAGTGTCCTGTCTCAACGGTCACGCATATGCGTGCAAAACTGCAACTGCTTCTCACATCGAAGAGGGGTCTGGTGCCACATGCTCGGACAATTATTCGACGGCCATTTCGTTTGAGGAACTGTCGTGTTCGTCACTAAGGATGATCTTGGTTGAGCTTTGCAGTGCCAGCCTGGTGCATCGGAGGGGTTGTGTCCATGCAACGTGTACCCCATATGTGTGTGTTGGGATTAGTGAACCGTGTATGCTTTCCATTCGGCCAACGATGATCTACTGGATGATATTTCAAGGTATGTGCACGCCAACAAAATTTGGTGTTTCAAGTTCAATGGTGCATTGTTTCCCCTATTTTCTTCTTTTTTTTCTTTTTTTTCTTGCGAAGCCTGGAGATCATTTTCTGTTAGAGAACTCGAGAGGCATAATGTGTCTCGTGTATTAGTTTGTACAAGTATTCCTTCATTACGTCCGGTACACTGTGGCTCCTGGCGTCAGCAGCGATGTCGTACCAGTTGTTTCAGGGGGCACAGGGCACCTACAGCTTTCGCAGGCTTCCTCTTGAAGTCGTCTGGTGCACTTTTTGAGAAATGTGCCAGTTGATAAGGCGGCACCTATCTGTCAATGGGTTTAGATCAGAGGCGGAGAGTTTTCATTTTCCCAGGGGGGGCAAGGGCGCACCGCGAAATAAGTACTGTGGCGGGGGGGGGGGGGGGGGTACCTTTATTAAGAAAAAAAAAGAAAGGTAAGCCAGATGGATGTCGGTGTGTTATTCCAAAAAAAGAGTGAAATGGGGTAGACAAAAAAGGCAAAGAAAAAAGAAAGCAAAAGGAAACAAAAAGAAAAATGAAGAACACAAAACTAAAGCTGAAGAATCACACACTCTGGCGGGATCTTATGATGTATGCAGAACTGGTATAGAAATAAGAGGAAAGAAGAACAGAAAAAAAAAAGCAAAAAGAGAGAGAACGTAAACAGTGAACATGTGCACAACTGAAGGCATTACGCCTTTGAAAACTGACTGCAAAAGGAACAAAACGCATTGAATCCTCGGTGTTTGACCCGAAATGCGCGCCATATTATGAATATGGTCAATGAAATGGAGCAGCGGGAGTTGAACCCGCTCCCAACGGATATGCGTTCCGAAGAATCTACTGTTACACCTCACTGGCAGCTGCTGGTACCTTTTCGACTGCTTCGTTTCATTGATCTGATTGCTTTGGGCAAAATTCAGGCTATGTGTTGTGTTTTTCTTTCTTGTCTTACTTTCTACTGTGATGAGTATGGTGGGCGGATACATATTTTACAAATTGCAAGATGCATTTTTGGGGTTGGTGCCTCTTCGCTCTTTTGACCCGGGCGCGCAGAGCCCCAAAGGTTGGTGTCAGTCTCTTAGCGGGACTTCCCGGGGGAGGCGGCGCCCCCCCCCCCCCCCAGTTCATGTTCCGGGGGGGCAAGGGCCCCCGCGCCCCCCCGCAGTCGGCGCCTATGGTTTAGATTGTACATTGTACCTATTTGAGACGTACTTGTCTGAAGTTTGGGTTTCGGGCTTTCACAGCATTCTGCTGCCTCTGTGAAGAGTCGTTGCAAGTAGTAAGCAGCAGGCAGGTCGGGAAAAATCTGCTGTGCCTGTTTATTACTCACTACCTGCAGCATGCCGCAGAAGGCAGCGAAACCATGAAACCCAAATGACAGACAGTATGTCGCCAGCAGTACATGTCCAGCTCAATATGACTTTTTTTCAGAGCATTCAAGAAAACCTGTGAAGCGAAAAAGCCGCTGCTCCTTGCTCGCTCTGTCGCTGCTCCTTGAGGGCACATTAAGCTTTGGC
This sequence comes from Ornithodoros turicata, assembly GCF_037126465.1. Lineage (NCBI taxonomy): Eukaryota > Metazoa > Arthropoda > Arachnida > Ixodida > Argasidae > Ornithodoros > Ornithodoros turicata. The sequence continues at coordinate 4,309,665 of NC_088210.1, forward strand.
ACACTTTGATATACTGGCGTCAGGAGTTTTAAAGCAGTGTTGCCCAGCAGGACTTTACATCATTCTTGTTGAATGTTTCTTTTAAGACCCCAGAACTAAGGGAGACCGAGATTTGTTATGCAATGCACAAAGCAGGTGCTTTGTATCCTGGCAAGCAAGAGTTTCATGCCATATATAGCTTCGGTGGTAATTACGGTTCTAGTATTGATATGTGGTGTTTGTCTGGTTTGGCCTCATTAGCAATACAAAGGATTGTAACTGCGGTAGCAATTGGACCTCAAGCACTATGAAATAAAGAACCTGTATACTTAACCTACGTCTGGACTTTTCTTTTCAGGTGCATTTCCCAAATGCTGCAGTGGCTGTGCATTTGGTGCTCGTGGAAATTTCTTGTGTCCACAGTAATTAGCAGAGAGGCACTCCCCTGAATTATGTATGAGTGATTCAACTCATCATTTATTGGACTGCGTACATGTGCATAGATTCACAGTTTCTGGCTGCTGGCATTTGTGAGAACTATAGCATCTATCTCTCACGTAGCACATGTATTACTTGACAGATAAACAACACCTTTTTGAAGGGTGTAATATTACCAGGGGTGTTAAATTACACCCTAAAGGGAGTGAGTTATAGCACTTTTGGATTACACCCTAAAGGGTGTTTTTGAAGTAGCAAATTACACCCTTTTTTTAGGTTGTAGCCGGTGGAAAAGGGTGTGATATTACACCCTAAAGGGAGTGATATCGCACTTTGGGATTACACCCTTATTACACCCTAAAGGGTGTAAAAAAATTAAGAGTGTACACGGCTGCTGGCATCAACGAGCTGCGAGCTAAGGTATAGTCTGAGTGCATTCGTTTGAATAATTCACTTTTCCAGTTTCCCTCCAACGAGAGTCTCCACGAGGTCTCCCACGCGAGACCACGTGGGGTGTTTTGCGACGCTTTTACTTTGTGAGCAATGAATGTCGCGTACTGTTGACCTCCTTTGAGAGTTTAAGGCATACAAAGAGGGCATGGCTTGCTCTATGAACTTCACCGCATAGCACGCTCCTAGCCAACCATAATCTCGAATGATATCATTATGTACCCTGATTTGTTGAAAACGGGAGCCGTACGCTTTTTTTTGTGACACTTATGCTGTTCATAATTGTCATAAAAAAGGCGTACGCCTACCGTTCTCAACAAATCAGTGCAGATAATGATATCGAGATTATGGTTGGCTAGTAGCGTTGTATGCGGTGAAGTTCATTTCTAAGAGTGCACTGACTACCTCTTCCGCGTCTGTTACAACCGGCACATTCTAAAACAAAACGCAGTCGAACGATCGCTTTCACAGAGAGATGCAACCAGAGCGTCTGCAATCTGCATAGCGTCTGCGCATGCGCCGGCAGCAGCAAACAGGAAACTGGTGCTCCGACTTCCCATGATACCTTGGGCTCCACAGGTGGCGCTGGCTTTTCTCAAAAGGTCTATTCCCTGACCGAATAGAGCATATGCTGAGACAGAGGAAGAAACGCGCGACTGCATTGCATTGCATGCAGTTCGACTTTCCATGGACCTACAGAATGTCTCAAACTAAACGCACTAAGAAACGCAGCTGTTGTATTTCCTCACTTCTATATTGCTTGTGTTAGTATTTGAATGAGGCAGCAAACAGGACTCTCGGATTCGCTCGACCTCGGAAGAATACATATTATCTGTGCTGTCTGCCTTAGGAAGGAAATGGACCCTGCGTTTCTAAGTGTGCTTTTTGGACTTCAGTTCTGGAAACATTTTATTTTTTCTGTTCACTTTTGGAAACATCGAGAACACTGTTCATTATGAAAAGTGCGGGAAACAAAAAAGAAATACAACAGAAGCACGCTTGGGAGTAAGGTAGAGAATGCCGATTGCTACACAAAATTGTGGTATTGTGGAGCTCCCATGAAGATTGTTAGACATTTAGGCCTTAATGGTCTCATCAGACCGCTAAACCATTCATTCCTACTGGAAATTTCGAAAATTAAGGTAAGCCTAATGGTTGCATTAGGATTGTCTTTAATTGATGTTTTGAACTGAAGTATGCTACTGGGCTGTGAGGCTCGTGTTTGTTTATGCCCTCTCCTGTTTAACTGCCTCATCTAGTACATCATTACATATTCGTCATATAAGCCTCTGTATAACGCGAACGTTATAAGATGAAAGAACTGATGTTCTGAGGCTGGAACAACATAGAAGGGACAAATACATACAAAGCCCCAATTTGCCTAAGAAATCAACGATGAAAGATGAAAGTCACTGAAAAGGTTAGCCAGCTGTAGGACTCGAACCCACATCTTCTGGATTGCCGGCAATTGACAAGGAACGTGTGGGCAGCGAATCGGATCGATTCTGTGGATAACTAATGCATCCACGGTGGATTCTATACAAATAACTTTTTATACTTTTTATTTGACGCAGGTTTGATTGCTATAGAAAATAACCAGTTTTAGTAAACCACTTTGCAAGGTCCCGGTACGGTACACGGTATCATAATCGGAAACAATATCACCATGCGCTATGGAAGTTTTAGCAGACCATAGACCTTGCAATGTCCCGATACAGTACACAGTACGATGATCCGAACCATCACGATACGCGAGACTGACGCTCTTTACGTGTTAGCACACCATGGAAGGGGAGGGTACGGTTAGTTAACGTCGTAGCGCTCCCGCATGGCAAACCCCGAATCCTGAACCGTGAAGCCTTTCGACCTTACGCTGTTGAGGAGTTCTGCTATTGCAATCCATGCGATCCGTGCCAGCGATACGCTACCGAAGCTCCGATAGTGTCGCGCATGCGCTTAGAGACGAATACCGTAGCGGGTATCCTATCCGAGATGCAAAAACGGTCTACGAAACCTCTCGAGTCTAACCTATCGTGATATCGTTTCAGATTATAGTGTCGTGTACTGTTTCAGAACGCTGCAAAGTGGTTTACAAACCCAGTAAAAGTGAGTTTTAGTAACCCACCTTGAAACGTCCCAGTAGAGTACACAGTACGATGATCCGAACCATCACGATACGCGAGACTGACGCTCTTAACGTGTTAGTACACCATGGAAGGGGAGGGTACGGTTAGTTAACGTTGTAGCGCTCCCGCATGGCAAATCTCGAATCCTGAACCGTGAAGCCTTTCGACCTTACGCTGTTGAGGAGTTCTGCTATTGCAATCCATGCGATCCGTGCCAGCGATACGCTACCGAAGCTCCGATAGTGTCCCGCATGCGCTTAGAGACGAATACCGTAGCGGGTATCCTATCCGAGATGCAAAAACGGTCTACGAAAACTCTCTAGGCTCACCTATCGTGATATCGTACCGAATTACAGTGATCCTTAGTACATTAGTCGTTAGTGAGTACATTAGCCATCGTCCAGTTTACGCCAAACATTTTTCGTCCTTCATCCAGTTCAATCTTCCTTCTCTAACCACTTTTGCAATCACTGCACCCACAGTCTTCAAGAGCATAACTGTGTATTCATTAAAATTAAGCACTAAAATGAGTGTCTAGGAAATAAGCTCCACCCACAAAATTACTTACTGCTAAAATTGCGCAACCGATGAGAGATCCTTTGATGTGGACGTCCAGGTTGACGGGAAATGAAAGGCTGATGAGCTCTTCCTTACTTCCTGCAAGCCTTATCTCCCCCACTAGAGTGCCTGTCATTGTTTGCACCTGGAAAGCGTATCACACTGTTCTCAGACTGGCTATCTTCTAATAATTATAGTGATTTTCATAATAATTACGAGGTGATTACATCAGTCATTTTGTGTCACAAAGGATTTGATCTGTTGTCCACACACAAATACTGGATGAAGCAGGAACTTTTTTTTTCGATTTTCTTTGCTATCTTACCCTTGGGTTTCCAACTACGACGTGATTCTACTATTAGATGATTCCACCACTGCTTAGTTCATCTTAACGCGTCTTCAGATTTGTCATGCTTTAGCATCATCTGAGCCGCCAAATGTAAGCGGCATGCCGAACAAGACAAAGGAAGTGACAAATAATGGAGATTTCAGATCAAGGTATATTTTATTTTAGCAAGTATTTCCCATCGATGCTACACATTGCCGCAGTTAGCGCTGCTGTCATCAAGGACTGCAACTAAGGTCCCACTGAGTCACTCTGTGGACGCCTTTCCAACATCAGGGAAATATGTGCCCGCATCACGGTGCACAGTTACGCCATTATGAACAAATAGCAACACCGAGGTGATTGAAGCGTTCGGGGTGAAATCACATGCATGGCAAGCTCTTTTCACAGATATCTTTTGTTCGAGCACGTACGTACCGTGTGAGTGGTACCTGTTAAAGGTTTACGTCAGTGTGGAGGCGTCCTATGTGCACGAAAAGGGCATCAAATTGACCTTTCTGTTGACCAGACGCAGCCAACACTGTGGTTACACAGTATGGATATTTATGCAATGCTGCGTACTCTGAACATAAGGGCTGATTACACAGACTTATGGAATAGGACTGGCTTCGAATCAATGTTCCACCTTTCCCGAGAGATTTTGTGTGTATATGTGTCTACTGTGTTGAAATCTGCAATTTGCCTGATACTGGGGATGGAAGTACATTTTGGAAAAACAAGGTTTATTGTCAGTCGTAGTGAGTGACCGGCATTAAAACTGGCGACAAGTTCAGCACGTTCCAGATTTAAATTATTTGAGTTGAAAATTTTAATTACTGCATCATCTATCAATGCTGAACTGGCAATCGGTTGGCTGTGCATAAGTAGAGGCCACAAAAAACAAATACAAAGAGAGTGGACAATAATAATTCATTTACTTCAAAATCAGTGAATTGAATTGCATCACCTGCCACCGTTCACCATCGCTGCTCCGCAAGTCATCACCATGACAGTTGCAAAGATTCACAGCAGGTGGCTACACTACATTCGCAAAGCAATACACCAGGTGGCGGCACCCTCCATATCATAGCGGCTTTTATGGAAGAGAAAAAAGCTAGCAGCAGTGTGATATTATATGGGGTGCTCGGTCAAAGCGAACATCACAGAAGGTTGGGAGTAGGCACTAGCGTGACGTGACCAGGAATTCCGACGCTGAAACAATTCGCAAATGGGCAAATCGCAAAGATGCTAACATAGATGAACCTGGGACAAGCGGACTTGAAGCGTTGGGGAGATACCAGAAAGCAAGATGGAAACAGCAACTTTCAAATGGTGAAGCTTAGCAGTTGAAATGATGCCTGGAAAACACACTGAAGCAGTCAGGAAAGGTCTGCGGCGTGTGATGTCAAAGATGACCTGTGTTACCACTCTGTCCGGTCCAAGATCCATCATGACTTCACCACAGAATGTCTTCACGAGAATCTCTCGTTCTCTGCCGCCTTGATGCAGATATCGATGCCATTGACCCATGTATCTCCATGCGTGTTGATAATGCAGCGATTATTTTGCATTGGAGCTGGCCACTCAGTTGCCACTCAGGCTAGCACCAGTACGCAGTGCTGATGGGGTGCGCACAGTGTCCGGAGGGTAACGTATGTGGGACGTCAGCTGTGGTATACCCATTGGAGCATCCCAAATAACGGGTCGCGGAGGCGTTGATGCTCACACTAGGCTGCGACTACTTGGAACCTTGTCGGCCACCCACGGGTGGTTAGTGGTTGTGTGGGAGACGGAAGCCATGTTCACATGATATTCTGAGAAATACCTCGGTGGCTGCACAGTGTGCGTAGACAACGCCTGCTGCGAGACAAATCACAGAGGGGGAGGAAGATATGTTTATTAAGAAAAAAGAAAGGGGAGAGAGAGATTATGCCTTTAACGACACAAAGGCAGCAGGCCAAAGAGCGCCAAAACTATGGTGAGTGTGTGGGATATGATTATGGGAGGACGACTCCCCACTCCCCCACAGGACGTCTCCCCACTCTCCTCTTCTTCCTTCCTCATTTTGTGTACCATGGAGAATGGTATTCTGTGTACCATGGATATTTCTAATTCTCCTTCTGAAAATAAAGTTGTTGTTGTTGAATATGGGAGAGATGATGTGGGAGATATGTGGGACGATAACAATAATAACAAGTGAGTGTGGTAGTTAAAAGCTATCTGCAGGTATGAGCAATGAGATGGTCCAAGATGAGAGAGAGGAGAATGACGATAACAAGTAAGTTTGGCTGTTAAAAGCTATCTACAAGTATGAGCGATGAGAAATTTACATGATGATCGCGTTGGGTGAGAAAGGCTCAAAGCGGAGCAATGCTGAACATCTACATCTGACTAAGTTACCCAGACAGGGTCAAAAACTAGATAACATTATCAAACGGCGCAAGAGGAGTGTCACCCAGTAGAAGGGCCGGGTGGAGTGGGACATGCTATCGGTAGAGCGCGGTGAAATACTGTTGGCGTTGGAAAGAAAGGAACGGTTTGTGCAGCAGAGCTTGCAATGCCTGCAACAACTGTCCACAAGATGAAGGCCTCTGCTGCTTTATGAGGTGAATAGGCTGGAATATATAGCGAGGTGTCGACTATGATCCACCTGAGTAAGATACGGCTCAAACACTTTAAAGCTATTTTTACCAAAAAATGTAAGACCCAAAGCACTTTGTCGTGAAGACGACAACACGAACTCACAGCATAATATCGTAGAATAGCGATATAGTTGGTAACCTGACTGTGCTACCTAACCTGCATTACTTTTTGCTGCAAAAGTAAGCGCAGAACAGACTCGCTTCGTGCTTGCACAGCATGGTATGGAACTCAAGAGCGCCTTTGCTGTGTAAGCACTGCTGCTGAGTAAGCACTGAAAATAGTTTCTTGCGCCCTAGGTTCCTATTTATGGTACACAAAATCATTTCTGCCTTATACATTATACATTAAAATTATTTTCACTCCGATAGGATAATAGTTATATGACACGCGAATTCAGTTTCGCCAAGCAAAGTGAACCCAGAAAATATTTCTCATGACACACGACACGACACACGAATACGTTTTGGCAAAGAGAAAGCAAGCTCTGAAAATTATTCGCGCGTGGAGTCGAGCGGTCGGTACAGCCAACCAGTTTCATCGCACTTTTACGGCTTTCACTTAAATGACTCTCATATACTGTAGTACCTTCAATTAGATCATAAATTATGGTTAAATAAATTATGCCTAACTTAGTTGGGCATTCCTGATACTACAAAAACCCACCTTGAAGATAGACAGACGCATCGCGCACGGGGAGTACGGTGGCAGAGTTGGGCCAAGAACCTTTAAGATGGGCTTTCCTTTGGCGTCATAGATGGTGAGAGAGGTACCCAAGATGTTATAATCTTCTGAAATAGAGGCAATCCTTCTTCCGGGAGGGGCTTCGATGTTCATCTCCTGACAGTAAGAACACAGAATGATTCGGGAGACCGGACAAAAGACGGTGCAACATTTCCTACAGAAGAAAGCGTAATTAAGGTTTCAGAGACGGGAAAGCACGCCGGTGACATCGTAATGGTCAAGGCGGATGTTCCATCGAAGTTGATATTATGACTGCGGCATCATTCCTACAACATGCTCGTTGACGACAAAAATGTTTCCGCGTCATGCTAGAAGCACGGATACATACAGGGTGTTCAAAATTAACTTTAACTAGCACTTTATAAATAGGCGAACAAAAGAAAACTGGTGCTATTTTTTCTGTTCCTCCAGTAAGAAACAGGTGCTACACAATTAGCAGCACCTGTTTCTTACACAAGTAGCGTAAAGTTATCATCGGGTTTCCTTTCATCGCTGTGTTTACGTAGCGCTCGTGAAAGCTTAATTTTGAACACCCTGTATAGACAGGGCCGGTGCTAGGAGTGTGCGGGGCCTGAAGCAAAGGCACATCACCGGGCCTGTTTCACACCAGCAGTAAGGATGCGAAATCCTCGGTATAGCTTCTAGGGTTGGCGGATTTTTCTTAAAAGTGGGACTTTTTCTCATCAAATGACGGAATGGCACATAACAAATTTTTCTCCCATTTCTGTTTTAGTCAAAGATCGCGCGTGCGCTTAAGTGCATACTTGCCATAAAAAAAAAAAAAACGAATCCCTCGTTGAGGGCTTCGTGCGCGGGGCCTAAGGCGGTGGCCTTACTCGCGTAGCCCTATCGCCAGCCCTACATGTACAGGGTTAGTCTCACAAACGTTACACATTTTGATCGCATCGTAAAAATAGAAGACTGGGTTTATCCAACACCAAACTTTGCAGACTCGTAGCCATTTGTCTGAAGTTTTGTTGGAATTTTTTGTGGGCATTATGGTCCTGTAGAAGAAAAATTAAAAATCGAGCAAAATTTCGCTCTATGCATTTTCTATGGCCTATCTCACTCAAAAGCCGACATTTTCTGCTGTGTGCGCTTCATTTTCATTTCACCACACACAGGTGGCACCAGCATACGGAACAAGACTAGAACATGAGGATTGGTGCATAACGTCAGAATTGGCCTGTCAGATCGTTGTAGGCAGCGCTACCTGTGTGAAATGATGTGAACGTGGAGCAGACACAAGAAAAAATGGCGGTGTTTGCGTGGGATAGGCCATTGAAAATGCATGGGGCGAGATTTTGCTTTATTTTTAATTTTCTTTGTACATGACTATAGCGCTTACAAAAAATTCAAATGAAACTTCAGATAAATGGCTATCAGTCTGCAAAGTTTGGGATGTGCCAAACCTAGTCTTCTATTTTTACGGTGCGATTGAAATGTGTAACGTTTGCTAGAATAACCCTGTAGAAAGACCCCAGAGAACGCACTTGGCGCGCTCTCAGTAGACTCCTCCTATGCCAGCCTGTGACCGTCCTACCATTCCGCCTTCTGTCCCCTAACTACAGCGGTGCAGCTCCGTCTGCATGCGACACCGCAAAGTAACACGTCATAACAGAACGGAGACGCTGGCGGACGGAGGAGGAAGGGAACGTCGATGGCCAATGGAGGGAGCGAGATAAGCTCTGTGCATTGTGTTGCGTACGAACGGCCCTTATGAGTCTGTGTACAGGGTTATTATAGCAAACGTTACACATATCGATAGCACTGTTAATATAGAAGACTAGGTTTGGCTCATCACAAATTTTGCCAGACTGATAGCCATTTATCTGAAGTTACGTTCTATTTTTTTTGTGATGAGTATGGTAGTGTAGAAAGGAAATTAAAAATGGAGCAAAATCTCCCCCATGCATTTTCAATGGCCTATCCCACAGGAACACCGCCAGTTTTTCACACAGGTAGCGCTGCCTACAATGACATGACATGCCCATTCCGATGTTCTGCACCAATCCTCTTGTTCCAGTCTGGTTCTGTATGCTGATGCCACTTGTGTGCGGTGAATTGAAAATGAAGCGCACACAGCAAAAAATGGCGACTTTTGAGTGAGATAGGCCATAGAAGATGCATAGAGCGAAATTTTGCTCGGTTTTTAATTTTGCTTCTACAGGACCATAATGCTCACACGAAATTCCAACAAAACTTCAGACAAATGGCTACCAGTCTGCAAGGTTTGTTGTTGGATAAACCCAGTCTCCTATTTTTACGATGCAATCAAAATGTGTAACGTTTGCGAGACTAACCCTGTAGAATTGAGCAGTGGAATAGGTGTCATACCGTAAATATTATGAACCATATCCTATTGGTGAGATCGTCTACGGCGCGCTAACCATTTCCTTCTCAGCTTAATATATGGGCGTGTTAGTGCCTGTAACATGCCGAAGCAGTGATGTGTATGAGCGTTTGTGCGTATCCGTATGAGCTAATTAAATATCCAATATACATATACAGGGTGTCCCAGAAAACGTGGCATTGAATTATAATAAACAAATATCATGCTTTTCGGAGCACCGGACCATAACGCGCGATGACTTTTTCAGCGGAATCGCTCTCACTCCCACGAAAGGAGGTTCCGAAGCCAGCCCACAGAGTGATAGGAGAAAAAGTAATACCTTCTAAAATTGGGAGAGGGAAAGCATTATCCCAGCGAAAGTCGGACGTGAGAAGCCGTGACTGTGTTATGTCCTTCTGCGATGCCGGAGTGAGTTGGCTTTCCAACCTCCTTTCGTCAGACTGACAAGGATTGCGCTGAAAAATTCATCGTGCGCTATCTTGTGCGACCTCCGTAGAGCATTATGTTAGGGTATTTTTTCCTATGGTAATGCTCCTGAGTATCCCTGTCAATTACCATTAATTTGAGTAAATTAGACACGGTCTTCAGATTGGTGGGGTAAAAAAGTGACCTTTACTATGCAAATTTCCGACTTAAAGGGACTATCCGCATCCGTCCCGGTCGATTCCGAAACTGCAGTGCTGTTTTACTCCGCGTTCATCACTGATAACAACGCCGAAAACCCGACACGAATTGGCAGCGTTGTTCCTGCGTAGATTGATATAAAACTTCCCAAGAGCAGACGACGCATTCCGTGGTTCCCTCTCTGGAAACGTCACACGGACGAGGCCAATCACTGCGCGCCCTTTGACATGGGGAATGCCAATCACGGAGCGGCCGGAGGGACCTTGGTGGCCTTGGCAACCGATCGACACGCAGGCTGGCGAGCGAGGCGGAATGCTAGGGAACGGCGTCTTCGCTGTTACCGGCTCGCGGAACGTTGTTTCTGGTTAGTGTCGAACGTGTTCTTACAGTCAGGAGCGTAAAGCCGTGTTTCACATAACATGGTTACGTCTCCACTCACACTGGTAAGTGAGAGTCAGCGTATTTACTGAGGACTTTTCACTTAGTATAGTGCGATGTGAACGCCAAGCAGACTATCTCGGAGACAATCGCCTGCGCTGCTCTCCCATTCGTGTGCCTGGCTTTCGTCATCATCGTGTTGGCTGCAGATGGAATGCGAACCTCTAAATCTCGTTTACGTAATATGTAAGCTGTTTTCGGAAGAGAAATTTGGCAAAGTTCACTCTGAAACGATGACGAACATTATCCTATCGGTATCATACATACGTTCCCGGATGCGGTAGTTCCTTTAAGCTCGCAAACATTTATATAATCAAACTTACGTTACACGACATTGATATCAGGAGGTGGCAAAAACCCAGTAAGAACGAATGTCATTGACCGCGTGACTCTAGGTGGTGTTATTTCTTATTATAATTCAATTACACGTTTCCTAGGACACCCTCTATATATCCTCGCCACACGAAACTGGCCATTCCCTACAGTCAAGCTCTTAGGTATAGGAGAATCTGCTCGAATGACGACGATCTGGACAGAAATTTAGAACAGCTGCAACAAACCTTTGTCGGTCGTCAGTATCCACCCGATCCAGTTCAAGATGCTCTCAACAGAGCTCGCAAGGCAAACCGTCTAAGCTTACTCGCTAAGCTAAGACAAAACAAATCAGAAAGTAATGCTGTGAACTTAATTGTAACATTCGCCGGAAATATCCCAAACATTAACAACATACTTAGCCGCCACCACAGTATCCTTCTCCAGTCAGAACGCACGAAAAACATATTTCCTAATCCAACACGTGTCGCTTACAGGCGTACACGTAACTTACAAGATAGCTTGGTTCGCTCTAAAGTAGGCGAACCCACTAGCCTTCCGGCGGGCTGTCATCCATGTAATGGCAGGCGACGCCAGATTTGCAAGTTAATGCAGACCGCACAAACGGTCAGAAGTACGAATTCCAACTTTACCGTCAAGATCAACGCAGACGTAGGCTGTAACTCATGCAACGTTATCTATGTAATCCAATGCAACACATGCCGGGCCCAATAGGTGGGTCAGACAAACTTCTTTCCTAATTAGATTCAACAATCACCGATCGGATGTTACCAAGAAACCTAATCTTCCAGTCTCACGCCATTTCAAACAACCAGAACATTCAATCAACGAAGCCTCAGTTTTTATTCTCCAGTCGAACTCCGACGGCTCCCGGGAACGACGGGAATCCTACCTTTACAAATTCCGATCGGCCGTTAACGAGGACCCTGGCACGCTGTCAACAATAAGAAGTTGAACAACCAAGGTAACACCCTGTTGCCTTTTCTCCTTTCAGCCGGATCAAAATCCCCACTGACCCAGAAGGACGATGACCCCCACTCCTGGACCTGACACAAAAGCACTCTGGAATTTCCCCAATTGACAACCGCCAGGTGGCAGGAATTTCCCCCAACCGACCATGGCGTCATTCTCAAGCCCCTTATCAGCCTCGTGGCAACATTTAGCTCTTTCGTCCCGAAGAAGGCGGAGCTTCCGCCGTAACGTAGACATCCTCCCTAACTTTTATAATTTTCAAGTTTTAATAAACCCCTTTTTTGTTACTTCCCCTACTTTCGTCTTCTGTCTCCCATTTATTTATTTATAACTCAAACGTCGCCATGCCAGTACTCGACAGCTGTTTCGGCCTTCTTGAGCCTCATCAGCAGTACGCAGGCAGACAACGCTTGAGTGGCTGGCTTCAGAAGGTCACGTAACACGTCATTCTTCCCGTGAGGGTGACATAACTCACTCACTGAAAGCCCAGTGCGAAGCCAGTGAAGTGTATTAGGAAAAAAATAGCCGGAGCTCTTTGGCTGCACGTATAGCATATGTTTGTAACTCAAACGTCGCCGTGCCAGTATTGGACAGCTGTTTCGGCCTTCTTGAGCCTCATCAGCAATACGCAGGCAGGCAACGTTTGAGTGGATGGCGTCAGAAGGTGACATAACACGTGATTCCTCCAGTGAGCGTGAGATAACTCACTCACTGAAAGCCCAGTGCAAAACCAGTGAAGTATACTAGGAAAAAAATAGCCGGAGCTCTTTGGCTGCACGTATAGCATATGTTTGTAACTCAAACGTCGCCGTGCCAGTATTGGACAGCTGTTTCGGCCTTCTTGAGCCTCATCAGCAATACGCAGGCAGGCAACGTTTGAGTGGATGGCGTCAGAAGGTGACATAACACGTGATTCCTCCCGTGGGCGTGAGATAACTCACTCACTGAAAGCCCAGTGCAAAACCAGTGAAGTATACTAGGAAAAAATAGCCGGAGCTCTTTGGCTGCACGTATAGCATATGTTTGTAACTCAAACGTCGCCGTGCCAGTACTGGACAGCTGTTTCGGCCTTCTTGAGCCTCATCAGCAGTGCGCAAGCAGGCAACGTTTGAGTGGATGGCGTGAGAAGGTCAGGTAACACGTGATTCCTCCCGTGAGGGTGAGATAACTCACTCACTGAAAGCCCAGTGCGAAGCCAGTGAAGTATACTAGGAAAAAAATAGCCGGAGCTCTTTGGCTGCACGTATAGCATATGTTTGTAACTCAAACGTCGCCGTGCCAGTACTGGACAGCTGTTTCGGCCTTCTTGAGCCTCATCAGCAGTACGCAGGCAGGGAACGTTTGAGTGGATGGCGTCAGAAGGTCACGTAACACGTGATCCCTCCCGTGAGGGTGAGATAGCTCACTCACTGAAAGCCCAGTGCGAAGCCAGTGAAGTATACTAGGAAAAAATAGCCGGAGCTCTTTGGCTGCACGTATAGCATATGTTTGTAACTCAAACGTCGCCGTGCCAGTACTGGACAGCTGTTTCGGCCTTCTTGAGCCTCATCAGCAGTACGCAGGTAGGGAACGTTTGAGTGGATGGCGTCAGAAGGTCACGTAACACGTGATCCCTCCCGTGAGGGTGAGATAACTCACTCACTGAAAGCCCAGTGCGAAGCCAGTGAAGTATACTAGGAAAAAAATAGCCGGAGCTCTTTGGCTGCACGTATAGCATATGTTTGTAACTCAAACGTCGCCGTGCCAGTACTGGACAGCTGTTTCGGCCTTCTAGAGCCTCATCAGCAGTACGCAGGCAGGGAACGTTTGAGTGGATGGCGTCAGAAGGTCACGTAACACGTGATCCCTCCCGTGAGGGTGAGATAACTCACTCACTGAAAGCCCAGTGCGAAGCCAGTGAAGTATACTAGGAAAAAAATAGCCGGAGCTCTTTGGCTGCACGTATAGCATATGTTTGTAACTCAAACGTCGCCGTGCCAGTACTGGACAGCTGTTTCGGCCTTCTTGAGCCTCATCAGCAGTACGCAGGCAGGGAACGTTTGAGTGGATGGCGTCAGAAGGTCACGTAACACGTGATCCCTCCCGTGAGGGTGAGATAACTCACTCACTGAAAGCCCAGTGCAAAGCCAGTGAAGTAAGCCAGTAGTAGCCAGTGAAGCCTGCGTACTGCTGATGAGGCTCAAGAAGGTCGAAACAGCTGTGCCGTACTTGCATGGCGACGTTGGAGTTACAAACAAGCAACGCTGGAGTGCAAGCTGTGTCCAGCACACTTCCCCGTCGTGTGCTATACGTGCACCCAAAGAGCTCCAGCTATATACAGGGTGTCCACGCTAAGTGTGAACAGATTTTTAAAAAATATATATAACACTTTTTCCAAGATGAAATCAATTGCAATATAGCATGTGCTAAAGGGCACTCCCTAGCAGGGCATTAGCAAAGTCCAAAGGCAATGTCTTAATTAACTTTCATTAATTAACTTTTTAATTATAAAAGCTACAAAGCTGTCCCAATGAGAACATCTGTTCCTTTCGGTCACCTGATATCGTAGCTGTTTTCAGAACAAAAATCCGTTCGATAGATCGCCCGCAAAAAATTCGTGAAGGAACTTTTTCGTTATTTTGTTCATTGCGCTTCTTAGAAGACGCGTCTTTCTTTCACCCCCAATGTGAGAGGGAGAAAGAGCACACTATCGCCTCTCGCGTCCTGGAAAAAGATTAAAAGAAAACAGAAAATGCAACCCTAGATAAGGCCAGTTCCGATAGAGTTACCCGATACATTTGTTTTTGTTTTGTTTCCGCAAGTTAAAGCTCATCTTCGACGCATGAGGCGGCACTGTGCTCCTTCCGCCTCTCCCGTTGGGGATGAAGAAAATACGCGTCTTTTAAGAAGCGCAATGAACAAAATAAAGAAAAAATGGCGTTCCTTCACGAATTTTTTGCGGGCGATCTATCGAACGGATTTTTGTTCTGAAAACGGCTACGATATCAGGTGACCGAAAGGAACAGGTGTTCTCATTGGGACAACTTTGTAGCTTTTATAATTAAAAAGCTAATTAATGAAAGTTAATTAAGACATAGCCTTTGGACTTTGCTAATGCCCTGCTAGGGAGTGCCCTTCAGCATATGCTATATTGCAATTGATTTCATCTTGGAAAAATTGTTATATATATTCTTAAAAAATCTGTTCACACTTAGCGTGGACACCCTGTATATATACAGGGTGTCTCAGATAAATCCCCGGGCTGAATAATTCGGGAACGGCGCCATCTATCGGGAAACTTTCTTTTTTGTTACCATCTCTGAGATATCGTCCACCAGCCATGCAGTGTGGAATTGATGTACGCACTTTCATTAATTAGCTAAAAATAAAAATCAATTACCCGGAAATGACAGCTTTCAAAGTACGCGTCCGACGGTACCGCGACATCTACTACACCATTGGGGATCTTGAGTACATACCCATCAGAGAAAAAAAAACATCGGGTCTAGTCATTTTCGCGAGTAATTAATTAGTTTCGGTTTACATATTTTCCTCGCGTAGGACCGCAAACACAAGTTCTTTCACATTGCTATCCGCTTCGGAATTACGTGTTCTTCCGCATGTTTGGCAGCAGGGAGTGCTGATAAAAAAGTAACAGCCACAGAACCGGCTTCGCCAACCTTCCGAAGCAGCAAAATGCACTGAAAGTCGGGTGCAATAGGGGTGGACGGGTAGATGAAAGGCCTTGAACAGATTCATGAAACTACAGAACATTGATAAGACACATATCATCCACCCCTAATGCACTCGACTTCCAGTACATTGTGCTGCTTGGGTTCCTTCCTCTTTATCTGATTGATGTACAGTCCGCTCTACGGGGCCGTCATGTAGTCGAGATAACGTGCTTTTATCGCCAAAACAAAGAATGTACGCACGAAACAAACAAGCAAAACAAAGGAGTGACAAAGCAAAGCAGGAGTGACAAGCAAAACTGAGCTTTCGTACCATGAAATAACAAGCCTTCTGACCAATTGACCTTCCATTCACGTTCAACCTCGAAGCAGGAGAAATTATGCGTATCATGCCATTTCCCCACTTGGTTTCGCTTCTGTAATGCCATATTCTCTGAATGTCCATAGGCGACCGTTGGACGATGTATGGACGGTGGTGTGACAGTGCAGAGAGCGATGTGCTCCTTATGCACCACCACGATGTATTCTTGTGCTTGCAACCGCAATGAAGATTCGTTCTTTACTTATATGAAGGCAACCTCCTAAGTTTAAACTACAAAATTAGGAAAACACAAATTTGATTTATTGCGGCACAGAAATCACAGGACGTGTTCAAAATGCCTTGCTTCCGCGGCAAGGCACATACGGAGCCGCTTTTCAATTGATTCCACGGTTCCTCTGTAGCTGCTCAACGGTTATCTGTGCGCAGCATTCCTCGATCCTTCGCCTCAAGTTTTCCGGCGTCGCTGGATCGGTGTCGTATTCTCTGTCCTTTACGTATCCCCACAAAAAAAGAAAAAAAAGTCCAAAGGAATCTGGTCAGGGGATCAGGCTGGCCAGGGAACAGGACCTCTTGCGCCTATCCACTTGTCTCCGAAAACGGAGTCTAACCATTGGCAGGACGTACGCGATGCATGAGCTGGGGCGCCGTCGTGCTGATACCAGACGCCGCGTCGGTCGGACAAAGGCATTCCGTCGATGTAGTCTTGGACAACGTTCCCGAGCACTTCACCGACGTACCTATGTGAAGTTAGCTGCCCGTCAAAAAAGTATGGGCCAATGACGCGGTCACCATGAATGCCACACCAGACATTAAATGACCACTGCCACCGGTGCTTACCACGCAGCAGCCAGTACGGGTTAGCAGAAGGCCAGTAGTGCCGATTCTGGGTGTTGACATTTGCGTCGCGCCCAAATCGCGCGTCATCGGTCCATATGACTTCTGATAGAAAGTCCTCGTCGTCCTCTAGTTCTCCCAGTGCCCAGTTCGCGAATTCCGCTCTTCTGCCGTAGTCAGCCTGAATGAGTCCTTGATGTATGTGGGGATGGTAAGGATGTCTACCGGCCTTTTTCAATATGCGCCATGTTGTCGCTCGGCTCACTTCGGCTCGGCTGCTGTGGAACGGACACTAGCATGTGGATGATCGCGGATATGTTCGAGAACACTGGACGTGACCTGCTCGTTCCGCGCAGATGGCTCTCTCGTATGGGGCTTGACGAAGGTGCCGTAGGTTGAAAGATTTCTGTAGACGGATAATATTGTGTTATGATCCGGGTGACGCCTCTGGGGAAACCTCTGGGCGCAAATTGTTGCAGCCAAAGATGCGTTCCGCTGAGATTCCCCGAAGGCCAGGATCATGTCCACTCGTTCTTCGTTGGAGTAGGAACCCATATCTTGACATTTGACATGGAGCAATATCCGGGGTTTTTATTGCCTCCAAACCAGGGTGTCGAACCGCAAACAATACGGGTTCGGTACGGGTATGGGTTCGCGTTGCTTTGATTTCGTTCCGGTTCAGTTCCGGTTCGGCCATGCCAAAAATCGAACCGGTTCGCAAACCGGTTCTCAACCTCGAACCGGTTCACGAACCGGTTCAACTCTTCTATTTTATATGTTCCATAAAACTGCTTCTATCAGGAAATGCGTGGCTAATAGCGTACCGTTGTTGTCTGCATTGACGTTTTTAGCGGTCAGGTTTTAGCGAGAGAAAGGAGAAATGGATGAAGCGTCGTGGACCTGCTACTTTCTGTTCCTAAAATATCTTTTTTCACACGCACAGTGCCAGCAAGATACACTTAAAGGAAGCCTGATAAGATGGATAGCGTTACATAGACGACGGTACTTGCCGGCAGACTGCATTCGCAGCGTGAATCGATCTGAAACCGTACGGAAGCATGTCGAAAATAAGCCAGCCAGCCTTACTCTGTCCGAGCTCACAGCAGTGTACTAGTTAATCCACAACACAAAGGCAAAAGCAAGACAAAGGCAAAGGCAACAGGCGACACAACTGCACTACCAATAAGCAGAACTGCATTTACTTTTCAAACCACGACCAATTAAACAGGCACTGTTCTGCGTACGCTGCTTCTCCACTTCTCATGTTTCTAACTTGTGTAATTTTTACTGCTCACGTGTAAAGGGAAATGTTGGGAGCTTACTTAATCACATATTCGTTCTATAGAGCTACATAACTGGCCTACTCCATTCCTGTTTCATTCGTCCGCTTGGCGCCTCGTTTGTCAAGAGTAGACGCCTCAGCGCGTGCGTGGTGCGCTAGACACGGCGCTCACAAGGACAACTGCGCTTCAGCGTGTTAAAAAGACGCTGAGAGTATACTTACTATATGTCCTCGTTTGTCTGCTAGGTGATAATTTCCAACATTCATGATGTGGACGTGTGATGATGATACCAATGTGTGTTCGTTCTGGGATTGAAAGGAACTCTTATGCTGACTTCTTTTATGTCCGAACCGTTTTGTTGCGAACCGGTTACCGCTATTATTTTTTACGGTTCTGCTCCGGTTCGGGTTCAACAGTGTCATGAAAATTTCGGTTCGGGTTCGGGTACGGTTCCGGCAAAATTAACGGTTCGGGTACGGTTTTCGGTTCGGGTTCGGGTTCGGTTCGACACCCTGCTCCAAACCGAAGTTGTGCCCAATGAAAACAAGAAGACATATCAGTGTCACATGTGCGATTTATCTTACCCTATCAATGCCATGTACGAAGTCAGGTGCTGGCAGATCGCGTTGATCAAGGCCAGTCTCACTGTGTGCACACCTTTGTGATATCAGCACATCATTGTCAAGACAAACTTGATTTCACCAGGGGCGCCACAACGTACAGAATTTATTGGGTACCTGCTAAACGGTGCCCCCTCCCCCAGCCGCGATAACCTACCCTATCAATGCCATGTACGAAGTTAGGTGCTGGCAGATCGCGTTGATCAAGGCCAGTCTCACTGTGTGCGCAGCTTAGTGATATCAGCACATCATTGTCAAACAAACGGGCGACGGAAAAATATGCGGTCAACGGCACTTGTGTGACAACTAAATTTGCCACCTTGCAAAAATATTTTCAGTTGGTTTTAATTAAAAGAAATTGAATTTCT
The DNA here is from genome assembly GCF_037126465.1 of Ornithodoros turicata. Classification (NCBI taxonomy): domain Eukaryota; kingdom Metazoa; phylum Arthropoda; class Arachnida; order Ixodida; family Argasidae; genus Ornithodoros; species Ornithodoros turicata. The sequence continues at coordinate 4,328,743 of NC_088210.1, forward strand.
TGAATTGAACTTCAAAATTTCCTAAGTCAACCTTGCATTTCTCTTTTTTTTTCAGAATTAGAGAGCCCATAGCGAACTTAGTCAGGTCCACCAAGAAATCTGCTCAATATTGCAAATGGAGCTGCCCCAAAAAAGTCCCGAAATTGAGGCTTCAAAGGTTCGGGTATTCAATGGCACGCCAAATCAGTCGCGAAGTTGCACGGAGAGCAGGACATGCTCGTGCCTATGAAAGATAGAAGGTCGAAAAAAAAAGGGGGGGGGGAGGGAGAGGCAGAATCATTTTTGTTTGCCGCTTATCAACGTATCGTATCACCTTCTTATCGCCGCGTCTTGTGCTGCACGCCGGTCCGGCGATAAATTGTTCCAGCATCATGGGGACAGGAGCATGTCCCCTTCTCCGCGGATCTTTCGGACCGGTTTTGTGCGCCGTTGAACACCCGAAACTTTGAAGCCTCAATTTTGGGCAGTTCCATTTGCAATATTGAGCGGATTCCACGCTCGCTTTCCGCATGCCACGAAACACCTCTCGTCAAGATGCTGCATTAATCCACCGAATGCGCCTCGATGTGGCCTTTACAGCTCAGTGGCGTTACCGCTTGAGACAAGTTGACTCTCCCACCTGCTGCCACTGTGGTGCTCTTGAGGATCTGGAGCACATTATTCTTCATTGCCCTCACTACGAACCTTCCCGAACCACACTCTCCGAGTCTCTTCGTCAGCTGGACTCTCGCCCTTTCTCCCTATCGAAATTGCTTGGTCCCTGGCCCAATCCAGCCCAGCAACGCTCTGCGCTCAAAGCTCTTCTGACATTTCTGGACACCATCGGACTTCGATCGTTATTGTGAAGGGGCTCGTTATTTTATTCCCCCCATTCCATCCAGCAATGGGGTAGAGTATCGCCTGTGGCGATGAAACTCCCCACTCCCCAAGGTCGAAAATAAAGTTGTTGTTGTTTTTTGTTTCTTGGTTTTGTTTCTTGATGGATCTGACTAAGTTCAATACGGGCTCTCTAATTCTGTAAAACAAAAAGAAAAACACGTTGGGTTCACCTGGAAAATTTTGGAATTCAATTAAAGAAATTCAATTTCTCTTAATTAAAATAAGATGAAAATAATTTTGCAAGATGGCAAATTCATTTGCCATACAAATTTTACCAATTTTTATCAAGTCTGAATGACACGTTATTTGAAACACCCTGTATATATATATGAGGCCCAAGAAGGCCGAAACAGCTGTCCAGTACTGGCATGGCAACGTTTGACTTACAAACATATGCTATACGTGCAGCCAAAGAGCTCCTGCTAATTTTTTTTTCCTCCTTATATATATATATATATATATATATATATATATATATACAGGGGATATATATATAATCCCCAGGGGATTAGGTACAAGGCAATCCCAGCATTTATATCCTTGGTCACCAAACCAATGTTGTTGAGAGGAGCTTTTCAGCATACAAGTTCTACTAGAAATAGAAACAGAAAAATCGAAACGTAGGTCGCGCTGGTGCGACCGGATGTGAAGCAGTATATCGTGATCTACTCTCACCAGAACTACAAGTAGTTGATGGTGGTGTAACATTCGTTATTCTAGTCATTGCTAATGTTGTAAACGTCGAGTATACCCTGAAGTTCTGTACAACACGCATGAAAATAAACCATGCGCATATTGCATGTTTCTGCACTTTTGCTGCATGTTTAATGCTTGATTTGCCGCTTTAGCTGCATGTTTCGTCGTTTTTTGATGCATGTTTAGTAGCATATTTTCCCATTTTTCGCTGCATGATTGCATGCATATTTAGTGGGTTTTTAGTGCATATAATTCCGCGGTCTGCTCATGACAAACAACACAACCAGTACGTCACCTCAAAATGTTGTTAATTTGTCGTCCCACCCCCTCAGCGATTCTGAGCTATAACTTCTGAACCGTGGGCTTTCATTCTGCCCAAATAATAACGAGGTAGACGAATTCCAACTGCATCTCGATTTAGATAATTTTCCCGGACGTATGCGCCTGGAACAGTATCTTCATGATAAGCCTGATACAACACCCAAACTTTTCAAGCCACCGTGTGAAATTACGCCCGAGCCCAATCGCGAAAAAGCTCTCGAGATGCATATAAGGGCAGTTCAAAAACATATAATTACATCATACAATCATCAACGTACATCGTACAATTCCTGTTCCCGTTTGAACCAAATTTTAGGTGAGCCGAGCAAAGTAGTCTGTCCCAGCTTACAGAATGGAAAAACCTAATAATCAAAAGGGCAAATAAAGGTGGTGCAATTGTCGTTATGAATATGCAAGATTATATCGATGGGAGACTGAGACAATTGGCTTGTGCGACGTTTTACAAAACTTCAGATGCAACTTCCACGGAACAGATTGTTTCAGATGTCACAAAAACTCTAAACGCATTCAAGGCCGTAAAGCTACTGAGAAACCTCCAGCTTCATAGACATTCATAGACGCTTAATGGCGAGAAACGCAGAAAGAAAAAAAATTAAAGAGGCCAGAGTCCCACCTGTACCAAAGTGATCTGCTTGTAGATGCCCACATACAGGGTGTCCCAGAAAGCGTGTCATTGAATTATAATAAAAAAGCTACGCCACCTAGAATCATGCGGTCAACGGCATTTGTTCTTATTACGTTTTTGCCACCTTGTAAAGTTAATGTCATGTACCCCAAGTTTAATTATGCCAATATTTGCGAACTGAACTCAGAAATTTGCCAAGGGAAGGTCACTTTTTTTACCCCACCAATATGAAGGGCGTGCCGAATTCACTCAAATTCATGATAATTGTCAGTGATATTCACGAGCTATCCCATCGGAAAAAATAGCCGAATATCATGCTTTTCGGATCACCGGACCATAACGCGCGGTGACTTTTTGAGCGCAATCGCTCGCAGTCCGACGAAAGGAGGTTCCGAAGCCACAGAGTGATAGTAGAAAAAGTAACAGTTCCTAAAATTGGGAGAGGGAAAGCATTATCCCAGCGAAAGTCGGACGTGATAAGCCATGCCTGCGTTATCTCTTTCTGCGATGCCTGGGTGGGCTGGGTTTCCAACCCCCTTTCGTCGGACTGACAAAGATTGCGCTGCAAAATTCATCGTGCGCTATTCTGTGCAACCTCCGTAGAGCATTATGTTCGGCTATTTCTTCCCATGGGATAGCTCCTGAATATTCCTGTCCATTGTCATTAATTTGAGTAAATTAGACACGCTCTTCACATTGGTGGGGTAAAAAAGTGACATTTACTAGGCAAATTTCCGACTTAAGCTCGCAAAAATTTACATAATTAAACTGATGTTACACGACATTCACATGAGGAGGTGGCAAAAACCCAGTCAGAACAAATGCCGTTGACCGCATGACTCTAGGTGGTGTAGTTTTTTTATTATATTTCAATGACACGTTTTCTGGGACACCCTGTATAAAGGTACCAGCCACATGTTTGACATGAAATAAGTCGCTAAAATTTAGTTAGCTCGAGACACTAAGCCCAAAATGTGGCGACTTACACTGGTGTTGGACGATGCTTCATTTCGGCCATGAGACGCCAGACGCAATTGTCGATTATCCCAGCAGACGCTTGGTGGTTTGTGCACGACACCACATACGTATACGCGGTGTCAGAAAGCACGGCCCGTATAACATTTGAAGAACAACATGCGTCAATATAGTCGTAAAGGACTGATATTGCAAGGCAAAGGCTCAGCTTATCCGTCAAAGCGAAATCTTATCCGTCAGAATATAAGAGTAAACCGTGTTCCCCGTGCGATTTACGCATAAAACTTCGACCTTTACATTGACAGCGGACACGTTGACGCGTACCACAATAAAACACAACTTGGCGGATTGAGAACATGTCGTGTCGTCTCTTTTCTGTTCCGTGTCTCAGGTTTTATCGTCGTTTTCTAATGTATCAGCTCGCCTGCACCCTTGCACTTCTACCACGGATACAGCGTCAGCCGTTTTTTTTCTTTTTTTTTCGAAAATTACGCTTAGTAAGGGTAAAATTGGATGTAAGCGAACATGTATCCGTTTCCGTTTCGAGAGTGTACTAGAGGAAGAACCGTGCGGTTAACATACAACCCCAAATACACGGCAATAATACAACAAGAAGTACACAGACTGGGCGACATCTAATCGAACCGGAGGAATCCACATAAAACACGTGGAACAAAGTTAACAACTTTAAGTTAGTTGTTAACAAGTTAGTAGTTAACAAAGTTAAGTTAGTTAATAAGACATGACAGAATCAAAACTTTGCAAGACGGCAGATCACGTCATACCATGCAGGGTGCTCTACCCCTTCAAGATTTTTATTAAAAGGCCATTAGACCAGAATACATGTCCTTCTGTGGTAGAGTTTTTAGTCGGACCGAAGTCGCCTCTCAGGAAGTATGTGACTACAAGATGACTAATTATCTAAAATGCGTTAATTATCTCTCTAATTAGGAGATTTAAGGCGAAACCACCCGTGTTAAAAAAAATCCTGAGGCACGGCTTTGCGACGAAATATCAGTGGCAATATCAATCAAATTTAATATTCAAATGACCAAAAACCGAAGCTGCGGTAAACTTCTGGTTTAGATAACTTGAAAGTATTTCTTTTTCTTCTTTTTTTTTTTCTTATAGAAAGCAATCTTGATGGCATTTGCTAAATCTCGTTTAGCTGGCTAAGCACTTGAGTACACTTGCAGGGTATACGATTGGATGATACCATAGATTGAAGTCTAACCAGAATGAAAAATCAACCTTGAAGTGCTTACCTGTCCCAGGCAACAACAGAAGAATCCCTTAAGACCGCTCTGAAGACGTAGAGGGCGTTCGAAGCTCATCACGGGGAGACTATCCACAATATTGCTTTGCTTCATATATGCTGTGAAAGATGCACTTACAGGCCCAAAGACACAACTACGACAGCACCCAGCACAATCTTCCGTTCCTGCATTAACAAAATTCGAACACAAGTATAAGGTCCCGATTGAAAAAAATCACGACAATTATTCTGGTGTTTCCTGATGTTCCTGACTTTAGCACTACACCCTTAAAAATGAACTTTTTGTGACACTTTTGCTGTTCATAATTGTCACAGAAAAGGCGTACGCCCCGCGTTTTCAACAAATCAGGCCAGATAACGATATCATTCGAGATGACGGTTGGCTAGGAGCGTGCTATGAGGTGAAGTTCATTTTAAGAGTGTACACTGTTAAAACAGAACTTCACCACATAGCACGCTCCTAGCCAACCACCATTTCGAATGATATCATTCTGTGCATTGATTTGTTGAATATGGGAGGAGGCGCCTATCTGGGACAGATTATCTTGTCCGAGATAGGCGCCTCCCCCCTGTTATGAACAAATCATGACACAGAATGATATCATTCGGAATGGTGGTTGGCTTGGAGCGTGCTATGTGGTGAAGTTATGTTTTAACAGTGTACACTCTCTTGGTATTTGTACTGTGCGCATCAAAAATGTCTGACGTGATACCAGGGTGATTCTGGTGCTGTCGCGTTCTCCTGATGTCAACACCAGAGTGGCCTACTGCGACACCGCAATGATTCTGGCGCCATGTAGAATGCTTGGTGCGCGCACTAGACAGACGTAGTGTTTTAATGTGACCGTTACAACGGTGTGGAGTGGTTCACAGACACCAGACCTACAGGCGCCAGAGTACGAGCACTACGCGTTGCTACCATGAAAACCGCAATTTACAATTAGCATGGGTTGGTAGCACAATTTCTTTCCCAATGGAATGATAGTTCACATCGAAAATAATTCCATCGAGTGTCGAAATCGACACATTTTTACAGCTCTCACTCGAGTTTTAAAACGAAACTTTGCGCTCTCATTGTCACGTAAGACAGCGACAGCGCCATCGGTGTCTGTTTTGTACACCGGGATGACACAAACCCGCCATTGTTGTAACTACCCTCAAGCGGATGCTTTTGGCAAAACTGTCGTCCCGTTCTGGTCGCACCTCATTGAAAGCATCATTGTGAGGTCATGTGACTTTGTTTACGTGTCATTCTGCCGCATACCGACATGTTTCCGCCGTCATAACGCCGAGAGATGAACGTACCTTGCCAGCGTACACAATGCAGTGCTTCTCCCGCAACATGGTAGCCCATATCTTCCTAGTTTAAGTACATCGCATTGGCTCAGTGAGTCCTCACTCGCGGTCGCAAGCAGTACGACGCCTTATCTGCTAACTGCGCGTTTTACTGCGAGATTATCGGATAAAAGTAATCAACGTGATTGAAAGGTATCCAAAACGTTGCTCAGAAACAACAACCGCATTGTTTACAAATAGTTTGGGCGCCGCCATCTTTAAGGCCACGTGTGCCTCGACGTTTGCTGTGACGAGCGTCCAGGACCTGTTCAGGATGCATTGCGTTCGCCCAGAACGTTTTCGTCTACGGAGCAATGCATTGGATGCCACCCCTGTGGTTTTCGACTCAACGAACTGGCCGAGGTGGTTGAGGTAGCGTTCTATCGTGGTTTTCACCATAAAGACCGCACACAAATATGAACAACTTTGTGAACGGTTTGCTTTCCAATCTGTGCATGAGAGGCTCCTATGAGAAAATACAGGCGATGCATTCGGGGCAGATGTGACGACTGGACGCCGGTGTGACGTTTTTGAAAGTGCGTTTGGTCGAGCCTCATGTGGACTGTAATTATTCATTGCATATGGACAAGAAAGGAGGGCGGGGAATGTGACCGAAGAGTCGATCGGGTACGCTTTTCTCAATTAATAACTACCACATGTGGTGTATTCACACTTGCAGAAGAAATAACATTGAACCTTTTACGAGAATATTGTGGTGTGCATGCTTCTCCTAAATGTGTATCATCAATGCTAGCAATAATACGAGGTAGGATTCAAAAGTTCCCGGGCTGAGCCTACTTATTTTATTTCTTTGCAGTAGAGCGACTATACACTGTTAAAACCCAACTTTACCACATAGCACGCTCCTAGCCAACCACCATTCCGAATGATATTATGCAGTGCCCTGATTTGTTCAAAACAAAGGGGAGGCGCCTATCTGGGACAAGCATAATGTGTCTCAGATAGGCGCCTCCTCCCATTTTCAACAAATCAATGCACAGAATGACATCATTCGAGATAATGGTTGGCTAGGAGCGTGCTGTGCGGTGAAGTTCAGTTTTAACGGTGTACGATAACGTTTCTGCGTTACTACACTCTTAAAAATGAACTTCACCGCACAGCACGCTCCTAGCCAACCATTATCTCGAATGATGTCGTTATCTGCCCTGATTTGTTGAAAACGGGAGGCGTACGCCTTTTTTGTGACAATTACGAACAGCATGAGTGTCACAAAAAAGGCGTACGCCTCCCGTTTTCAACAAATCAGGGCAGATAACAATATCATTCAAGATGATGGTTGGCTAGGAGCGTGCAATGCGGTGAAACTCATTTTTAAGAGTGTACTTACTCCCCCTCTTCTAGAAGTGGTCTCACACAAATCACGTGGTCGGTGGATCGCCACGGCGTCGTATTTCGTAGGATGGTGCATTAGTACCCGGCGGTTGAAAGAAATGGCGTTTGTTGAGGAGATAATTAGTATCAAATTTTGGTGTTCGCTCGGAGAAGAGTGCTACGGAGCCTTACAAAATGTTGAAGCATGTGTACGGCAGTGATACATGATCGCGAACGCAAGCTTTTGGGTGGCATCGATGTTTCAGAGAAGGCTGGGAAAGTGCCGAGAACGACGACGCGTTGGCCGTCCGCAGACTTCCCGCACCGCTGAAAACTTGTCTTTCTTGGATTTCGCTTATTTTCAAACCGAAAATAACTGTTTTGTCACGTCCTCTTTACTTCCCTGATCTCGTCCCCCGTGACTTTAGTTCAGCTTATTTCCTGAACTGGCAGGCCGCTTGCAGGGTCGTCGATTTCAACATGCAGATGAACATAAAAGCGCATCGCAGGCTGAATTAAAGGACATGGATAAAAGTGGACTCCAGAAATGTCTCGATGACCTTTACAAGCAATGGCAAAAGGGTGTTGTTGCGCAGGGACCTTATTTTGAAGAAGAGTCAAGAGCAGCATTCAGGGACACCCCCTCTGAAATCCGGCTTGACCTGATAGCAGAGGACTACGCAAGGAAGCTAAGTTTACTTACAGGGGGGTGCGTGAGTACGTGAGGAGGAACAGATCTGGGCAGGGAGAGGAGGACTTATCTGAAGCGAACGCGCCACGACCTGATAACAACACCGATAACACGCCCGGGAGCATTCGCGTAAGATAAAGAATAAGACGTGATGTACAACTGTGGGAACGAGCATGAGACGAGCATGGCAGGTTGGTGCCTGTGATAGCCTTCTGAACGACAAATTGACTAAATGCGGGTTCTAAGAGCGCAGCAAGGACACCAGCTACGGTCCGCAGACGATACACAGACTACGTAATTTTATGATGATACCGTCAGTATCAAATTGGAATCAAGAGTTATTACGAGCTAAAATGGAGGAAACTGACAAATTGGCGCCCGTGAGTGCAACTTGGGCGACGATTTGGCAAAATGTCTGAAGTATATAGATTGGGCTGGTTGGTGTAAACCCACAAGCGACCAAAGAACAAACACGAAACAACAACAGAGCGACTTGTGTGTGATCTTGTCTCCTGTTTGTTCTTTGGTCGCTTGAAAATGCATGATTTGACCAAACGCTACTTCGCAGGCTCTAGCAAGGGAAACAGGTATGGGCCACGGACTCGTAGCTATTAAGCATGGATATACAGACTACGTAACTAAATGATGACATCTTCGATATCACGTTTATATCCCGAGTTATTACTAAATGAAATGGAAGATATGGACAATTTGGCGTCTGCGAGTGCTGTGGCGATGCGAGTGGTGACGTCTCCGAGTGGCAATAATTTGATCAAACGCGACCTCGTTGGACCAGAGATCTTGGAGCAGAACTATACACCAGATTTGCAGATAACACTAAACAAGTGCTACGCGCCCTCGAGTACATTCTTTATTCCTCGCTTAAGATGAAGCAATGCTTAGATCAGGGCAGTCAGGGCGCTCACACACGCGGGCCGCATGTGCATGGCTTGCAGTCAACTATTCTGTGTCCCGAGGGCTCTTGACCACTAAATAGAATAAAGCTGCCCCCTCCACACACACACGCACACACCAATAATGAAGAATTCGGAATGAAACCAGGCATTGTTTTTACCTTTGCTCGATGTAGGACTGCTCCTGTCGACCTTAGGAAGTACATTCACATTCGAGCAGTTCTTGTGACTCATGAACCTCAACAAGTAGTTATAGCGATGTGGTCTGAACGTGCGTTTTGATAAACTACACTGTAAGTAATATGATAATTGAGAAGTAATAGTGGAGACAAGTGCAGAGAATGACATCATCTTAATTATTACACAAAGTTTATGGGCTTACAGCATAGCAGCAGCCTCTCCGGATATCATGCGCGAAAAACTATATACGGAGCACGGAGAAGCACAGAGAAAAGAAAAACAATAGATTGAGTAGTTATGTACGAGGTCATTGTGTAAATATTTTTAATTATTTTTCTTACCCTGATATTTTTCTTTTTCACGTTGAAAATGCAAGCACAATTAGCAATACAGTGTGTAAACCGACAATTTCAGTGCTCCTGAACGATGGCATAATCGTTCGTGGAGAACTATGTACGAAGAACTTGCAACACCTTTCAAATTTTCAATGTCTCATTTGGAAAAGAAGCACATTTGTTTATATTGGTGTGTCAAGTGAAGTTTTTCATTGACGAATTGTATATGCGAATGCCTAATAACTATACCGCTCAGCTATTTACGCTAAGGTACTTTGCTATAATTGCGGTCCTTTCCAGGGTCATTACCCCCACCCCGCACAGGGAGGTGTACACTCCCCCTGAATTTTTCCAACCACTTCCCTGTAATTCATGAGATTTCCCGATACAGCTTGGCCACCAATGCATCTACCCATAGATATGTATCCATATAGATATACCACCCTATGGTTCGCTCCACTCGAAATCACGCAGACATCTTATCACGCCGGGTACCGCATCTTGGCTTCTATGCGCATTGATGATAGTGTCAGCCGCAACAACAATGACAAAGAAGAAATTGTCGTTCCTCTTCGCTGCTGATACGAGTTGCGCAACGGACTAAAAGCTGATACCTTCCGTTTAAATTCAGCATGAGAGAGCCGCGACGATATGACAAGGAAAAAAACTTTCCAAGCTACGGGGCATAAGAGTGAACTTGCACGGCAAATCGCCGGCAGTCCGAATATTTACACGGCAACAATCACCTACGAGCACTGGTGCTAAAGTCTGAGGAAAAGACATCATAGATGAAAATACATATCCGTTACGAAACCGTTTGAATTTCGCTGTTCATGGTAATCAACCAATTTTTTCCGAAGTGCAGCACGCATAAAGAAGTCCATGATTCGCTTACATGCCGACCTGCAAGAAATGACCCACACTATCGCTCTGAAACACTGCATCACTTGCAAACTTCGTTGAGAAAAGTAAAAAGTAACCTTTCTCCAACCCCGATGATGGCAGGAGCAACCAAGGAATACACCGCAAAGAGTCACTGGTGTATTCTGCATAGGGAAGCCATTATCAACGATTTATACTAGGCCCTTGTACTGGGATTTTAACAGTGGTGACTGCAAAATTTGGAAAAGGCGCCGGCAGAGCCCTCTAAAACGGGCAAAACCCTTTGTATCATGGTGCCAACGGCATATTCGAGACGGCTTATGCTATTGCCCTTCCCACTGAGATTGTAACGGAGGCGACCGCAAAATCCGTAAAACACCGCACCAGAGCCGTTTAGAGCGGGCGAAACCTCTTTAATCATGGTTTCCAACAGATATTATCAACGGCTTATGATGCTCTTCTACAGGGATCGCAACAGAAGCGACCACAAAATTCGGAAAAGGCTGCAGCAGAGTCCTTTAAAACGTACGAAACCCCTTGTATCATGGTACCAAAGGCATATTCATGACGGCTTATGCTATGCCTTTCTACGGGAATTGCGCGAGAGGGGACCGCAAAATTTGGATACGGCGGGAGCAAGGCCTTTTAAAACAGGCGATACTCCCTGTATCATGGAGCGAAAGAAAGAAAGTTATCAGTGGCCTGTGCAATATTCTGCTGGAGTTATAACACAGGCGATCGCCAAATTCTGAAAACGTGGCAGAGCCCTCTGACACGAGCAAAACCCCTTGTGTCATGCTGCCAAAAACATATTATCAACAACTTATACTATGTCATTCTACCGAGATCATAACACAGGCGACCGCAAATATCGGAAAAGGATGCAGCATAGCCCTTCAGAACGGGCGACACCCCTTGTATCATGCTGCCGATGACATGTCATCAATGGCTTGTGTTACGCCCTTCTACTGGGATTGTAATAGAGACTACAGCAAAATACGGAAAATGCGGCAGCAGAGCCCTTTAAAACTGACAAAAACCCCTTTAATCATGGTGGCAGACATTTCACACACATATAAAGACACGACGGCTTATGTTATGCCCCTCTCCTGTGATTGCATCAGAAACCACCGCAAAATTTGGAAAAGACGGCAGCAGGGCCCTTTACAATGACTCAAATGATATGCATCATGGTGCCAAAAACATACTATGAACGGCTTGTACTGGGATTGTAACAGAGGCTACCGCAACGTTCGGCAGCAGATCGAGCCCTTCAAAACGTGCGAAGCCCCTTTAATCCTGGTGCCATTGCGTACATGGAGAGGTCGCGTTTGAAGAAACCGCTTCCAAAACGACACTCGCTAAGCAAAAAGCGTCCTAAGCTGATTTTGTAGTATGCATATGTGAAAGTAAGATCACGGGGTTTGAACCCCGTATCTTGTTCCCCCCTGTTGCACCCTGAGAAGGCGCGTTTTACAAAATCGCTTCCAAAATGGCACTCGAAATGGCCAAACAGCCTATTTCATCAACTTCGGGGCTTAATATATTTTGATATAAAAATAATATGAAAGATGTCCAAAGCTGATTTTCTAATGTGTATATCTGGAACTAAGATCACGGGGTTTCAACCCCGTACCTTGTTCCCCTGTTGCACCATGACAGGTCGAGTTTGTCAAAATCGGTTCCAAAACGGCACTCGAAATGGCCAAATGGCCAATTTCATCAACTTCGGGGCTTAATATATTTTGATATCAAAATAATATGAAAGATGTCCAAAGCTGATTTTCTAATGTGTATATCTGGAACTAAGATCATGTGGTTTAAACCCCGTACCTTGTTCCCCTGTTGCACCCTGAGAGGTCGCGTTTGACAAAATCGCTTCCAAAACGGCACTCGAAATAGCCAAGTGGCGAATTTCGTCAACTTCCGGGCTTAATATCACTCTATATAAAAATAATATTAAGAGTGTCGTAAGCTGATTTTTTAGTACGTATATGTGAAGGTAAGATCACGGGGTTTGAACCCCGTATCTTGTTCCCCTGTTGCACCCTGAGAGGTCGCGTTTGACAAAATCGCTTCCAAACCAGCACTCGAAATGGCCAATTTAGTCAACTTCGGGGCTTAATATCATTTGATATAAAAATAATATTAAAGATGCCCTACGTGAATTTTGTAATATGTATACATGAAAGTAAGATCACGGGGTTTGAACCCCGTACCTTGTTCCCCTGTTGCACCCTGAGAGGTCGCGTTTGACAAAATCGCTTCGAAGATGGCACTCGAAATTGCCAAGTGGCGAATTTCGTCAACTTCCGGGCTTAATATCATTGGATATAACAATAATATTAAAGATGTCCTAAGCTGATTTTGTAGTATGTATATCTGAAAGGAAGATCACGGGGTTTGAACCCCGTATCGTGTTCCCCTGTTGCACCCTGAGAGGTCGCGTTTGACAAAATCGCTTCCAAACCAGCACTCGAAATGGCCAATTTAGTCAACTTCGGGGCTTAATATCATTTGATATAAAAATAATATTAAAGATGCCCTACGTGAATTTTGTAATATGTATACATGAAAGTAAGATCACGGGGTTTGAACCCCGTACCTTGTTCCCCTGTTGCACCCTGAGAGGTCGCGTTTGACAAAATCGCTTCGAAGATGGCACTCGAAATTGCCAAGTGGCGAATTTCGTCAACTTCCGGGCTTAATATCATTGGATATAACAATAATATTAAAGATGTCCTAAGCTGATTTTGTAGTATGTATATCTGAAAGGAAGATCACAGGGTTTGAACCCTGTATCGTGTTCCCCTGTTGCACCCTGAGAGGTCGCGTTTGACAAAATCGCTTCCAAACCGGCACTCGAAATGGCCAATTTCGTCAACTTCGGAGCTTAATATCATTTGATATAAAGATAATATCAAAGATGTCCTAAACTAATTTTGTAATATGTATACGTGAAAGTAAGATCACGGGGTTTGAACCCTGTACCTTGATCCCCTGTTGCACCCTGAGAGGTCGCGTTAGACAAAATGGCTTCCAAAACGGCACTCGAAATAGTAGCCAAGTGGCGAATTTCGTCAACTTCCGGGCTTAATATCACTTTATATAAAAATAATATTAAGAGTGTCCTAAGCTGATTTTGTAGTACGTATATGTGAAAGTAAGATCACGGGGTTTGAACCTCGTACCGTGTTCCCCTGTTGCACCCTGAGAGGTCGCGTTTGACAAAATCGCTTCCAAAACGGTATCGAAATGGCCTAGTGGCCAATTTCATCACCTTTGGGGCTTAATATCATTGGATATAACAATAATGTTAAAGATGTCCTATGCTGATTTTGTAGTATGTATATGTGAAAGGAAGATCACAGGGTTTGAACCCCGTATCTTGTTCCCCTGTTGCACCCTGAGAGGTCGCGTTTGACAAAATCGCTTCCAAACCTGCACTCGAAATGGCCAATTGGCCAATTTCGTCAACTTCGGGGCTTAATATCATTGGATATAAAATTAATATTACAGATATCCTAAACTAATTTTGTAATATGTATATGTGAAAGAAAGATCACGGGGTTAGAACCCCATATCTTCCACTGTTGCTCCCTTCCACTGTTGCTCCCTGAGAGGTCGCGTTTGACAAAATCGCTACGAAAACGGCCAAATGGAGAATTTCATCAAGTTCGGGGCTTAGTATCATTTGATATAACGATGACAATAAAGATATCCTAAGCTGATTTGTAATATGTATAAGTAAGATCACCGGGTTTGAACCCCGTATTTTGTTCTCCTGTTGCACCCTGAAAGGTCGCGTTTGACAAAATAACTTCCAAAACGGCACTCGAAATGGACAGTTTTATCAAGTTGTATAGGGTAGTTCAATATAAAAGCGATATAAAATACCAAGCGTATCATTTGTATATTACTCACTCAAAATAAAGTTGTCTCTTCTGTCAGCCCCTTCGAGTTCTGGAAAAAAATAACCGTTCTCGTTTCGAACTCCTTCAGACCGGCTGTACAGTCTCAGCGCATGCGTATTACGATAATACTGGGACTTAGTCCGTCGAGCGCCTAGGAGGGGAACCCTGTCTGAGTCGCAACTTTGAAGGCCCTGGGTGCATGAGGATTAACACTCACACATCGTGCCGTGGTTGGTATGTAGCCTGGAGGACGTACTGAACGAAAATAGGCGATGACATTTCCAGAATTTGACTGCCTTTGTTGAAAAATCGTAGTCTAAACATGGGCGATGTGCAAAAATGGACGGAATCCCCATAGGCGCAATGCATTAAAATTCATTTGGCCAGGGTGCAGTAGGCTTATATTCTGCTGGCTCCTTTCATGTCTCCAGGGGTTCTTTACATGGTGTTCTTCTGTATTAGACGATGACATCTTAAACATTTTATTCTGTTTTGCTGTTAATTGGCATAAACGCTGTCTCTCATTGAATTCACATCCTGTAAGGCCGCTTCCCGCAAGGCGGCTGAGTATAGTGACGGAGTGCGCCGACGGGGGGGGGGGGGGTGACCGCGAAGTTTGGGATTGGTGTTTCAGCAGTTTAATTGATAAGTTATAGACCCAGTCCGGGAACTTTTGAATCCCACCTCGCATAGACAGTTTCGTTGCACGTGTTTGTCCGTTCCCATTTCTGATCATATTCAGTATACAAACTACAGTCGAACCTCGTTTTATGAACCCTCGATATACGAATTCCCTCAACTTACGAACGGCTCCCCAGGGAACCAAACTTTTTCCGTAGATGGGTAGAAATCCAGCGAACCGGTAGAGATGTAGGAAGGGAGTTGCCTCAGGTCAGAAGCCGCCGATATTTCGAATAGAGATTGTTCTTCTTCTGGGCACCGTCCTCATCATTGGAATGGTATTTAAAGGGTTAGGTGTGACGTGTTTAAAGGTTCATGCGAATTGTGGGTCAACAGCCCGGAGAGAAGAGAGGGTCCGTACGGGCTTCTACGGCGGGAGTGAATGGCTGCTTTGTTAGAGTGTGGAGGGGATTATGTGAACATAGTGATCTAGGCTACACACCGGTTACAGAAAAATGGAAGGTTCACGAACACGTGGACGAAACGGGACAACAGGCAAGAATTCGCAAGCATAGCGAAAGATAAGGAGGTTAGTGGTTACGTGGGGAAAATTCCAGAACGAGCTCGTTCTGGAATTTTCCCCACGTAACCACTAACGAGTAGTAAGTTTCGAACTAAACAGGTGAGAAATATTTAAAACTTTTGTATAGAGGAAATCAACAGACACAATTAATACATCATGCATACATAATGCCCAAATTCCTGCTGAGCGCTATAAGACGAGGACTTAAGAAGAAACACAACACATGCGCTAACTTCCAACACTTTAATGAAATTTGTCCTACCAGCTGCTTAAACGCTTCTGACCACCTGCCGGTTCTTTCTACTTTTACACGTGTCGAGGTACGTCAGCTCCCTGTCAGATAAAGCAATGGAAGGAACACTGACACAGGTCTGACCCAGATCCTTAATTGTCTGGGCCTCTATAATCTCTCTAGCTGTTCTGTCTCGATTTCTTCCGATGATTACACATTGGGTTACCACAGGCTCACACCCACACACCCTGCAGTGTTCCGCTAGCCACCCACGCCTGCAGTTCTTGAAGTTTAGCCAATGCTCCCGCAGTCGGCCGTTCACACTGCGCCCTGTTTGTCCCACGTATGACTTTCCGCACGAAAGGGGAATCCTGTAGACAACGTTCTGCCTGCATTCCACGTACGGATTCCTGTGTTGCTTTTTGCACCCCTTCGGTTCTCGATCTACGCCGTTGAGCAGCCGACAAAGTTTAATGAGTTTTTCTGGGGCCGAGAACACAACTCGGACGTCGACACGACCAGCCATTTTTTTTTAGTTTATGGGATACTTTATGGATATAGGGAATAACTGCGGTTCTTCCTGTTCTATCCTCCAACTCCGGATCCGATTGTCTCCGACTTAAATCCTTTCTGAGCAGGGACTCGGCAACCGTCGTGAGCAAGGTCGTTGGATACCCCGACTTTTCTAGCCTGATGGCCTGTTGGTGTATGCTATGACTCATAGAATGGGGGCATGATTTGTTGATTGCGTTCTGCAAACACGTATTAACTATGCTCCTCTTCACCAACTTCGAATGGGCTGACGGCAAAGGCAGGAGAGGTTTGTTACCCCTGGGCAGGTACATCCAACAGGCGTGCTCTTCGGTGAACGTCAGACGTAGATCCAGGAACTTAATGCTGCCATTGGTCATCCTCTCTTGGGTGGTCTCAAGCGGTCTCAAGGCTTCCTGTATCGATGTCACGACTGACTCCATCATCTGCTCAGTAGCCTGGTGCCTCAGAACGACCAGATAGTCATCGACATATCGGAATACGCGAACGACCTCATTCTGTACTCGGCCTGTGATCTCCCTGTCTAGTCTTGCCAACACAATGTCACTAAGTACCGGGGCCAAGCAAGACCCAATGCATATTCCTTGCTTCTGGATTAGATACTCCCCCTGCCATTTAACATACGTAGAGTTGAGGTACACAGATAACAACTCCAAAAAACCGCACTCCGAGATTCCCGTCGCATTCTGAAAACGAATGTTTCCAAACTTCTCGATGGCCTCCTCAACACAATGGCTTACTAAGTCATGCGGCAATGAATAATACAGATCCTTGATATCTACCGACAAAGCAGAAAACCCATCGCTTGGGTGTGATCTCAAGAATTCAATTACCTTCTCAGAACTGCTTATCAGAAAGGGGTCCTCTAGTTCCAGCATATTCAGCTTTTCTTGTAAAAATAACGCTATTGCTTTCTGCCAAGTTCCCCTCTCTGACACAATAACTCTTAAGGGCACTCCCGGTTTGTGAGTTTTCCCACTGAAAAACACTTCCAGAGAATCCCTCTCACATCGGTAGATAGTCTTCACCAGCTTATCTACGTGCAACTGACGACATAGTTCCTTAGCCCTGGTTTTGATCTTGGCCAGGGAGACTTTCCTCCGACGCTCGAGCACCGCGGAGACTGCACACGTCGCTTTATCGATGAACTTGCCTTCCGGTAGCACGACGAAACCACACTCCTTATCTGCGGGGAGGACGGCGAGTTCATTTTCCTGGAGAAACGCTCTTGCATATTGTATTGGATTCCTGAACATTTCTGCGTTGTGGCGACTCACGATGTCTACTCCTTCCGAGACACATCGATCATGGTCCACCTCAGCTGCCTTCCTGGCCACCTCGTAAACTATCGACAGCATCTCCGGTCCTGAGCATCTTGGTTCCGCAGCGAACAGCAGGAATATGGTCTCACACCAACAAGCCCACATTTCGTCACTCTTCCAGTATAATGCCCAACTCATAGAATATCAATCGAACCTGAAACAAAGTCAAAACAATAATTAGTTCAGACAAATCATTTCTAAGCAAGCAGCGTAAATACAGCACAGAACCTATTCAGTACGATATTATTCGTGGGGATCACTATCTTTTCGCATCCTTTCCTTGAAACGAAAGTCTTTCATCAAAGTGGATGACATAGTCGGCTATGTTTGTACAGAGGCAATATTTTTATTGAACATGTAGAGAAAGTCAAAATTATTAAATCGTAGCAACAATACTCAATCAAAAACGAGAAACAAATTTAATTACATCCGCTTTTTTAATTTAATTACGTCCACTAAATTGAAACTGATCTGCTTATTATAATTAAGATAACGTATCTTGCACTGTGTTTATGCATAATGCTCATCTTCATTGTATGTTGGTTAAGCATTTCTGACGACGGTTGTGTGGTCCACCTCTCCCAAAATCTGATTGCCACTTGGAATTTATTTCATATACGTTTGTGTGTCGTGTGTTACGAAGATTAGGTGATTAGAAATGTAGACTTTGCCTGCACATCATGCTTGTAAAATCCTCCATTTGCACCGCGGCATTTGATAATAGATTCCTTTCAACATATGTTGTCAAAAGATGTTATAGACATACTTTGAATTATACATTTGTCGTATGCTCATGCATAAGAGGTCTAGTCTAGCTGTTTGAGAAATATACATGCATTGTGGAATTTTATTCATGAAATATGATAAGTTTTCCCAAAAGGTTCCTCTTTTGTAATCAAAGACTGATGTATCATGCCTCTAAATTTCAATGGCTGATCCTTCTCCGGCAATTCTATCCTTCGGGTGTTGAAGTTGTACAGAGTGTAGTCGGGTAAAACCTATTTGATGGTCAGCTCTGATTCCATATGAGAATTCTTACACACCGTGTGGAATATTCGTTTCCTTAGCGATAATTGTTCTCAATCTAGCCATGCTAAACGCAAAGTGTTTTTCATTGTGATGCGTAGAATTCATTATAATGATGGCAAAGCTAACATTTATTATTTCAGTTATATGCTTGTTTATTCCGATCAACTACAATTGTCCTATTCCAATCTCTGAAGTTTTCGTTTGTTGTCTTGATTGATGAATTCGGAATGTATGACATAATGATGTATTATTATCGGTCGCTTGAATCCAGCGTTGGTTAATGCAATCGATACGTTGTCGCCGCATTTGTATTGCTTCAGCAACTTGCACTTTGTTGCGATGAACTTGCACAATCTCTTATTGATGTTTCTTTTCTTCCTATGAAGATTCTTGATTGGCGCACAAGACAGTATTAGATGAAAATCGTCCGGTGGTCCACCGCAGTTGATATGCTCGTTGAGTTTCAATAAGTGATGATACATCAGACCTTGTACAACAATATTGAACTTCTGCTCATTCGACATCGTTGCAAGAACTGGTAGAAGAAAATCATTGCGTTGTCGTGGTAGCGGAACGTATCATGTGATACCATTTCTATGTACTTTTCATCTCAATAGATAATAATGTAATCTCAATAATGTAATTTCAACAAATCCGTAATGAATCGTGCGATATAGACTGCTTGTATATGACAATTTGATTTGACTGCTTCCTTGATGAACGCAATGCCCATTGCAATGATTACAATTACATCTGGTCTAGTGTATTTCAATTCTTCGTTAGCGAACCTCAAAAACTCCGCCATCAATCCCAGTGGTCCTTCCAACGTTGATGTGCAGATATTTTTATAAGTATTGTAGAATCGTCATACAATTTCTTGCATCTTCAGTTCTGTACTTTGTACCAAATCTCCGAATACGACCATGTCTAGGGCGTATTGAAATGCAGAGATAATGGAATCGTTTCGCGGCTCTTCCTTTTCGAAGCAGTTTTTTATCACATCTTCCCATGACTTATGGTAGCAAGTACAAAATCTGTCCATCTCTTCAATGTAGAGCAATTGTCTCTTCTGTTTTCAACTGCGCGTCTACACTTAATTAAAAGCATATCTATACTCATTTTATTGATTAAAATTTACTTATTTTTTTTTAGAATCTTATTAATATCCAGCTGCCATGAGAATTATGAATATTGATTTCCAAAAAGGTGTGATGAGTAAGAAAAAATGTGTGCTTTCAATGATTCTATGTACAAGACCATGCTAGAACCCTCCCTTCCATAACTTGAGGTTGGTGTTGGGGTCGTCGGCTTTCATCCATCACTCACTTTATCTCTTGAACCCACTAGTTGATCTTGTTTATTCATTGAAATGACAAGTTTCTGTACAGATTCTGTGGTGTATTCACGCTGCTTGCTTAGAAATGATTTACCTGAATTAATTATTGTGTTGACTTTGTTTCAGGTTCGATTGATATTCTATGAGTTGGGCATTATGTCATGATGTATTAATTGTGTCTGTTGATTTCCTCTATAAGAAAAGTTTCTCGCTTGCTTAGAAAGTTACTACCTGAAATAATTATTGTCTTGTATTTGTCTCAATTGATCACTCGATTGACATCAGTAAAAATAATCTCTGAGTTGGGAATGCCTCATATTTCTGAGTGTGTTTCACATTTGATTTTTCTGTGTGGGTCATCTATATAGAACTTTCTGTTGCAAGATATTACTAAAATTGATGTAATTAAATTTGTTTCTTGTTTTTCATTGATTGAGTATTGTTGCTATCATTTAATAATTTGGACTTTCTCTATATGTTCAATAAAAAAATATTGCCTCTGTACGAACTTAGCCGACTATGTCATCCACTTTGACGAAAGACTTCCGTTTGAAGGAAAGGATGCGAAAAGATATTGATCCCCACGAATAATATCGGCATCTATTCGCGCTGCACAATAACATATATCGCCTTTGTACTATCTTATCTTACCTCGAGAGCGCCCTGTTTGCTTGAGGAAGGAAAAGGATATGGCCCCCAACCCTTTGAGTGACAGAGCATGCTCAGTGCTTTGGCCGTATAGACAGAGAGATAATGTCTCCGGGCTTTGACAAAAAAAAAAACGAGATCCTCTCATGGTGCCTGGGTGTTGGATTCATAAAACAAAGTAAGGTTTGTAGTGTCTCTTAGAATTAAAATTGTATAGTGTTCGATTAGATTATGTCACGGGGATGATTTTATGATAGTTAAAATGATAGATTATTCTCCTCTGTTGTTTTGATTAACAATATCTTCTTTGTAGTGGTATAGATTTTATCTCCTCTTGTGTTCGTGTCGTTCTTGTCGTTCGTGTTCCGCGGTCTTCCAGGGTCTCTGCTGTTCACAATTAATTACATACATCTATCGGCACCCGTCTTCAACAAATCGGGGGAAATATCATTAGAGCTAGTTGATGGCTAGGAGCGTGCTATGTGGTGAAGTTCATTTTTAACATATCTATTTTCTGTGTTGGATTCATAAAACAAAGTAAGGTTTGTAGTGTTTCTTAGAATGAAAATTGCATAGTGTTCGATTAGATTATGTCACGAGGATGATTTTATGATAGTTAAAATGATTATTCGCCTCTGTTGTTTTGATTAAGAATATCGTCTTTGTAGTGGTATTGATTTTATTTCCTCTTGTGTTCGTGTCGTTCTTGTCGTTCGTGTACCATGGTCTTCCAAGGTGTCTGCTGTTCACAATTAATTACATACAACTATCAGGACTTCCCGCTATTGCAATGATGGTTCTCATGTATAGGAATATTAGACTTTTTATAATACAACTGGTAATTTTGATTGTAATCGTATTGATTAAGAATATCTTCTTTGATTAAATGTGCTACTCCATTTTAATTCTGATTCATTGAAAACTTGTGTGTATGATTACAGTTAATAAAAAATATTGTGTTTGATCTGCGATACCTATTCAATGCTATTGTATCGTACCTGTAATAAGTATATTCTTTGTTACGTGTATTGCATTGTGTTCCTTCTGCTTCAGGTTTTTTGGCTGGGTTCTTCTCCTCCACACAGAGTCACAGCATGCTTCCTGGCACTATTGACTTTAATAAATAAATTTTCACTTGTACTTTTGTGTATGGCTACCCTTTCCATGTCTGTACCTGCATGTAAACCGCCCACTGCACTGCGTGCGGACAACCCTCCGCTCACGCGCCGCCCGCCGATAAGCGGGAAAACATTCGCGGTGAAGTCGGCCCACACGCGCCCGGAACTCATCCCGCTTTTACTTCTGCCAGACCATTTAGTACTGACCACTGGTTTCGTATCACCCAATCACGCACAAAATCATCAACTGGTAACTTGGTACGAAACATCTTCGTTGTTAGCGTACCAGCTCGTAATGCGAGGAGCACGGCATTCTCACAATTCTCTCGCACCGCATCTCTCACAAGATGACACCTTATGCGTGGTTCACACTACAACTTCTCTCCGTTGCGGTTGCGGTGCGGATCCAGTGCGGAGGCGGCTGTCGTACGACACGCTGTTCAGACATATGCGTTCTTGATACGTCAAACGCTTGTGGTTGACCAATCACGTCTCCATTCCATGAACATGCAGCCATGAACGGGCAACGTGATGTGGTCGGCGAAACTTTGAGGTGTTTTGAAGCGTATCTGCGTCATACAGAGCGCGTGAACTGGCCACTTGTTGTTCAAATGGCAGCAGCCATGTTGGAAAAGCACGCGACAGCACAGCAGTGATGCGCTTGCGCGGAGCGCGCTCGCTCATTGGTCAGCTGCATCTCCGCAGGTAGCCCGTACCGCATGGAGTTCGGTCGAGCTCAACTCTTGCGGTGCGTGTGCTTTTCGGAGTGTCGTGCTTCGTCGTCATGACAACCGTGTCGCGCCGCATCCGTAACGCATGAAAATGCAACAGTGTGAACCAAGCATTAGACGAAGTTGTGTGTACTGACAAGCCGATGGATGATCAAATTTAGACGAAGAGAACGGTGCTCGTGGTGCTTGTGTGTACGGGCGACTCTCGATTTCGCTTTCAGCCTGACGATTGCTGGCGATTGCGAAACAGCGAGCAAGCAAAGAAGAGCCAAAGCGAAAGCTGACCGTGACGTCACTGGTTTGAGCGGACGACCTCACGGCAAACCATAAAAAATTGATTTCTCCTAAAATATAGGGTACTTGGCCAAACTATTCTGGAGGTACACTTAGTAGGCACCGACCTTTGTGCCTGCTCGCTTTTGTTGTCATCTGTGACAATGAATTTTCCTCGGAGCTGACCTTTAGGCGATTTATTTCTGAGGGTGTAGTCCTACTACCGATGTGAATATAGTCCAGAGGCCGGGAGTAGACATGTTTAATAAGTTCAGCGCATTGGCAAGCAACACACGAAACAACATTATACGTCACGTTTCGGGTCCCATACGGGTCCCATCATCAGAAGTGAGCCGTCCTATCCGCTACTGCCTGTTTATTGACTAGTGGGGTGTAACAGTCTGGGAGAGGGCCAGGGTGCTTCTTGATAGTATCTTTTGTTTTCTTTATGTACCAGGATTCGAGATGCTTCCGTACACCCCTCTTGGTTTCCCGTGCAAGAATGAATGGATTATCAAGGTCTACCACGTGTCCCACCTTGCACGCGTGTTCACTTATTTCAGTTCTGTTTAGGGCAGACTTCTCGATATCTTGATTCGTTTTTCTTCCCGTCCCCCCGATGTAGACCGCCGGGCAATCCTGACAAGGTATCTTGTATAAGACGCCCCTCTCATCGTCAGGCGGCGTTCTGTCCCTTGGATGACTAATCAGGCTCCTCAGTGTTGACATGGCATTGAAGGTGGCCTTCATGTTTATCTGAGACAGTACACGCCAGATGGGTTCCGACAGACGTTTGACGTAGGGGATGGTGACATATATAGGCTTATCCTGGGTTTCATCAGCTATCTCCGGGCGGGGAGATAACATTCGATGGTATGTGTCATTAATGAAAGGTTCCGGATAGGCCCTTCTTTGAAGGTTTCTTGTTGCTTGCGTGATTTCTTCCTGCCTCACTTGTGGTTTTGAGGAGATCTGAATGGCATGTGATAGGACGGAACGAACTACTGACCTCACCTGCTCCAGCGGGTTGCCTGAAGTATAGTGGAGAACTTGGCCTGTGTCACATGGTTTCCTGTAGACCGATTTCCTTAAGGCACCACACTGGCCCCTATTTACCAGGACGTCAAGGAAGGCGATCTTTCCATGAGTTTCATCCTCGTGCGTGAACTGAATGCTGTGATGAATGCTGTTCAGCTTGTTAGAGAATGCGTCAGTAAAATCCTTCTTGATAATCACAAATGTGTCGTCAACATAACGTCGGTAGAAGGCCACATGAGGTCCTGAATCCGCTAGGGCTTTGTCTTCAACGTATTCCATGACTAAATTGCCAATGGTCATTGGTATTGGACTGCCCATAGGGCACCCGTCTGTTTGTTCAAAAAATTTGCCCTTGAACCGGAAGAAGGTTTGTCCAAGACACAGCTTTACAAGGTCTAAAATGTCGTCCACTGTAAGATCAGTGCGGTCTTCTAAGTCATTTTTCATTTTCCAGCATCGCCCGAACTATCGATAGCGCCAAGTCGATTGGCACATTGGTGAACAGGGAGACGACATCGTATGACATCATGATGTCGTCATGAGATACACAGAAGCCACGGATGAGGTCACAAAACTCCACAGAATTTTTTTACCGAGCGCCCGTTCATGCCTGTTAAAGGCGTCAATAACTGGGATAAGAACTTGGACAGGTTATAGGACGGCGGTCCTACGAAAGAGACGATGGGGCGAAGGGGGCAACCATCCTTATGGACATTCGGCAGGCCGTAAAGCTTTCGGTGTGGCGCCATCAGATGAGTATAGTTTCCAGTATAAGCCTTCTGAGATCCGTCCTTTGGTCCTCAGCGTCCTGAGAGCGGCAACTATCTTTCTTTCGGAAGTGGGCGTCGGGTCACCAGGAAGTTCCATAAAGCGCGCCTGGTCCTGTAGGATGGAATTCATCTTGTTGTCGTAGTCATCGCGATTCACGACGACTGTTCCTTTCCCTTTGTTTGCGGGTAGTATGATGATTGCTTTGTCATTGCGGAGGTCGTCCATGGCGTTACGTTTCAGCCCTTGTCATATTTGAAGGCGGGGGTTTCGCGTTCTGTAATATTCCCATGATTCTGTTCCTGGCTGATATCACTGCTGTCTTGTCTTTCACGTTCCGTAGTTTATCCTCTATTTCCGAGACAATTTGGCTGACAGGTATTTTACTGACGCATTCTCTAACAAGGTGTACAGCCTTAATCATGCATTCAGTTCACGCACGAGGAAGAAACTCATGGAAAGATCGCCTTCCTTGACGTCCTGGTAAATAGGGGCCAATGTGGTGCCTTGAGGACATCGGTCTACAGGAAACCATGTGACACAGGCCAAGTTCTCCACTATACTTCAGGGCAGCCGCTGGAGCAGAAGAGTTCGTTCCCTCCTATCACGCGCCATTAAGATCTCCTCAGAACCACAAGTGAGGCAGGAAGAAATCACGCAAGCAACAAGAAACCTTCAAAAAAGGGCCTATCCGGAACCTTTCATTAATGACACATACCATCGAATGTTATCTCCCCGCCCGGAGATAGCTGATGAAACCCAGGATAAGCCTATATATGTCACCATCCCTTACGTCAAACGTCTGTCGGAACCCATCTGGCGTGTACTGTCTCAGATAAACATGAATGCCACCTTCAAGCCCATGTCAACACTGAGGAGCATGATTAGTCATCCAAGGGGCAGAACGCCGCCTGACGATGAGAGGGGGTCTTATACAAGATACCTTGTCGGGATTTCCCGGCGGTCAACATCGGGGAGACGGGAAGAAAAACGAAACAAGCAAGATATCGAGAAGTGCCCTAAACAGAACTGAACTAAGTGAACACGCGTGCAAGGTGGAACACGTGGTAGACCTTGACAATCCATTCATTCTTGCACGGGAAACCAAGTGGGGTGTACGGAAGCATCTCGAATCCTGGTACATAAAGAAAACAAGAGATACCATCAACAAGCACCCTGGCCCTCTCCCACACGGTCACACCCCACTGGTGCATAAACAGGCAGTAGCGGATCGGACGGCTCACTTCTGATGATGGGACCCGAAACGTCAAGTATAATGTTGTTTCCTGTGTTGCTTGCCGGTGCGCTGAACTTATTAACCATACTATCGATGTGTTGCCGCGATGTAATCTGGTGTCTTGGTAATATTGTCTCGCCTTCCAAAGTGGTCCGTATAGCTTCTAGGCACCCTAGAGGACTTCATAATTTTGGAAATAATACCATGCAAATTTCTTACTTGTTGCTGTGTCCCGGGAGCGAGGATGATGCGCCTGGACGGCTGGAGCTCACGTCCCTCGACGAATTTCGTAGGTCCGACACAGCCGGAGGGTAGGTTGTATTTAGTTGGGCGACATCCTGGCTGTCGTTTACATGCCAGTGTTCAGTTTTGTTGGGACCTCGCAGCCGTACTGGAGGTCGAACCATAAACAGTATCACGAACAAATATAACGCTATCCCTAGCAGCAGAAGGGCTAAGTAAATACGTTGGGCGAGTTTGCTGTCAGCCATTTTCAAATCTTGCGTCACGCCGGTGTGCCCCCCTCCGCGACTTTCCCCCACTAGCTTGGAAGTTGCTTGGGTAACTTGGTATATTCACCTCTTCGTTCATTGTGTGATGCGGTCGCCGCTAGGTGGTACGTCTCGCGTACTTACGTGGAGTTTTTTACAGACAGCAACCAAAGTACGTATACCTTACGTACTTTGCAATCCGACACGCGATCTTACTGTCATACAGAGACTGATCAAGGTTACCATGAAGTTGAAACCCCTCGATATTCGCGTTTTGCATGACCTGTAGGTGGCGCATCTAAACTCCAACACAGCGAACATATCCATGATGCCGCTTAGGTTCGGTTTTAGATTTCTGAACTGCAATGTTGATTCTAGATGTGTTGAAGGCGAATGAGTATTAACCGCTGCTCAGATACTTCTGGCAGGCGTAACCGAGTTGTCTAAAGAGAAGGCTATAGTTGTCGCGTATTATTTGCGAAGTTCCAGCGTGTTTGAGCAACCACAGTTGGTGAATGTGAATTTTACGTTTACAGGTTGCGAGGCCTAAATAGCAAGCAGCGAATGTCCTGCGCTGCAGGAATATCAGAGACATGCAAGCACACGGCAGCTATGCTGATGCCCTCTCACAG
Organism: Ornithodoros turicata; assembly: GCF_037126465.1. Taxonomy (NCBI): domain Eukaryota; kingdom Metazoa; phylum Arthropoda; class Arachnida; order Ixodida; family Argasidae; genus Ornithodoros; species Ornithodoros turicata. The sequence continues at coordinate 4,355,730 of NC_088210.1, forward strand.
ATAATATCACCTAAGTGTAGCGCGTGTACGAATATGGTTCAAAATTTACAGGGTAATGTTGCGACACACGTGTGTCACTTGTGCGCCTGTTTTTGGGAAACCTTAACGAAACGTCGCATTTTTTCGCATTCTTTCCCAAGTGACTTGACGCGCTGATTCAAATGCAGAGTTACAAAACTGACTTGGTATACGTTTTCCCGCTATCCCTTGCCCTTTCTTACACATAATGGCTGCTTAAGTTTGAAACAAACTAATTCTGTTTTACCAAGACAAAGTTTTGCTTCCCTTCCTGACGTGAGTTGCACAGAACTCTGCTTCACAAAAAAAGAAAAAAAGAAAGAACGTTCATCGGACATGTACGCAGAACCGCTCCAAGAGCTTCCACACACGCACAAGCATTACTGGTGCAACAGGTTAGTAGTATAAGGCTTTGTCCATTTGATTCCCTCCGCCACCAGGGCTGCGCCACCGTCGCGTCAAGGTCGACTTCGTTCGCGAATTTTTTTCCGTGCGCGGTAGGTGGCGCGTGGGCGGTGTGCTACCCGTGCGCTTGCCATCGCACATTTTTACGCCTGGGCAGACTTCACTCGCAAATGTTTTCCATGCGCGGTAGGTGGCGCATTGCAGAGGGCTACCCGGCGCTTACCGGTGGGAGGAGGGCAGCGCGAGCGCTTGCCATCGCGCATTTTTCAGCCTGGGCCGACTTCTTTCATGATTTTTCCGCCTGGGCCGACTTCACTCGCGAATTTTGGCATGGCACAGAGGGCTACCCATACACTTATAACATGCATATACATGCAAAGAGGGTAGTACAATTTAATATATTTATTAAAGCCAATTATATTGCCAATTGCAATGCCAATCAGCTGAAAGAGAAAATTCCAGCGAAAAAACCTTCACGACCTGAAACAAAACTCAAGACAGTACATGTAATAGAAAATATAATTATTGTCTGTATAATTATTATCAGGGCTTCTGTCCTGAGGCAACTCCTTCCTACATTCTACCGGTTCGCTGGCGGCTTCTGTCCTGAGGCAACTCCTTCCTATAATTATTTATTGATTGTTTAATAAATATAACAGTGCCTCTCTTAGATATTCTTTTATTAAATCCCTCAGGGCATCAGGATCTGAAAGAAAACATAAAATCAACATTCATCACATAGCTTACTACTTGATCACTCACGTAGCCCGCACCAATGACCTGAAGGACAACTTATTATTATTATATGAAACCACATGCTCATCACAATAATACATACAGTGCATTGCCACTGGATAATCTGAAAAGATACTCATAATTAATATCAACGTCCATACACATTACAATAATACATACATGGCGCCATCACTGTATAAGCCAAAAAAGATTTTGAATTAATGTGGAGGGCTGCCAGTGCGCTTACCATTGCACATTTTCCCGCCTGGGCAGACTTCACTCACAAATTTTTCTCCGTGCGCGATAGGTGCATTTTCCACCCTTGGCCGACTTCCTTCGCGATTATTTTCCGTGCGCGGTGGGTGGCGCGTGGGCAGTTTACGTGCAAGTAGGGACATGCACGCTAGCAACCCCGCAAACCGGTGCCACCGTCGCATCTGGACTGACTTCACTCGTGATTTTTTTCCGCTGTAACATGCGCAGTGGGCTGTTTGCATGCAAGTAAAGATATGCAAAGGACAGTCATACATAAAAGTTCATGTGCAAATATATTTATTATTGCCAATGGTTCAGGGAATTGTAATGCCAGGCTGCGAAGGGGAAAAGTGTACCAAAAAAAAACCTTCACGACCTGAAACAAAAGAAACACATTATAATACAATTCACATAATAAAGTGTGTAGCTGCGCTACAATAAACGAGGTCCGATACAAGTGATGGCCGAGGGAAGAATGATGTTTTAATGAACTGCAGGTGCGCTCGACACCTACGCTCGAGGTAAGGACTCGCGGGGCCACAAGCGATGTCAATGATAGTGAAGGTGGCCGCTGCAAGGGTTCCCCCTGCGGCGGAGGGACTGTCCTGTAGTCCGGCTTGTGGAGGGTTGAACGAGAGGTGAAGTCCAGCGAACGTGGCGTGTTGGCGGACGCGCGCGGCGGTGACCGCTTAGCAATGGGCAGTACAGCAGGGGAGGGAAGGTGGGTTGTGGGTGGCGGGGGTGCCTCGATGTCCGCGAGGTGGGCGGGCTTCAGCCGGTCCAAGGTAATGGTGTCGGGACCGTGCGGCAGATGCACCTCGAAGTATTTGTCGGCACGGTGAAGTACCTTAAAGGGACCATCATATGGTGACTGGACGGGTGCGCGAAGGGTGTCACGTCGAACGAAAACATGTGTTGCTGTGTCAGGGCTACAGAAGATGGTGCGGGAACGACGAGGGGTCCGAGGAGGTGTCTCGGCCATGTCGCGGAATATCGAACATAGGCGGTCGAGGTAAGAGGAGGGGCCGGGCACAGCTGGCGAGTCGACTGGTGTGAAGAAAGCTCCGGGCAGCCGTAGGGGCGAGCCGTACACGAGATCGGCTGAAGAGCAGCGCAGGTCAGTCTTCAGGGACGAGCGGATGGCTAGGAGCACAAGGGGAAGACGATCCAGCCAGGGTCGCGTATCGTTCGCGACACAGAGGGCTGCCTTGAGTTGCCTGTGCAGACGTTCAATGATACCATTGTCGACGGGGTGGTAGGCTGTGGTACGTATGTGCTTGGTGCCGAGCAGGTGGCAGAGCTGCCTGAAGAGGTGGCAGTCGAATTGTCGGTCTCGGTCTGTTGTTATGGAAGACGGCACGCCAAACCGAGAAATCCAGCCAGAGAGGAGGGCTGAGGCTACGGACTCTGCAATTATGTCGGTGAGGGGTATGGCTTCCGGCCAGCGAGTGAAGCGGTCGATACATGTTAGTAAGTAGCGCTTGCCATGTACCGGAGGAAGGGGGGCCGACAATATCAATGTGAACGCGGTCGAACCGCACATCCGGGGTGAGGAAAAGTCCGGGTGGGGAAACCGTGTGGCGATGAACTTTCGACCGTTGGCAGAACAGGCAGGAGCGGGTCCAACGGCGGACATCGCGGTTTATGCCAGGCCAAATATAGCGTTCTTGAATCAACTTCTGTGATGCCCGAATGCCAGGGTGCGAAATGTTGTGCAATGAGTCGAAGACAAAGCGGCGGAATTCGGACGGCACGAAGGGTAGCGGCGAACCGGTAGATGTCGCACCGAAGTAGAGTGGTGGTGGATGGCAAGGGGCACTGGGCGAACTTAAGAGAGCCCGATGGCTGGTCGGGAAGGGCGTGCAGTTCGGTATCAGTCGCCTGTGCCAAGGCGAGGGCGTCGAAGTCAACGGACGCCCGGGACGGTGGGGTGGAAACGGCGGCGATGTCAAGCCGCGACAGGGCGTCGGCAGCGTAGTTGGAAGTTCCGGGGATTTGGCGGATGTCGTCAGTGAACTCGAGTATAAATGCCATGTGACGGTCTTCTCGGGGAGAGTGGGTGGTGTTCGGGGTGCGTAGGGCATGGACGAGGGGCTTGTGGTCGGTATGCAGTGTGAAAGATCGGCCTTCTAGGAAATGCCTGTAGTGTTTCACAGCGAGATATGCCGCTAGAAGCTCCCTCTTGAAGGTGCTATAGCGACGCTGAGTTGGGGAAAGCTTGTGCGAAAAGAAACCTAGTGGGCACCATTCGCCACTGCAGAGTTGTTGTAAGACGGCTCCAACAGCTTTGTTTGAAGCGTCGACCAATAAGGCCGTCTCGGCGTTAGGCTGTGGATGATGCAGGAGAGTTGCGTCTGCAAGTTTCCGTTTGACGGTTGTAAAGGCTAGTTGAGCTTCATCAGTCCAAGTCAGGGTAGTAGTTTCTGCTGTTTGCGGCCGGTGTCGGCGAGCGTAGAGTAGTGTTGTAGCGTATACTCCGGGGAATGGCGCATCTTGTCGTGACGGGTCGGAGCAATAATACTAACGTCAGCGCCGGTGTCGACGAGGAACCGTCTGCCAGTCTCGCGATCAGTGATGTAGAACAGGTGGCTGTCGCGGTCCCCAACCATTCCAGCCGTTAATGGTTGGGACAGGTCCCCCAAACTCACATCGGAAAAGCGTGCAACGAAGAAGGCCGCCACTAGATACCCCACTGTTGCCGTTCCGGATCACTTCAGCGCGCTAAGTTTAGCGGCAAAATGTATTTGTTGTTTCTGCGAATGAATCTAGTCTTTATATGTCCAAATAAAACGCGTATAACAACTTTCTCTGTCGTGTTTCACTTTTTGGTCCCGTTTTTAAACGTGTTGAGCGATCGGAAGAATCTAGTGCACGGCTGCGTGCATCACATAGCGTACCTGCCGTACAAGGCGCGGCAGGCGCTGCAGTCGTCCATTTCTCCTTCGGTGACTTGGCCTGGCTTGGATTGTGCTTCAACTGGATTTTTAGCGCGCTACAATCCACGCAAGCCAACGTCTGGTAACAATGGGGTATCTAAGGGCGGCCTCCGGCATTGCACGCATCGGGATAGGAACAAATACATGGGAAAATGACGACCTTGGGGGACCTGGGTTGGGACTTCCGTTTCCCTGCCATGAGCACAGCGGTTTGCAGTTGCGGGCAGCGACTCCAAAGGTGTCATGGTACCAGCAGTACCCATTGGCAGGAGAAGGAGAGCTGTGGTATCGGCGGGATGGAGAGCGGTGGCGGCGATACGAACGCCTAGGAGAATAAGCCCTGAGTGGATGGGACATAGCAGCGACTTCGACGCGAAGCTCCTGAACTGCGGCTTGCAAATGTTGGACAGTGGAAGTCAAGGTCGCGATAGTGGGATCTGGTAGAGGGAAAGGGGCAGCATCGTATGACAGCCGGGTGGGATAACTTGACTGGCAGGTCTGTCTCGACGCAGCAAGAACGGGAAGGCCCTGCAGGTCCATAATACGGTCGGCCGTTTTGGCTAGTTCATCGAGAGATGTGAGTTCGGCAGCAGCCAATATGAGCCTGACATGGTGGGGTAGGCGCTGTAGGAAGAGCTCACGTAGTATGACATCATCAGCTGAAGTATCTCCCAGGAATTGGCGCATGCGGCGCAAGAGGTGGGTGGGCTTACGATCTCCGAGCTCCTCGCTAGTGAGCCATTGCTGTAAGCGCCGTTGTTCCGAAGCAGCCGTGCGGCGGATTAGCTCGGTCTTTAAGGTGTCGTATGGAGTCTCAGAGAGTGGCTGGAGAATAAGGTCGCGCACTTCAGCAGCGGCCTCGGGTGCGAGACGACATAAGAAAATTTTGAAAGCTGGGAAGTTATTCGGCGTCCGGCGAAGGTAACTTCTACTTGAGCAAACCAGAGTTGAGGATCGGCCAGGGAATAGAGCGCTAGGCGAAGGTTGGTGACGGCAGCCTCTGCGGAGACGGGTATGTGATCGCCGTCCGGGATTGAAATTACGTCCGGGAGAAATCACGCTACAATAAACGAGGTCCGATACAAGTGATGGCCGAGGGAAGAATCATGTTTTAATGAACTGCGGGTGCGCTCGACGCCTACGCTCGAGGTAAGAACTCGCGGGGCCACAAGCGATGTCAATGATAGTGAAGTTGGCCGCTACAAATGTACTTACTTATTACAGGTATGATGCAATAGGCATTGAAGAGGTATCACAGAGAAAGAATCAATCACAATATTTTTATTAATGGGAAAAAGAATCAATCACAATATTACTATTAATATTTTTATTAATTTTTATTAATTAATTAATATTATAATTATTAATTTTAATAATTTTTATTAATATTAATTTTATTAATTAAATTTAAATAGATATAAATTAAATTTTTATTAACTAAATTAATACACACAAGTTTTCAATGAAAGAGAATTAAAATAGAATAGCACATTTAATCCAAGAACATATTCTTAATCAATACGATTACAATCAAAATTACAAGTTTTATCATAAAACGTCTAAGATTCTTATACTTGAGCACCATTATTGCAATAGTGGGGTTTTAATTTCAATTACAAGTTCTGATAGGTGTAAGTAATTAATTATGCACAACAGAGACCCTGGAACACAATGGGTCACATCGAGGGACAACACGAACACAAGAGGAAATAAAATCTATACCACTACAAAGAAGATATTCTTAATCAAAACAACAGAGGAGAATAATCTATCATTTTAACTATCATAAAATCATCCTAGTGACATGATTTAATCGAACACTACACAATTTTAATTCAAAGAGACACTACAAACCTTACTTTGTTTTATGAATCCAACACCCAGGCACCATGAGAGGATCTCGTTTTTTTTTGTTTTTTTTTCAAAGCCCGGAGACATATTATCTCTCTGTCTATACGGCCAAAGCACTGTGCATGCTTTGTCACTCAAAGGGTTGGGGGCTATATCCCTTTCCTTCCTCAAGCAAACAGGGCGCTCTCGAGGTCAGATAAGATAGTACAAAGGCGATATATTTTATTGTGCAGCGCAAACAGATGCCGATATTATTCGTGGGGATCACTATCTTTTCGCATCCTTTCCTTGAAACGGAAGTCTTTCGTCAAAGTGGATGACATAGTCGGCTAAGTTTGTACAGTTTTTTAGTCTACAGTTTATAGTGTACAGTTTAGTTTGTAGTAAGTTTTTTATTGAACATATAGAGAAAGTCCAGATTATTAAATGATAGCAACAATACTCAATCAATGAAAAACAAGAAACAAATTTAATTACATCGATTTTTGTAATATCTTGCAACAGAAAGTTCTATATAGATGAACCACACAGAAAAATCAAATGTGAAACACAACTCAGAAATATGAGACATTCCCAACTCAGAGATTATTTTTACTGATGTCAATCGAGTGATCAATTGAAACAAATACAAGAGAATAATTATTTCAGGTAGTAACTTTCTAAACAAGCGAGAAATATTTAAAACTTTTCTTATAGAGGAAATCAACAGACACAATTAATACATCATGCATACATAATGTTCAACTCATAGAATATCAATCGAACCTGAAACAAAGTCAAAACAATAATTAATTCAGACAAATCATTTCTAAGCAAGCAGCGTGAATACACCACAGAATCTGTACAGAAACTTGTCATTTCAACGAATAAACAAGATCAACTAGTGGGTTCAAGAGATAAAGTGAGTGATGGATGAAAGCCGACGACCCCAACACCAACCTCAAGTGATGGAAGGAAGGGTTCTAGCATGGTCTTGTACATAGAATCATTGAAAGCACACATTTTTCCTTACTCGTCACACCTTTTTGTAAATCAATATCCATAATTCTCATGTCAGGTGGATATTAATAACATTCTAAACGAAAAAAAAAATAATTTTTTAATGAGCATATATATGCTTTAATCAAGTGTAGACGCGCACTTGGAAACAGAAGAGACAATTGCTCTACATTGAAGAGATGGACAGATTTTGTACTCTCGCTACCACAAGTCATGGGAAGATGTGATAAAAAACTGCTTCGAAAAGGAAGAGCCGCGAAACGATTCCATTATCGCTGCATTTCAGACGTGGTCGTATTCGGAGATATGGCACAAACTACAGAACTGAACATGCAAGAAATTATATGACGAGTCTACAATACTTATAAAAATATCTGCACATCAACGTCGGAAGGACCATTGGGATTGATGGCGGAGTTTTTGAGGTTTGCTAACGAAGAATTGAAATACGCTAGACCAGATGTAATTGTAATCATTGCAATGGACATTGCGTTCAACAAGAAAGCAGTCACATCAAATTATCATATACAAGCAGTCTATATCGCACGATTCATTACGGATTTGTTGAAATTACACCTATCTATTGAGATAGAAATCGTATCACATGATATGTTCCACTACCACGACAACGCAATTATTTTCTTCTACCAGTTCTTGCAACGATGTCGAATGAGCAGAAGTTCAATATTGTTGTACTGTTCGGGACACGGTTGTCGAAAATCTCCAGCCCGTGGCAGAGCGATCGTAATTTTAATTAACTTTTAAATAACTTTCGTAATTAATCTTTGTAATTAATGAAAATACGTTGACTGCGTAATTGCAAAGATTTAGAGTACAACCCTGGAGGGTCTACCTCACAAGAACCGACACGACAGCGCCTTTTTGTGTTCTATTAAAAAATGTGCGAAAATACAAAATAATTGAGCACTGTGCGGGTTTTGCGGCCAATTTCTCCTCTCCCTGTCTTGGTGTCACCCCTTTTCAACTGACATCAGGTTGTTCCTGAAATCATGGAACAGCCCGCTTTGTCCCTAGAAAGCGTGAAGGGAATTAGTGATGCCGTGTCTCAGTCTACATTATCATAAAACATGCCGTCTTTGATCTTCTTTCCGTCATTATCTCGTTTGGTCTGCTCAACACCTTCCAAGGCAGTTCGCGATTCGATGTGACAACTGTCACGCAATAAAACTACCAATGTATTGCCTCGGAGATCTCAAAAATAAAATCACCGATTCTGCTGCTCGATAAGTGTGTACGTTCTACCAGAAACGAAAAACGACGATATCGACCAGGACGCTAGGAAGCGGGGGTGCCCCATGTTTTGAGGAACAGCGTGATGTCAATGTTGTCAATGGTTGAGAGTGAGAGAACGACAGGAAAAATCGGCCGCCGAACTCGCCCAACGCTCGACGATAGGGCCTTTTCGCATATTCTTCAAAGGCACAGAAAAGTACTAATGTTTCGATTCTTGTTGACTAGACCTCTCAGGGTTATGCTCTACACAGAGCCGTAGCGACGGCGGGGGGGGGGGGGGGGGCGAGAGGGGCAGCCGCCCCGGGTGCCCTCGCCAGAGAGGGCGCCGAACGAAGAGCCCCTGCAGGTTGGTTGGACACGATAAAGCGGGAACGAAGAAAATTTGAATCTTCGACCTATGCAGTACAAATGAGCGTTTTCATTTCTTTGTTTACATGGCTTCTGACGGGAGAAGGGGAGGGGGCGCTTCTGATTTACCCTGCACTCTTAAAAATGAACTTCACCGCATAGCACGCCCCTAGCCAACCATCATCTCGAATGATATCGTTATCTTCCCTGATTTGTTGAAAACGGGAGGCGTACGCCTTTTTTGTGACACTTATGCGGTTCATAATTGTCACAAATAAGGCGTACGCCTACCGTTTTTAACAAATCAGGTAAGATAACGATATCATTCGAGATTATGGTTGGCTAGGAGCGTGCTATGCGGTGAAGTTCATTTCTAAGAGTGTGCCCTGGGCGCAAACTTGCCTCGCTACGGCTCCTGCTCTACAAATCTGGAATTGCGCGTTCAACTTGTTTTCAGGAATTGTGAAGATTCATCATAAAAGTAGTCTTTTCTTTTTTTACACGATCAAAGGAGTAACGGCTGCTGAGTGTGCGTTCCAAAGCGGTTACGTCTTGGTCTCTCACGATACCAACATTCTGGGCTGGTGGTTCAGTGATGCAGATGTCGATTCTAGCTTTCATGTTCCCTGGTTCGATCTGAGGGTCGTGCCTTTCTTCTAGGTAATTCACTTCAAATTCACTTCAAAGGTGGACCACTTTTCATTGCATCAGAACCTACTACGTCGTTATAGGAGCTCATGGACAAATTATGAGTTTACCTGTCATGCCAACTGCACTTCAGCCGTTATCTTATATTCGGTTTTGCTCCATCTTTGTGCTACATTTTTGTTTTACGAACAGCAAGCCGACCTTCTATCAGGCTGGCCTTTCCGAAATAAACGTATATCCCCCCCCCCGCCCCTCCCCGGCTTTACAGAATGCCAAGGTGTTAACATCTCAGAACAACAGCAGACAGAGCATCTTTAACCGCCATCGTTACAACAGCAAGACACGTAGGGTCGAAATTCTTGTTTCGCTTTTTAAGTTTTATTTGTTCATCCCTAACAATGTGCTCTCGTGCGCACTCACAAGGCTTTTTAATCAAACTGTCATGTCAAGTCATGCACGTCCCACGGAGACTGCGGATTAAGGATTACAGTGCTTCCGACGGGTGAGAAAACTTGTACTTGCATCCGCGTTTTCCTTTACCGCTTCTCGCATATTATAAAGTGTCTTCATAGGGGACTGCGATAACTGTCGTTGCTTGCTAGTTGAAGTCTCTTATTTCAGGTTATCAATAGCAAGCGCACAAAAGCAGTTTTAGCGGACCGTTTGTAAGGTTATCATGCTTGTCGGTGCCAATTTGCAGTTATGTATAAGACTCAGAATCTTATCCACTGGCAAGCCACGTTGTGAACGGTTTGCTAAATTTTCTACCATGTTCACCCGATTCCACAATAAAGCGAATTAGACGCCCGCAAAAATTCCAGAAGAATGGCGATTATCTGTGGGAAACATCACGGACGATTGCGCGACTCTACCCAAGCAGCACAATGTACTGAAAGTCGAGTGCAATAGGGGTGGACGGTATGTGTCTTATCAATGTTCTTCAGTTTCATCAGTCTGTTCAAGGCCTTCCACCTACCCGTCCACCCCTATTGCACTCGACTTTCAGTACATTTTGCTACTTCCCATGCAGCACAATGTACTGAAAGTCGAGTGCAATAGGGGTGGACGGGTAGGTGGAAGGCCGTGAACACGCTCTTGCAGCTAAAGAACATTGATAAGACACGTACCGTCCACCCCTATTGCACTCGACTTTCGGTACATTGTGCTGCTTGGGTTGGGATACTCTTGGTTCGGTAAAAGAAAACTTTGATATGACGTCCGTTGCTCCCTACCATCTTATCACCACAGTTTGCGATTGCACCTTTCTTCCTTTTTCTCGGTTTCTCGGACTTTGAGCAGAGTTTACCCAACATCTCCAAGATAAGGAGAAGGCTCTCGCCCTACATCACACAGGATGGCCCGCTGTTACTATTGTGGATGCTGCTATGAGGTAAATGAAAGAGCGAACGAGAAGAAAGCTCGAAGCAGATCGCGAAGTTGGAAAGGGTTCCATAGGTGACGTAAGCGCGGATGCCCGACGCTATCTAGGAGGTGTTGGTTTACCAATCACTTTTTTGTGTCGAACGTGAGTGTGCTGCCACCTATAGATGCTCTGAATATATAAGCACTCTTCCGCTTGTTTTTTGGTTATTTTCATTTCTTTTTTTTTTTTTTGCGGGGGGAGGGTGTTGGTAACCGACAAGGCTTCTTGATGGTGGCGGGAAGAGACTTGTAAGACGCAAAATTTCAAATTAAGCATTGAAATGTCCTCATGATAAGGCCAAGAACAAACTGAAGTGTATGGTAGAGTGATAGCGGAGTAACAAGGTACAAGTAACAAAGTGAAGTGCAGTTACTGAATTCATCTTCGTGGCCTATAGAGTATTTTTTTAATCATAATGTAGGGTGATTTCTAAGGGTTTCCTCCGACGCTGTCACACATACACCGACACAGTCCCCTTAGAAGTCGCCCCAGGACGCACATTTCTCATCGTCCACGGCATCCCGATTTCCCACAGAGAGAACAAAAATTGATATTGACCAGCCTATACGAGTGCCGGTCATCCCGTTCCACACGCTACGAGAAGCAGCCCAGAATTATGAGCAGCAGTACACCAAAGAAAGGCTTGGCAAAAGTTACCAGAGCTGATTATCACGTTTTCATTCTGCGTTAGGCAATTGCGGCTGATAGCCAGCCTCGGCGCGCGATATCTGATGTTCCCTTTCTCGTCTGCCCACGCCTCTTTCCATCTTCTTTCCTCCTCACCTTATACTTTCCTTTCAAGTTGGCTTTCCTACATGTTCTTCTGCTATCAGGCAGAACCTGCATCGAAGGATGTGTCCCTGAATTCTGGTCATGCATACACGCTTCTCTATCCGTGTATTCACACGAGCGACATTCCCGCAGATGCGGAAGATGCGCAAAACGTCATAGCTTTCTGCTGTTACGTGAGCGCGAGCCCTCAACGTCGTGTCTTCACGTGCACTGCTAACCGTGGGGAATATCCTGATACATTGCCACAAGATATTCCGTAGCAGACGACAGGAAAACACGCTGACGGTGTCGTCTGCTATATGCGCAGTACGCCACTCCCGATATTCCGCATCGTCTGTATGCTCAACACAACACAGAACGAAACTTCGACTCTGTTAGCAGTGCTTTCACTTTCCTTCCACTAGAATATTCCGTGAGGATGTCGCTCGTGTGAATACGCGGTATACCACAGGGATCATTATGTTAGCCGTCTTTGACCCTGAAATGGGGATGGTACAGGTGTGTTGCGGAAACAGGATGGCGCTCTTGCTCTCCCTTGGACCTCAGTGTCGATACTCGGAAGCGAACCTTATTTACTGACTCTAACTAGAATAAGTGAGAAGACGACGTTGCGTCAGGAAAAAATCTCAATCAAAATTCCTCACTGAATAGACTGAACAGGGCCTTCCAGTTAGAATGCCTGCCGCTCTGGAGCCGTGTATGTACGTCCTGAAAGACTGCCCTACTGAAATTTTTTTCTGATGGACCATCATATCTGGTGGGTTTTTTTACCCTGAAGGTTTGATGGAACAGGTTGATGGTCCATCAACCTAATGGTCTATCAAGCCATCAGGGTAAAAAAAAAACACCAGATTTGATGGCCCATCAATACTGATTGTTGATGGCTTTGATGGTTGTTGATGGTTGATCCATCATGCCTCATAGTTGATGGTCCACCAGGCCTGAGGTGGCCGAACAGTTGTGTACTTATCTCCAAAGCAAGGCCTTACAGCTTCAGTCACATGTGAACAGGGACGACCTGCTGGTCTCTCAGGTGCCACCAAGGGCGGCTTGGTGCTCCAGCAGGAAACATCAAGGTAGATTTCATGGTCTGTTAGATGCCATCAGAATATTTCGATGGTCCATCAAATTTTGTGGTGGTCCATCAGAAAAATTTTCAATCGGGTGACTTCAAGTACACTTGACAGGAGAGTGAAATCAAGAAGTGCTGGAACTTTTCCTTTTTTTGAAACCATTCGCGAGCGTTTCGTCAAAATGAACGTCGACCCAAGCCAACATTTCTGCAAATGCACAACATACTGTCATTCTACAGGTTCATCAGATCATCAAAGTACGGCAACTGTGAAACACGCAACGACGTGCGTGCCCTTACGTTGACGAACATGGAGCTCGCTTTCCGTCAGGATGAGCAGCAAATACGCGGCTCCAGCAGTCGAATGAGATGCTAGTTGGCCCAGCATGCTCAATAATTCGGGACAAAACGTAAAACACGCTTCACCCGTTCATTTCCCATACAGCCCATGGATTAGCAGCCTGTAGGAGTCTGTAGCAGTACATTCCGCTGACAGCGCTCTGCATTCGTTCGCTAGTGACGCGTTGCATGTGAATAACGGGATATTCGAGGTTCCGTATTCAAGGTTCCAGCCTTGTGAACGTCGGCGTCTTGTGGGTTTCATGTAGGGTAGGGTAGGGTAGGGTAGGGTAGGGTAGGGTAGGGTAGGGTAGGGTAGGGTAGGGTAGGGTAGGGTAGGGTAGGGTAGGGTAGGGTAGGGTAGGGTAGGGTAGGGTAGGGTAGGGTAGGGTAGGGTAGGGTAGGGTAGGGTAGGGTAGGGTAGGGTAGGGTAGGGTAGGGTAGGGTAGGGTAGGGTAGGGTAGGGTAGGGTAGGGTAGGGTAGGGTAGGGTAGGGTAGGGTAGGGTAGGGTAGGGTAGGTTGGGTTGGGTTGGGTTGGGTTGGGTTGGGTTGGGTTGGGTTGGGTTGGGTTGGGTTGGGTTGGGTTGGGCTGGGCTAGGCTAGGCTAGGCTAGGCTAGGCGAGGTCAGGTCAGGCCAGGCCAGGCCAGGCCGGGTTGGGTTGGGTTGGGTTGAGTTGGGTTGGGCTAGGTTAGGTTCCAGCGTGTATAGGAACTTTCATGTTCTGCACTGAAGCCCGCCAGTATCATAGGCGCCACGCGTAATCTGAACATCTACATTCATGAACTTCACCACATAGCACGCTCCTAGCCAACCATAATCCCGAATGACAACGTTCTCGACCCTGATTTGTTGAAAACGGGAGGCGGAGTCTATTCTGTACCGTGCATAATAGCCACAAAATAGGCTCCGCCTACCGTTTTCAGCAAATCTAGGGCGAGAACGTTGCCTATGAGCGTGCTATGTAGTGAAGTTCATTTTTAAAAGTGTAATCTCTCAAAAGTGATCCATCACAGAACGCGCTCGTACACTCTTAAAAATGAAATTCACCACATAGCACGCCCTTAGCCTACCATGATCTCGAGTGATATCGTTATGTGCGCTGGTTTGTTGAAAACGGGAGGCGTACGCCTTTTTTGTGACACTTATGCTGTTCATAATGGTCACAGAAAAGGCTTACGCCTCCCGTTTTTAACAAATCTAAAGCTTTGTCCCTCTTGTGCGCGTGGGGAGAACGAAAATAATTCATTTGGATTACAGAATATGCGTTCCTGATGACATCTCTGCCATGGCGGTTGGCACAATCGCCTCATCAGCATGCTAAAAAAATAAAGAGAACTCACGTTACAGACGTACAGGTTGAACGTTACTCACCATTGTACACACCGAACAGGTCCCTATTTCCGGCGTCTAGCACAGTATAAATCCATCTGGGAAATTCTGAATGGAAAAACGAGGAAAAATTACACATGCAGCTTCCCACACTCTTAAAAATGAACTTCACCGTAGCACGGTCCTAGCCAGCCATCATCTGGAATCATATCGTTACTGTGATTTGCTGAAAACGGGAGGGGTGCTCCATTTTTGTGACAATTATGAACATCAGAAGTGTCACAAAAACGCGTACGCCTACGTTTTGAACCAATCAGGGCACATAGCTATATCATCCGAGCTGATGGTTGGCTTGGATCGCGCTATGCGGTGAAGTTCATTTTTAAGAGTGCACATTTGCCTTGACAGAGGAGGGGATACAAACATTCAAACAAATACATGCAACAAACATACAAACAAATTCTTTCTTTGGATACAAATATCGTAGCAAAGCATGTTTACATAAAGGGTTCGATGTTGTGTCTTTTTTTTTTCACACATAATTACAATCGGGGTTATGAAAAAGAAAACCGCCGACGCAGCTTGACGCGCTCACAATGTCTCAAGACAATAGAGTTCCCCGAGAACTACGTCATTATGACGTGATCTGTCTACTGGTGGGCAAAACAAACACACGTGATTATATACGCCAGCACACGCCAATAGTTCTACGTGCATCCGGCGCCCACCACTCTGATGCTTCAGTCACTGCAGTGTTTACATAACATGAGGAGTTCTATTGGCAAATGGTGGCAGTATACAACACCACAGGATGTACTTATACTACAAGCAAAACCTGCAAACCGTTTTACGTGAGACACGCACAAGGTGGGAAGGACACCTATTCAAAATGATGAGCAGGTTTTAACATAATCTGTGTTCGCCGTAAAGGGCTGGGAAACTTTAGTAGGAAGGAAGTCCGTTGTACTATCACTCTGTATGAAGACAACCAGAAACCGCCCGTGACTTTTTCCTTAGTCTCCATCCAGCTAGCCATCGGATGACGACCCCTGGACGCGCTTTTGTGCATATCCCTGTGGCTACTGCCAGGAATTCCCAGCATACGCCTGCTTCCGGACAGAGTGGACACTTCACGTAGGGAGCGTCGTCGTAGCGCAGTCGGGGATCTGAAACCGTTTGTAATTTCAAGTGCGAAGTTTCCGTCTTGAGCGGTAACCGGTACCTGTAACCAATTCGAAAAAAAAAATCCAGGCAGGCAATAGACTTTATTTGGACAGAGCTATTTCTTTGTGTTTTTCTTCTTTTAGTTATCTTGAACGGACGCTCTCTATAGACTCTTTTCTGCTGTCCGGTATATAGACACATTGTCTTCGGAAATGCCATAGACTATTACCCCTCAAGTGCCTCTCAATCCCCATTTGTACCATATCATGGATATCGCAGATTTTTATTAGCAGTGAAACGAGTAGGTATACTTTCATCGTCTTTTTTATCAAGTTGAACCACAGCTGTCCTTGCGGGCGTCGCGGCTATCGCCCCACGTACGCGCTGCTGCTTTCTGCTCTTCAGACAGTGATGTACCGTGGTATAGGTTGAGCAGGAGAGCTACGGCTTTTCTGGATGGACCCGGAAGAGAGAAGGTGCAGGAAGAGGTCAACGTACACGTCAGGACGCAACAGAAGATAGACACAGCGTAGGGAGCATAATTAAAGCAGTGGGGGTGGATTAATAATATCACCCGCAAGCGTGCAAATTTGGATGACCAGGCTAGTTGGTAGAAGGTAGTCATTGATTGAGCGACACTGCTGGAAATACAGACGAATATAGGCGGCAGACGCGGAAAGTCCGCGTTGTAATATCCACCGTCTGCCCTCTACCTTGTTCTATACCTTCTCTACCCCAATGTTCTCGTACTGAGCTACGCCATCAATCATGGCATGACAGTCCTCAGAGAGGCGTAGACATCCCTCACTCCGCAAGTGGTGGTTCTGGGAGGCAGCTGCTGAGACTTTTAAAGCAATCAGATGGTTCAAGTCCAACCAGGTCCCCCAAACTCACCTCGGAAAAGCGTGCAACGAAGAAGGCCGCCACTAGATACCCCACTGTTGCCGTTCCGGATCACTTCAGCGCGCTAAGTTTAGCGGCAAAATGTTTTTGTTGTTTCTGCGAATGAATCTAGTCTTTATATGTCCAAATAAAACGCGTATAACAACTTTCTCTGTCGTGTTTCACTTTTTGGTCCCGTTTTTAAACGTGTTCAGTGATTGGAAGGATGTAGTGCACGGCTGCATGCATCACATAGAGTACCTGTCGTACCAGGCGCCGCAGGCGCTGCAGTCGTCCATTTCTCCTTCGGTGACTTGGCCTGGCTTGGATTGTGCTTCAACTGGATCTTTAGCGCGCTACAATCCACGCAAGCCAACGTCTGGTAACAATGGGGTATCTAAGGGCGGCCTCCGGCATTGCACGCATCGGGATAGGAACAAATACATGGGAAAATGGCGACCTTGGGGGACCTGAGTCCAACAGTCCCAGAAGAAAGTATTTGTTTTCTGAACTAAGACAACGTCTCAAAAATTCAGCAAGTGAGTTTTCTCTGACACACAAACATCATACTTACTTATCAGATTACTTTCACATACGTTTATCGTTATATTTAATTAGCGGTGCCAACATGTGCTCGCCTAAGAGTTACGCTCCACAGTGTGATTTCCGTGGTTGAGCATTTGAGGGCAAGTGGCTGCCGTTACGTCCTCACAGGGAAACTCTGCTGAGATCCACTTGAGGTATGCTTTGTAGATTGCCCTCTTAACAAGTAACAACTGCAAAATGAACCATGACAATTGAAGGCATGTGCTTTTTTTTTTCATTCTCAGAAGTTCTTCGCAATTGTGCGACACGTAACTGGAGGTGGTGGCCGTCCCACTGTTGTACAGTTCTTGTACATTTATAGTATGCTGTCAGTTAACAACATTGTGAAGCCGCCACAGAGAAGCAACGTTGGAGGGAAAGGACCTCAACTATTGTGAAAGCTCCAGACCATCTTTGGCCGAAAGTCTGCGCCACCAATCTATGTAGGGCAACCTTCACTGACGCATCATATTTATCATGTCATTACACAATATATATTCGGTTATTTTTATTGTAGGCTCAGCTAGAATAAGTTTGATGGTGTGCTGGCAGAAGACAATACAGCTGCTTGTCCCAGAGGAACAAAAGAGCATGCATCCTCGAGTACCTTGGAGGATACGTCACACACAAATTCCGCGGAGACACCCGCTCTGCGGTGATCTCAGGAAAATGCCGACTCGCATGACCTGATACCCGTGAAATCCTGTGCCTTCCTTAGTCTGTCTTTCCGCCCCTAATGAAGCTCATCATGCTTGCTGAGGACAATGTGATATAATGCACACCAAGAGAGACAAGCCCCATCTACTCTCAAGCAGCCCTTCTTGACGACAAGCTACCAGGTTCTAGCGTTCGATGCAGTGTGCACTACATCCAGAAAACAGCTGAAGCGCTTCATTCTTCTTCTTCTTCTTTTTTTTGTGAGATGTCGTCTGCACTTCTTTTCCCGTGAAAACATGTAAGCTACGAAAAGTAGCAAATAAAGGAAGCTGGTGACTGAATACTCATAGTGCGGTATTTTAAACGTTTTTTTTCCTCCATGAGTTCAAAGTTGACGTACATTTGGTTGTAACTGCCAATCTGAGCCATTCCAGCCAAAAACAGCCAGAGGTGTTGCCTGACTCTCTTAAATTTCATTAAGAAAGATATTTTTTTTTTTTTTACATAAGATGTAAACAGAAACATGTTGGGTGTTACGCGCTTCTGACATACTCATAAGTCATTTCTGCGCCTTCGTTGCCTGACCTTAGAGGGGAAGCACGGGTCTACCTCCCGGAAAGGCATATAGAGAAAGAGAATAAATCTGGTGGCGTGTGAGCACTGAAGAACGGAACATGTCTTGGGTCAACTTTATGAATTTCGAAGGAGCCCGAGATTATTTATGCTTGTAAACTGCTGTATGGAGATTAGGTCCACATAAAAATGGCAAGCTGTTCTATATTCATTGTTGAACCGAGCGGTCGAGGATATCAACCGCTTGCAAAAAAAAAAAAAAAAAAAAAATGACACATTTTTTTGGATACTATTTTCACATATAGGTCCTCTAGAAAGTGAAAGAAATCGTGCCCTGTTTACCTACGAGATCCTCTCCTATAAGACATTGGAAGCGTACAGCTGTATTTTTCTTCCAACAAGAAAAGAAAATTCTTTTTTCGTCATCATAATGTGCTGCAGCTAACTCATTGGTTGAGGTCGTCTGGGAAGTAAATATATATATATATATATAAACATATAGGCATGTAACCTACAGGCGCGCGCGCAACCTGCACGATAATCTAGTTAGCTCTAAGGTTAGCAAAGCAGCGCATCCAGGGAACGGCTGTCACCCATGCGATGGTCGCAGGTGTCAAATATGCAAATTAATGCAAAGCACCCAAGTACTTAAAAGTACTAATTCAGATTTTTCCGTCAAAATTAATGGTGACTTCGACTGTAATTCATCTAACGTCATTTACGCCATTCAGTGCGGCATGTGCCAAGCACAATACGTTGGTCAGACTAAAACATCATTTCGGATCAGGTTCAACAGCCACCCATCTGACGTTACAAAAAAGCGAAACCTCCCGGTGTCTCCCCATTTCAAGCAACCAGGTCATTCACTAAATAATGTCTCACTTTTTATTCTCCAGTCAAATTTTTAGCTCGATCAGTGCAGGGAACAACGCGAATCTTATCTCATTTACAAATTCCAATCAACTATTAACGAAGATCTGGGAGCACTTTCAACGGTAAAAAATCTGGCCGCCTAGATGAGCTACACTTTCTTCCTTTCCGTTTCCTTTCTGTTTCTCTTTTCTTTTTTTTTTCAGCAAAATTTGAAGCAACACTCACCCTGCCCGGAATTTCCCCGAAGCGGACAGTGACCTACGGCGAATGACATCACCACCCGGACTTGACCTTCTGGAATATTCCCGAATCTGACTCATTGACAAACGCCTGTGGAGTGCCCGTACCGATTATGACGTCATGTACCAAACCTATTTAAGTAATGTGTAACCAGCTACGCATCTTTTGTCCTGACGAACACAGTGCCACTGTCGAAACGTCGACCCCTTGCCCAGTTTACTTTTTAACGTCTCCCTATGTAATAAACTAGTGTTTGTAACTTCCCTAAAATCTGTTTCCGCGTCTTTTTTTGAACTTATATAAACACACATATATATATATATATATATATATTTTGTGGCTGTCTCCTGTGAAAGTCGACATTGTGCTTTTCCATTTTTGGGAGCCTACAGGTGTGCCGTGTGTCGTGATTTCGGCACACTTTAAAGAACCCTCAGGTGGGCAAAATAAGCCCGGGTGCCGATGACTGTAGGGTCGATCATGATAAATGTTATCTCGCGACATACAGCCCCGAATTGTTATTACTGAGTTTTAGTGCATCGTACGCTATCGCCCTAGCGTACGTTAGGGGTAGCGTGATGGTTCTGCGCACTGTGCGGAGCTCTCTTTATGGTTTCCTCGTGCGCATAAGCACCAACGCTATCCCTTACGTACGCAAAGGCGATAGCGTACGGTACACTAAAACTCTCTATTATCAATTTCGCGTACACTAAACTCGGACTACTCTCAATGTCCGTCGTCCGCTTTTGCCACGTATTCCACCGAATCATAGTCAAGCTAAACAACTCTTTCGCAAGGTATTTTCTATACCAGGTTCGGTGTAGTTCACAGGGAATGAAACGACACTCTAGTTTCGAAATCGAGCCAAACAGATGCGACCTTAATTATCGCGTAGCGCGTGTCGTGTATTTCTGGCTGTTCTCCAAAATGTGTGTGTCTATGTCAATCCTGCGCCAGGTTTGTGGCGGCCAGCAATGGAGTGAAGAAGAGGCCACCTGTTTCACGTGCACGGGACTCGCATTAAAAACGTTACCTCGCTGTTCCTCATAGGTTGTGGTCGTTCGTTATTGAGTTCCAGGGCTCAATACACAAAGGCCTTACAAAGGCCTTTGACCTCACTTGATCGCTCACTACTGCTTCACAAACTACAATACTGTGGTATTCGTGGAGTACCATTATCACTCTTGGAATCTTACCTACGTAATAGGTACCACTATGTATGGAATAATAAGTTCAGATCAGGTCTACTTCCCACTATTTCCGGTGTACCCCAAAGGAGCAATTTAGGTCCATTACTTTTCCAAAAACGACATTGTAAACACAACTCTAGTAGCTAAATTTTTCATCTAAGCTGATGATACTATAGTGTATTTGTTACTGGAAGCACGATTAGTGACACTGTAACGCATGCAAACATGGCTCTTTCTGCGATCGGGACATGGTCAGAACATAACAGAATATCTATTAACATAAACAAAACTAAGGCAGTGCTATATAGGACACGTAATAAACCTTTATCCATTCCCTTCAACATCATGTTAGGCAACCAGTCCATTGAAATTGTAAGATCGATTAAAATCCTAGGGGTACTATTTTCATATAATCTGACTTGGGATTGTCACTTGACGTATCTTCAAAACAAACTTGCGAAAGTCATCCTTGGCATCCTGTCTACTTACCGTTACGCACTCCCGAACTTCGTAAGGCTTACTCTTTACAGTACATTAATACGGTCTCACCTTACCTATTGTCACCTCGTATGGGGTACGACATCTAAGACTAACGTTACTAAACTTTATCTATTACAAAAAAGGGCAGTAAGATTGGTTGCAGGCGTTGCTTTCGCTCATCACACAGCAAATCTTTTTGATCGCCTAAAAACTATGAAGGTACAAAATATTTACGATTTCCTCCTTCTAAAAACATACCTTAGGGCTGTAAAATATAATAATACGTTAATCTTGTCAATATGTAACCTACACCGTCGAATAGCTAGCAAAACACGTCAGGATTTATATTGGAAGGTCCCAAGGACGCGAACAATATGCTGAGATCAGTCGCTACCCCATAAGATCGCAAAGCTGTTGAATTCTTATTTAAAGAAGGGAATTGATCTTGAATCTATGTCAGCTGTCGCACTACGGGCCATGTTTATGTTTTAGTGGTTAATGATGTCTCTTATTTTGTCTATGTTGATGTCTAATTTTCTGTTATGTATATATGTATATTTATTCAGTTTCCTTGTTTCATTGTAGTATTTTTCACGCTTAAGATTGACGATCGCAATTAGCTTATATTGCTTGCTGTTGCTGCACTGAATCAGGGGGATGCGCCCTCGTCAAACAGCATGATGCTGTTTTTTGGCTACCCCTATGTAACTCTGACTTGCATTGCAAAAAGTTAAATTGAATTGAAAAAAAATGATGTCTGTATACTATAGTTTCGTGTGTAAAAACCCCGTCGTCTCCTGCAAATTTACGCCATTCTGAAGACCGCCCGCAGGGCACGGCTCGCCGATAAAGGTGTAGCTGTACACTTAGTTACGCACTACACTTTATTAACTAATAAAAAAAATTGCGGATCACCTTTGAAACATTCGGTGAAATGAGGACGTAGGATTTACGAATATTGAGGATGGGCTTTAAAATGGCGGCTTGATGGCGTTTAGTTCCGCAAAAAGTTAGTCAACCATTAGGAACGAACGAAGCATTAGGAACCATTCAACCATTCATATCATTAGTCAATCAGTAATAAACCCTGACATCAACGACCTGCATTGTGATATCAAATATTCATCACATTCGATGCGTTTTAGAATTGCACGAATGGGGGTTGACAACTTGCACTCACCTTTCACCTTGATCAGTTTCAACGTCGTCGATTTTGACAGGAGATTGAGGCCAATCTCCTGTCCCATCATGGGAGGCTCTGAAACATACAAGTTGGACACAAACAAATTAGACGTTTGAAATCATTCGAAACTGGAAAACCTAAACGGGAACACAGTCTCCCAAGGTAACACATTTCATCACACACCTAAGGCACGAACACTGTTTCCAGGTTGAAACACCTTCCGGAACACAGTCTGTATGGGGGTATGGTATGGTAGCACGGCCAAAAAATCGAATGTTCAATTTTTTTCACAGAAAAATAGATCGCATTGTGAGGAACAAATCTGCCAAAGCGCATCCTTGAGCGTGGCGCCGAAAGCGGTTTAAACACCGCGCCAAGGAGCGGCGCGCCCCCTGGCAATTAATAATGGCGGCTGCTGGTTTATTTACGGTTGATTTTTGCGCTGTTTTCTTCAGTTTTTCGACGTTTTCGGTTTGTTTTGTCTTTGTTAATAGTGAACCGGTACATGATGAAGTACTATTGCCTTCTGAAAATATTTATTGCTTATCTAAACGTGCCCGCTAGTGTACCTCTTGTAGCTTGTTTTCATCTTCGTTTTTTTTTTTTTTTTTTTTCACTACGTTGTTGCACCCACCGTTTTTCACGTGGTCCCTTTCGACTTTTTCGAGCGTTTTTACGTGTGCTAGTCATGCCACGATCGTCTGGAAGATGGACAAGAAGGCGTAAATTCAAAGGAAACCAGTTCTCAGGCGAGAAAAGCCATGAAAAGCCGGCACGGCGGAGCGCCAACTTTGCGAAAATGGAAGAGACGACCTATGTTGATACATTCGATGTAGACGGCGCTTGCACAACTGGCTATCGTCTTATCGACTATGAGCTTCTTCGTAGCTTCCTGGAGGACACCGCTGTATGCAAAACGCGTCATAAAGGAGAAATAATTCTGGAAGAAGCTACTGAGAGGCGAAGTGGTTTGGCATCTTGCATAAACGTCACCTGCAGCCAGTGCGACGCCCTCAGCGTGTTTGAGACATCCAGGCGCATCGCAGGCAACATTTTTGAAGAGGTTCACCTATGCTTTTCTCACCTGTTGAAAAGGAATGACTACTGGTCGAATTATGTGTGCGGTGCTCAACCTGCCGCCGCCACCAATAAAGTTTGCGTCATACAACGCTAGGCTTCTCGATGCACGACCGTTGCGAACAATATTGTGGGTAAGGTTGCCGAAGAGGTCAAGTCAGAGGGCTGTGCATCTGACGAGGAACTAGAAATTGCAGCGACAGTGGATGGAACTTGGATGAAGCGGGGGTACTCATCACTACACGGCGTGGTTGCAGCAATATAGGCTGACACTGGAAAAGTGCTAGACTTTGAAGTTGAGTCGACGTTCTGCCACATGTGTGCCCGAAATCTTCACACAGATTCCAACCGGTGTGATTGTAAGATAACCTACGATGGGTCATCTGGTGGGATGGAGGCTGCAGGGGCCGTAAAAATATTTGGTCGTTCTGTCGACAAACACCAACTAATGTATACAACATACATCGGTGATGGAGACAGCAAAGCATACATTGCAATGAAAGACTTAGAACCTGATGAGAAGGCCATCGAGAAACATGAATGTGTTGGGCATGTCCAGAAGCGTATGGGCACCAGGCTCAGGAACATAAAGGAGAACGAGAAGGGGAGGAAACTCTCGGATGGCTTGCAACTGTCAGGGAAGGGTCGACCAACAGGGAAAGACATATAGGTTATCTGTAGTTCTCCTATGGCAAGGCTATACAGGACAACACAGACAGTTTGGAGAACATGAGATGGGCTGTGTGGGCAATGTATTTCCACAAATTGTCTACAGATGAGAAGCCAAACCACGGACTCTGTCAAGGGGTCATCATCGTGGTGTGGGTACAACCGCAGCATTGCTGATGACCGGCACGGGAGGTACTCCCATAAGAACAGTCCTCCTCAGGCTCAGATGGATGTCATCATGCCCGTGTTCAAAGCGCTGTCAGACCCAGCTCTTCTCAGCGAATGTCTGCATGGACGAACGCAAAATACAAATGAGTCGTTCAACCAACTCATCTGGTGCCGCTGCCCCAAGACAACATTCATCAGTGCGGATGTCTTGAAAATTGCTACTAATGATGCTGTGGCGTACTATAACGGTGAAAATTTTGCAAGAAAAGCTGTGCCGGAGGCCCTCGGAGTGACTCCAGGTGTCTACTGTGATGTAGCTCTCAACAGGCTGGTCAAAGAGCGTGTTGAGAGGGCTGAGTTTTACAATTCTGCTGAGACTAAGGAGAGACGCGGGTGAAAGAGAAATGCGAAGAAAGGCTTCACAGAGGCCAACAAGAAAGCCAGAAACGAGTTGTATTCTTCCTGGAGCTTTTTGAGCATTTGTGTGAAACATATACGCATAAATCTTTTGTTTTTCTCAAAATGTTTTTTTCTTGTATACCTAAAGTTCAATGTACCTTCCCTCTGCAACTATTCACCCGGCAGTAATGAAATTTGGCGCACATGTTCAAAAATCAACCTTAAAAAAACAAAACAACAGGGATAACATCAATGCAAATGTCTGAAAAAAAAATAGAGCAAAGTGCGTACTGTCAAAGTACTTCTTGGGTATGTTCAAGCATGGACTTAAATTTTTTAACACCAAAGTTCAAGAGCGTGAGGATATCTCTTGTCACGGAATTGATCACGTTGTACTTACAAATTTTCATGTGCTTTCTCGTTTGCGTCTTGCATATATATTAGTTTTATTTATTTATTTTTGCGCACGATACGTTGGGTTGCAACTTGTAGACCATGAGTTCATTGATGTGTAATCCTCAGGTACTGTTTGCCGTATATTTCAGCTACTAATTTGAGTACGGATCACTTACACGCGAACAGCGTCTGATCCCTCAAGGTCTTATGTAAATGATGAAGTTCCATTGTTGATGAAAAGCAGGAATTCCGTTTGTGATGCCAATAAGAGAGCTTTTCTCTCATCTCTTTCGTTCGGGTTTGACCTCTGGCTACCTACAATAAAACTTCCAAATATTATCATAGTATGCTTTGTAGTTGGCGAGGAAATGTACACCGAATAATAAACTGCACCTGCAAATTTGGCAGCGGGTCACGGGATACGTTAGCCAACTGACCACTGAAAAAGGGTTTTATATTAAGCTTCACTTACTTCGTCCCTTACCGTTCCAGTCCGTTCCAGAAGGTGGGCAAATGCTCTCGCGATCTTTGTCCTCATCTCAGTTTTCGTCCCATGTGTTTTTCCTCACCTCACCTCAGCGTTCTTTCTAAAATATATTCACCTACTTGTTATAATTTTTGCCTCGTCGAGCCCCGCTTAACCGGTTTCTGCAAAACGTTTTCAATTCCCGATTGTTCTTTTAAATAGGAGAGGCGTCGCTCATAGCCACAGTTGCTTCGTGGCGCTCACACGGAATCAAAAAAGTATTAGGAGCGGTTACGTGCATACGTCGTAGTTGGCTTTGTGTCGCTCCGTTGGTTGATTCCTGACAACATGTTACAAGTACCCACAACTAAGATTCATTATCCTGCTGTGTTCATCCTTCATGCAACAAATATCCCCTACATGTGCGATCGGTAAAAATTGAACCTCTGTATGCAATAAGTGGATAAGTCGAAAAATGGGAAACCGGGAAAAGGGGCTTTACCTGATTGTCCGTCCCAGTGACACACATGCATTTTCCGTTTCTTACCCTCCTGTAGCGAGCCAATAAATTGCAATTCGATCCTAAATTTTCTTTGACACGTACATACTGGCATGTAGATGTCATTGCAGCAAAAATAATAAAAATGGGGGATAAGTCGACTTATCCCCTTATTGCATTCATGAGGTTCAATTGGGCTTCCATATGTGGAGAAGTTGCGCTACTGTAATCGCAACTTTTTTTCAGTAGCGGAGGTGTAACTCCGCTACATTTGTTATTTGTAGCGGGAAAGTAATTTCCGGTACAATTTTGAGTAGTGAAACAGCCTCCGCTACAGCTACTTTTGACGGAGAAAATAGAATAAATCAGACGCTAGAGTACGTCCAGTGAATTTGAAAGCCCGACTCAAAGAAGTCGAGCCGCGGCCGTCGCTCAGCCCTGAATCTGGCTGGCGTATATATGACACATATTCATAGGCCATCGGCGAGAAACTAGCGGAAGGGTAATTGCGCTACATTTTTTTTTTTTTGGTAGCGGTAGCGTGCTACATTCGTAAATTTGTAGCGCCGCTAGTATCGCGCTACTTTTAAATATGGTAGCGGGTAGCGGTATTTCGCTACCTAAATTGAGTAGCGGACAGAACACTGCCCGCCCGTGCCCGTGCTCCCTCTCCGTCTTCAGCATACCCCCTGTTTCATCGCATGTAAAAAATGCATTTTTTAGTTTTTGTTGTTCGTCCAAGACAAATCAAAGTTGTTAGTTGGAGCCTGTGTTGTGTCTGCATCGTTTTTGTCATCTTTTTTTTTCTCTCTCTCTTTTATAATGCACCTACGTGATTACCCATGCAGCGGGCTTATATAGATCTCCAATATGCCGAAGTTGAAAATAGACTGTTCTGCCTTACTCACCTTTTGTAATTACATTGACGACTTCGCCCTCTGCCATTATTATTTCTTCTTAGGTGCACTGGAAGCAAATTTACCTTGACAGAACACGTATATAGAATCTCGTGACCGCAGGAACTTCTTCCTTTTTGCCTTTTACGTTCAGTCATGCTGTACCTTTAAACGTGGCTTCCGCCAAAACGACATACTTTCCGAACATCGGTGATATTGACTTCGTTCATGTTTTCGACGTCAGCGGCCTCCGTCACGTGGCTGAAAAAAAAAAAAATCTGACGAATCGCAAAATTCGAACGACGACAAGGCAAGACGCTACTGGCAACAGGTCACTACAGTCTCCGCAAAGGAACGAGCCGAACTGGGTTCAAAATGTCGGGTATCCGCGTCTTGTACCATGGTCGGCAATTTTCCTTACTTTCAGCGTTTATCTCGTAAGGCTGGCTGGCTGGCTAACTGCAAACACGACAGGAGAAAACCAAGAATATGTCTTGCATAGCGAAAAGGTAGAAAGCTACGACTGAGAGACAGTAAAGTAAACCAGCAAGCTGCTCTGCTAGATTCTTGGCATAAGTCCCCACCCAACACGGAAGTATTAAAGAACGACATCAGCGAAAAACTAATTCTGAAAAGCTGGCTACCTCATATTTGCGGTGTACACGAAAAAAAAATGGTGAATTCGACTGAGGGTTACGTAGATTCGCTGAAATGCTGCCATAATCGCGATGTAGAATTAGGCTATTTACCTGCAACCATCGGACGACGCCCATGTGTCCGGCGAGAAGCAGGAGTGTTAGCGATAAACTACTGAAACCCCCTCCCCCCTGTTGCCCGCTGTAGCTGACCACGAAAGTGACGCATATTGTTCCTTCTGTTGAAGTCCCAACCGCTCATCTCGCGATTTCTTTATCTTTTGTTTTTGTCGCAATCCTGTGATTTTTTTTCTGTGACTAAGAATATGTTAATGCCGATAAGTGTCCCCTTACAGTGCTACAGTGTGTCGAAGACTCCCTTGCAAAAACGGGTGGTCAGGGTACTCCTTCGGGGAACGACGCGCGGACGGACAGCGTGTCAAACTTCGACTGGCGTTTATTCCAAATACAATCCTACCGAAGAAAAGTGAACGATGTGCTACAAACATGGTTTGGTTGTGTAGTGTTACCACAGAGTACATTCCAGCATAACCAATACCTTCTACTATAGTCTGACGTTGTTTCCCTAATCGCACTGTCAATCAAGGCGCTAGACCGACAATCTAAGACGGAATTTATTCCTTTCACTTGTACCACCATGTTCACTGAATTCTACTACTAGGGTATTTTAAAGGGTATCTTAAGTACTTCTTAAAGTATTTAATACTCTACTGAAATTACTTTCGGTTTTGAGTATTTTGTACTCTATTTTAAGTATTTTTATGTAGAGTATTTAGTATCTTATTTTCAATAAATTTGCAACCTGAAAGTGAAAGCACCTGCGGCTGCTACACGGAGGAACGTGCCATACTTGTCGAAATTCATGTTCATGGGCATGCTCACTCATGTATAATGAAACGAGCGACCTGAACATATGTGGGAAACTGAAAGGGAGAGCTGAGCGGAGGGTGAGCGAGTAGCCTCGGTACCTGATGTTTTTATTGTGTGCCATCCTAATAGCAATTATGTGGTTGGTGAAAGAATTGAAGCCCCTTAGTATTCGAGCGAGGCCTGAAGGCGAGTTCCCACATATAGCGCTGCGCTATATAGGGCTAGAAAATAGCGCTCGAAACCTAGCGCTGTTTTTCCGTTTGCCGTTCTCACATACAACCGAGCACATGGCGCTATCCTGCGGGGGTCACGGGATATCTCTTTGCGACGTGATGCACCGGTGCTGCTGTGATTGCTTACTGTCGGCGTCGGGTATCCGCAGCATCAAGGGGGATGACACTTTCGATGCCGTGATCGCGATACCAGACTATAGTAACCAAACAACCATGCATTGGCAGGAAACTCGTGGCCATTTTCACGTTGTCGTCGCATTCCCGTCTTGCTGCTTCGAGTGATCGGAAGCAAGACAAACCCCAGCTTCCGCGATGTCACGGCTGAAAGAAGCTCACGATTGGTTAACGCAGACTCACCGCTCAATATAGCGCTAGAAAAGTTGACCGGGGCTCTACTTCGACAAGAGCGGTTTTATAGCGGTTTTTAGCAATGCGAGGAGGAAAATGTAGCGCAATTTTCTAGCGCTATGTAGCAAAGCGCTATATGTGGGAACTGGCCTTAAGGCTTGCATAATTTCGCTAGTTGTGTCACAAGACGTCACATCGTTTGTGCCATACATTGTAAATAAAATACTCATTTATTTCAATAGCGGGTGACACCCATCTTTATTGACTGGTGTAGCGTAAGAATTATTGCTTTTTGGGCTTCTTCTTTGAGCCCTTCCTCTTGAGCGAACTCCGTAGTATACACGTGTTCATGAAGCACATCTGAAACAATCAGTAGAAAATACCTCAGCCAATTCCAGCAAAGTGAGTAGCATCAAGTGAAATAGAGAGGGCAGCACTAATTGAAGCCTTTCTTCTTCTTTTTTTTTTCTTCTCTTTTTTTTGCACAGCTAACGCGGTTTGATAAAATTCAGCAGCCAACAGAGTCTGCCGCACACATGTGTTCAGCTTCTTCTTCTGTTGCGTACATCAATTATCGCGACTTCGAAGGGAACGTGTCATCTACATGCAAGTTTTCACTTAGTCGTCGCGTATTCAGCACGGTGTCCGTTATAGGCTACGACTTACGAACGCATGACCGAATCGCTTCCGTCAAACTTTGTAACTAGACGCTTGCACAGAGAATGATGCGCTACATTTTTTTGTGCAAAGCGTTCCTTCCAAATTTGTCGGAAGCGATTCAGTCAGACATTCGTAAATCGTAGCCTTCAGCGGACACAGTTACATAGCGTAAGTTTTCTACTAAAAGAAAACGAAACGTAGGAGCTGGGTCGTTTTTCCGTTGTTCGTCAGCAACACGGGCACCCACTAACTTTCCCTGTCATTAAAAATCCGGCAGCGAGCGCAGTTTGGGAGAAGAATTCAGGGGCGCTTTAGCGGTAAATGCGAGAGAAATGCGTTAGAATTAAGCGCTAGAATTACGTGCCCACTCTCGTTGTGTAAACCTCCTCTCTGGCCACGCACACACGACTGATAATTGGTTCTGCTGCACAAAATATTCTTCACTGAAAAGCTCTCAAGAAAAATTCCAGTGAGAATTCTGTCGGCCCTCGCTTGATTATCCATCTTAAGATTCCGATATCGATATTTGTCTTCAAGCGAGAAACACAAAGAGGAAACATATTTAACATAAAGCATAAGCAGCAACACAAACAACCCTGCTATATAAAATACATATAGTGAAGTTTGCAAAGCGCCAGTCACTGATTATTTACCTCTTTCTTTCTCTTGCCGCATCCGAAGCCATCTGGCGCTGAAGTTTTTCGGGTTTCTCTCGTCATGTTCTTCCAACAACAACTTAGGGTGCAACCATCCTTAAGGGTCTGCATAGTGGCAAAAACAGATTAGAAACTTTCATCCGCGGTATTACTTGGGAGCTATTCTCGTCAAAAGTAATCGAGCTCGATTACTTTACGTCACGAACTGTTGGGCAGAGCTACGAGAACAAGCTCCGCCCATAGGCTCCCCTTATCTATCCCTAGCCGGTATCGTCGTCCACCGGTGTCTCTAGCGCATGAACAGAAGGAAGGTCGCGCTTTCCTACGACGACATCGGGAAGCCATGTGCTATACTGAATTAACGACAGGGAGGAAAGGAGGGAAAAGCGTGGCGCATAGGTGTAAACGTGTATTACAATTAATGTGATGTGGTGATATTCCGTTCACTGTGGAATAACCTTTATGTGCATAGATTGCGAAACATTGCGCATTTCGCCACGTTGGGAGTCAAGTGGCGTCACGCTGTAGGCTATGCACTCTACGCGCACATATCGCATGTCGGCACAAATTTCTCTTTCACGGATCACGGTGTTCACGATACAACCTACAACCTTCCGCTTGCGGCGAGAACACGCGGAAGGGCGACCTTGCTGTGATATGGGCACGGGCACTCCGATAAAGCGCGAAGATTGCAGGATCAAGGGCTCGACTATTGGTTGAGGACGCGTGGCATTCACCTCTGTTCTTCACGCCTTCTTCGCGTAACGACCAATGATAGGCGACACACAAAGTAATCGAGGTCGATTACTTTGACGAGAATAGCTCCCTCGAATGATCAAGCGAACGCGACGCGGTGCTGACAAATATACGTTATTAGGAATATCTCACGGGCAAAACAATTAGCTGATAAAGTCACTGATTGTTCGCTTCGTGTCTTCTCTACGCAGTGAATCATGTAGGTGGGTGAGGCGAACTAGATGTCACATAAGTTCGAAATTATTTGTTCCGTTGAACTGATTATTTAATGTTATTGTTTCGTCGCAACTTGAGGTTTGTCGGATTCATTCAACTGTTTCGCAATAGTTACCGCAACAAGCCTATATGTAGGCGGGAGGGTAGCTCCTCAGTTTCTCCGAAGTAGCTCCGGCTTTCCAAGTTCTTGTAATGTTTTCGAAACGGAAGAGGAAGGCAAAACCGTGGTGCAAATATCGTTGGGACGGAAGGTGGTTCCAGTCCAAACTTGTTCGGGGTACAAAAGAGTTGGATAATAAATCGGTCTGGCGGAGCGGTATTCCCACCTTATGTTGATGAGATAAACGAGGGTGCAGTGAGCAAATGTTCTTTTAGTATTGGATTGTGGAAATAAATGAGTGAGGCGCGAAAAAGAGTAAGGCGACTCCGTTTCCGACGTAGTGATAGAGGTTCTAATGATAATGAAGCCTTCATAGATGTAACACTCGCTGTTCTGTTGAAGTTAGCTAAGTTGAAACGAGCCGCGCGGATTTGAATGCCCTGAAGTTGAAGGATTAATGTGGAGTGAGTTGTGTGCCAGACAGATGATGCATATTCAAGCATGGGACGAACTAGAGTCTTAGTGTTAACTTGAGATCTACACGAGCCACGGAATAATTTCTTCTAATATATCCGAGGATGCGATTCGCGTTGTTGGTGACATATTCAATGTGCGATTTTCTAGAAAGGTCAGCCGTGAGTAACATGACTAAATATTTGTATGTGGTTGCGGACTGCAGCCGGTTATGGCTAATGCTGTAGCAATGGCTGACACCTTGCTGCCGCACGACACCTAGACACGTGCATATCTTTGCATTTATGGAGGTTAAGCTCCATGCCCCATTGAGTACAACAGCCAAATATTTGTGCTAGATCAGACTGTAGGTTATTTTTGTCAGAACTGTTAGTGACTTCGCGGGGGGGGGGGGGGGGGGGACGATGTGCAGCAAAAAGAAAAGTATGGCGTAGAGTTCCGCAGCTGTGGATGATAAGGTTGGCGACCTTCAACTACGCCTTCGTCGGGGATGACAAATTGAAAAATGACAAACGCGGACTTGCCATTTCGAGATGCGCCATCGGTGTAAGCGGCGGTAGAGGTGGAAAACTTCACGTCCACGAGAGCATACAAATGGCTCGAAGGACTGCAGGGGGAACCTGAGCTCTGCGGACCTAGAGGTCAGGAAGACGCGCGAAGATAGGTGGCACAGGCATAGACCAGGGGGCGTTCGGCGGTGTGACAGACCGAGGTTTGAAGCGGGTGAGAGCGTGGCGTGTTCTTTGCGTCACGCTATGGAAATCAGTTTAAAGACGGTATTGAATTTTCCTGAGGAGTGGGTGACGGGGAACGACGACAAACCTTTGCAGAGATTGATTGATTGCAACGTAGTTAGCGTGTGTATAGTCGCGGATATCTTTATGACGCTTAGGCAATGCTTTTTGTTTGACACTAGAGTCAATTGTGAAATGAACCGTTTGATAATCACTCAGACGTTCTAAACAAGCGAGAGATGATACAGTCAGGCTTTGTTGTCAATACCAGATCCAAAATGGATGAGGAGGTCGACGTGATCCTAGTTGATTCGTTAACAAGCTGAACGAAGTTCTAAGTAAACAAGTAAACTAAGGAAATCGTGACATTCCGCGGAAAACGGTAGAATCGAAGACGGCGATGTAGACCACAATATATTAGGATAATTAAAAAGACACAAAAGGAACACCGGCATGCCTGCATGACGGACAGTAATGAAATTAATGACATCATGAAGTAATCTTGCAAACGGCGATTAGTGAGACGGGGGGCGATAACAGACACCAGAAATAATTTTGCTAAAAGAATGTACAATCGACACCCACAGAATTTCAAGGTCACAAGTACATTATTACACATAAAAGGAGTTCCGATGACACAGCTACGAGTACACCACCGCACGTTCTACAACCCTTATCAGCACGGTACACATTGAAGGGTTTAACAGATGGGAAAAAGTTCATGATTAGACACTTTCGCAGAGAACCACGTTTCTGTAAGCACTATGGCATGTATCAATAATGTGGGTTAGTTCATCGCGTTTTTGAGTAAGCTACATCAGATATGGCGGAATCAAGATTTACTCCACTGCTCCTCTCTGGTTGTTATGCAGTCGAGGTGCTGGGCGTGGCTGGAGCAACAGTGCCATCAGGGATAGCTTTTTGTTTGGCTCTAATGTTAGCATTCGTGACTGTGTGGCTGCTTTCCGTAACGGCACTGAATTTAGGAGCCGCTGGCACAAGTTGAGTGATAACATCACGGGCAGAGTCATAGTCAAAACATTTGTTACCCGCGTGTAATCTATTGTACTGAAGATGGAAAGGCGTATGAAGCGATCGACCATATTCAACGATTTTTTTCCTAGCCGAACGGCTTGCTAAAGAAAAGGCTTCAAATACCGGTACCTTGGTGCCCTTTAAACGTATTTTCGATTTAAGCATTTTATCTTTTATTTTGAAGGACGAGAATTTAACTATAATGGGTCTCGTTTTGGTCTCAGAAAAAAAATCCCATTTTGTGCGGCTGAGCAATATGCCGTCGCGCTCTATTGCGACCTGCATTGAGTCGCGAATACAGTTGATCACTGCACTTTCTGATTCTTCCCACGTTTCGTGTAGTTAATCGGGCAGACCATGAATCACAATATTGTCACGTCGAGACCTGTCCTCCAAGTCGTTCGATCGCGCAATTCTCACTTTTAATAGTCGCGTTAATCATACGCAGTTCTATCAGCTCACTTTGAACTGCATAAATAGACTAGACGCGTTTTTCAACAGAGTCAAGGCGAGTGTTGATATTAGGCAGCTTCCTCTCGATTGTTTGTTGATTCTTCTTTATCGTCTGGGCTGATTCGATGAGAGATTTTTTACCATCGCCCAGCGTTGCTGTCCGTTTATTTACTTCATGCAGCAGCTCAATAACCTCATCCAGTTGCTTAATTTGTGGCTGCGCGGAGTTGGCACCATTTTTAGGACCCGGATTACTTTCAACATCTTCGCGTAACAATATATATTTGGAAAGAACAACGCAGTCGGAAAATAGACTGAAGTACATACGTGGGCTCGGCACAACGAGCAAAAAACTGTCATCACTACATACAGTAGAGGAGTAAGTGACCTGGATAACGAGAACGGCATGTTTAGCGAACATTGCAAACGGACATTCGCCGAGCCCACTGAAGATGTTGCAGTCGAGCAGAGCTCTTGTAGTAATGCTGTGTGACGTAGTTTGTGATGATCCAATCAGAAAGCATGGTTCATCCAAGCGTATGGATAAAGTTCGAAGTGGGTCACGCTCCTGAGACAGAGGTGCTTGTAGAAATGATTCAGTACTGAAGAAGTCGTGTTCTACCGGACGCTGGCACATATCGCTTGGGGTGCTGTCTGCCACCAACAGGCTTAATACGCTCATTCGTTCGTCTGGATCTTGCACTGCACGTGTCACTTTTTCTGGGGTATGTTAGTCTGGTGAATTTCGTGTGCTTCAACATCGCCTCATTCGCGGCAAGCTTCAACAATGGCGGCAAGGCATGTGATCACTGATGATCATGCCTTATGCTGGCTCGCATCTCTGAAGGATCCCTCAGGTCGTCTACGACGCTGGACGTTGCGGCCCCAGGAATGAGACTTCGCCGTGTCCCAACTTGACCCAAACTGCTTTCTCTCCGAGCAACTTCGGGGACCAGACGCTTAGCCCCCTCATTTATCACATTGACGCCATCTATCCGTTCACAGACACGAAGCTCATCCGCAAAGATAAACACTTCGTGCTCCATAATGGAAAATTATAATTACACGCCAGACGGCGCTCGCCTTTTGCTAGTGGTTCTGCATCACCTGCGGAACGCAGTCCTTCGCTCCCTTTATGATGACCCCACTGCTGGACATTTGGGGTTCTTTAAAAGGTATCAGCGTCTTCGACGCAAGTTCTTCTGGCCCTACTTATACAAGAATGTGCACAAATGCATGATGTCATGTCAGCTCTGCCAACGGCGCAGGACTCCTGCCTTAACTCCCGGTCCTCTCGAACCTTTACCGCCTGCAATCCATCCTTTCGAACGGGTCAGCATCGACCTCTCCGGGTCGTTATCCCTATCAGCCTCGGGTAACTGCTGTATATAGTCACTGCCATCGACAAGTCGAGTCGGTACGTCGTTGCTTCTGCGCTGCAGACAGCTATCGCACAGACATCGCCCCTAGTGTCCTCGTAAGCGATGAAGCGAATCCTCCAGGAGATCCTCGCCGCCTGTTCAGTCAGCCGTTGACTTCGTCTTATGACTCCCAGCCGAACGGCCCCACCGAGCGTTGCAACCATACTCTGGTTGACATGAGGACCTCTTTACATTTTTCCCCGGTACGACAGCTGGGACGTCATACTACCCTATCTTGTCTTCGCTTACAACACGCAATCTACAACACAGTTCAGCCCATTTTCCCTCTTACATGGTCGTGAACCAGTGCACACCGTGGACACGCTATTCCCCTACGTCCGTGACCTCACGAACGCTGTCCCGCAAGCGTTACACGTCGTGCCGAAGAGTGCTGCCAAATTGCTCCTTATCGCACTTTCGATGTCTAAACTTCCGCAGCGCACCAGTACGAAAAAACTGATCCTCCAGTGACGGCGACCGTGCAGGCGACCTCGTCTGGCAATGGGATCCCCTCCGCGAGTCTGAACTGTCCCCTAAATTCCTCTTCAACAAGGTCGGCCCGTACCGAGTCATACGCGCGCTTTCCAACGTCAAATACTTCATTCAGCCCTTGGACGCCCCACAGACCATCGTGGCCGTTGGTCGCGAGCTCCTGGCCATATATCTCACCGTCAAGCAGTTTCGCCATTTCTTGGAGGGCCGACAATTCACTGCATTCACCGATCATAAGCCCCTCGTCTACGCATTTTCTTCATGCAGCACAAGCTACACCCCTCGTGAGACCCGCCACCTCGCATTCATCTCGGAGTTCACCACAGACGGAGTTCAGCACATCAGTGGTGCAGATAATGTGGTGGCGGACGCTCTCAGTCGCGTCAACTTCATTGGGACCACCTGTCAGTCTTCGCTCCTCGACGCACTGGCCCAGGCCCAATCATCCGATCAAGAACTCGCATCTTTCAGAAGTGACCCTTCGTCTTCCTTAACCATAGAGGATGTCGGCCTGCCAGGCGCTACACATCCTGTCGCGTGGTCACGTCACAAGGTCGACCCCGCCCATTTGTTCCGGCGGCACTTCGACGAGAAGTCTTCTCGACCTATCATTCATTGTCCTATCCTGGCATACGCGCAACTCAAGAACTCATTTCTCGGCGCTACGTCTGGCCCTTCATGAAGAAGGACATCAAGCGCTGGGTTCAAGCCTGCATTCCGTGTCAGCGGTCTAAGGTTCACAGGCACACCCGCCTCAATCCTTCTCAGTTTCCCGCGAGACAGCCGCTTCGCTCACATCCACATCGACTTGGTGGGAGCACTCCCAATATCATCCTGCTATCGTTACATCTTCATTATCATTGACCGCTTCACCCGTTGGCCCGAGGCTGTACCGGTACCCGACGCCACTGCATCCACAGTTACAGCCGCCCTCTTGAACACCTGGGTGTCGCGCTTCGGTGTAGCCTCTATCATCACGTGAGACCGAGGTCCCAGTTCGAGTCCGCCCTCTTCTCTAGACTCGTCAACACACTGGGCTGCAAGCTGATTCGAACGACTGCCTACCACCCGGCGTCAAACGGCCTCGTGGAGCGCTTCCATCGGCAGCTCAAGGCCGCATTACGGTCATCCCCCGAAACTCCTTGGCCTGAAGCCCTACCCATTGTCCTGCTGGGAATCCGCTCTGCGTTCAAGCCAGATTTCGAGTGTTCCTCGGCAGAGCTCGTGTATGGTATGGCGCTCCGGTTGCCCGGTGACCTCGTGTCACCCCCATCTACTCCCGCCGTACTCCCACCATCCGATTTCGTCACCCGCCTACGCAGTACCATGGCTGCCTTGCGCCCTGCACCTTCCCGTTCCTACTCTGGGCGTTCCAACCAACATCCTGACCTGTGCAGCTCTACACACGTTTTCCTTCGCTGTGATAGAGTGCGAAAACCTCTGCAGCCTCCCTACACCGGTCCGCACCGCGTTTTGAGCCGAGCGGCCAGGTATTACACCGTTCTCGTCAACGGGAAAGAAGAAAATGTCAGCATCGAGCGCCTAAAGCCTGCGTTTCTCGATACCCATCCACCTCCCTCGACCTCCATCGACCTCCCCAACTCGCCCTCTCATCTTCCTCGCCCGGTCCAGGCTTATCCCCTCCATCGACCTTACGCCGTTCCGTGAGCTGGTCCAAAAACCTAGTCCGCACCCGTCGCCTTCCAGCGACGCGCTAGGAGGGGGGTGGGATTTGTGGCTGCTTTGCCATCGGCATCACGGCGCCGCTGTTGTTGAGGCGCGAGCAAAATAAACGTTCGTTCACTTGCTCCCTTGCGAGCTACCAGGAAGGTTGTTCCTTACTTGTGTCACTTGCTGCTACACGTTCAACTGAGTCCGCCCATATGTCGCGCCTCAAGCCATGTGTTGACCGTGCTTCATGAACGCCTCCGTCCTACATCTCGTGTGCTTCGCCCGGGGTGGCTTACTATGGGCTTACTCCACCGGGAAGGGGGTGGGGCAACTGTGAGACAGATGTCATCCTCGTCGTCCTCATCCTCATCGTCATCACAACAAAGCTCACTTTTCAAAGAAACCTAACGCTATTGACATCAGGAGGTGCCAAAAACCTTGTAAGAACACATGCCGTTGACCGCATGATTCCATGTGGTACAGTTTTTATTATAATTCGTTGACACGCTTTCTGTGACACCCTGTACATATATAAACATACTACAAATTATACACATATGCTCAACGTGTTCATATGCTCAATATGTGCCTTCAAATCTCTCTTTCTGGATACCGTAGGACTTCGATCCATATTGTGAAGGGCGTCATTATTTCATTGCCCGCATCACTACCCGCAGTGGGATAGAGTATCGCCCCTGGCGATGAAAGATGAAAGTGTTTTTCGATATGTTTTGTCTTGTAGTATCAAACCGGCAGCTTGGGGTGGAATTTCGACATTGTACAGGCTTAAAAATTGGCTTCACTGCATTATCTACTCGTGGGCAGCCACCATTGCCGAATGGCATGGCTCTCCCTCCCGATTTGTTGAGACTGCGAGGCGCACGCCCTCTGGTGACACTTAACATTGATATAAATTATCGCAAAAGAAAAGTACACGCTCCGTTTCCCCTCGAATCATGAAGGACATCCTACGCAAAGGAGGACAGAAAGCGTGTTACGTCTCTCTCTCTCTTACGTGTTACGTCACTGTTATTTGTAGATGCCGAAAGTATATGCACCTGAGGTTTTTTTTTTTTTCAGGGGATATTTTCTCCGGGAACTTTTTTTTTTCACGGGCGTTTTTTTTCGGTTCCTGAATATAATTACGTGCAGAAAGCGACACAGATCCAAGTGAACAAGAACATTCAGTGTAAACGCGCCGTGGCCGGTTCTCATATATGCAGTAAGTCCGCAGGTAAGAAACCCGCGCCCTGAGCCCAAAAGGGTCTCTCCCTTCATGCCCCATCTTTAAACGTCCTCGTACCTCACATAATGAGAAGGCATCGCTGTTGCCTGCAAACTCTTTGCAATAGACGGTTCCGTCGAGGACTTCTCCTGGAAGCTGGGTCACGTTGCTACGCACACCCTGCGGTTTCTTCTTCAAACAAGTCTTGGACTTGGTCCTGCAAAATGTAACCCCAATCGTGTCTACCATCAGTGCATAACTTGTTTCCCACAAGGCTTCTATAGCCGACATCCTAAACGGACGCCAGCGGGGGTACTTGCACCAGAACTGCTTAGGCTTACTTCAGATTTGCTGCTACCCCGCCAGTCTCATCACTTCCAAGGCTGTAATGGCAAGCACACAGTAGTATGTAATCACAGTCTCTTGAAAGCGCTAAGAAAGTTAGCTGAAGTCTCAGCTGTAACGTTTTCCTGAGAAGTGCATCATTATCGAGAACTTTGTAATGCTGCTGTCCTGTTTTACAGTTCTTGAAGATATCGAACCCAAGCGCTCGTGGGGCCCAGACGAACGCAACGGTGTATTCCCAGAACCGCGCTTCGAGCTTTGCATGCTCCAGTGTTTGGCAGTGTGTCCGTCCGGTGCCCTCCTTATTTGTTTTTAGCAATGGTTTATCGGTTTTACTTTGTATGCGCACCCCATTTTTTAAGCGCAGCGTGGGGACCTCATTACTGACTTGTGTAGCTCTTGCGGCCGGCGAGAATCTCCGTTACATCTACAAACAGTCCAGAGCATTGACGAAAGCATCAAAAATATATAAACGAGCTTTTTCCTCATTTCTTTTTTACCCCATGCGTTTATTTGTCGATGCCTCGTTTCTATTCTTAGCATTTGCTGGCTGTGTCGGTATTGCAATGGAGGAACGCGAGCAAACCGCTCAGCGTTACGGAAGACCCATCCCGTAACGGGGGACCGTTGCGTGCATTATAGCGCTAGAAATTTGGGTTCCGTTATTCTTACCGCACCCTATTCACCAATCCATTGATCGCGGGTACTTACAGTCTGAGAATGCCGAACATGATACTTTCCATCTTGTCAAAGTCCGGAATATACAAGCCGGCCGCCACTCCCTTTCTGGGTGTGCAAATTGTGCCGCTTGGGCTCCAGGCTGCAATAATTAAGATATTCCAGCAATAAAGAGCACTGTACTGGAATGCACTATAAGTATCTCTTCAGAACAAGTCAGTAACATCGTGCAGACAGCTTCTCGTCAGAATCACAGAGATTCGGTTTCTATCCTTAGCTCCTGAGCGTTAGCCCTCCAAGGGTGCGCTGTTTCGGTTTTGGCTCATTTGCATGGCAAAATTCGGCGTTGGATATTCAGCGTACGTGCTATTTTTAGGGCAAATAATGGCGTTGAACGACGGCTGTCTCCCATTTAGCTGTCTCACTTTTGCTGAACAGCCCAAAATTACTCAATACCGCAATTGAAATGTAATTAAACTGCGTTATAGTTGCTACCAAAAAGTAATGCCGTCCCATAGCCTCCTATATACTACAAGCCTGACCAATGAGACAAATGCGGCCGTTCACGCAACCGCAGGGGGGGGGGGGGGGCGCCAGTTTCGTAGGTCAGAAACACGGACAGTCAGAGCAGTCACAACCTTTGCCTACTCCCTAAGTGTACGCTGTCGTGCGCTCGGTGCATACGTTGCTCTACAGTTCTTTGCGGAGATAAGCGACCTGGATGGGCGCATGCTGTGCAGGCTGTGTCATTGCTCGATAAGCCAGTGGTTATCGAAAGACGCCGTGCCAGTTAGCGTTGGTACAGTCTCTTTTGGGTGTCATATCATTTTTCCGCCTGTCAGACGCCGCCGGTTGTAATCTGCAGTCTGTATGTAGGAAGACGGCGTCATGACCAATACTGCTGATATCGCATCGAGGTGGCTATCACCGACCGATGAAACTAGCGCCACCAATGTGGACGACAGCGCCTGTGTATTTCGGTATCATTGGGCAGGCATGTAACAACCAGATATATTTTGTTCTGTGCGTCACAAAGACTGTCACTGTCTCTTATTGCAAAAAGCTGTTGTCGCGGCGTAGAAGCAACTGACTTTCGAAGTGGCCGTCGGTAAGGCTGCCCCTGTTATGACTGAACGTGTCTTTGGCCATGCTGAAGATTCCCTCGACTGATGCAGAGATAGCAAACGCGCTGTTGTAGTCAGTGAACACGGCTTTGGTCATGGGAATTAAGGGCATCAAGACAGGAGAATCCTTGTGATTTCGTGTTGCTTAGCCTCCAGCGTCCAAGCTCGTTCGTGTCTTCCGTGTCGCTCTGATCTCCCCTACCAACCTAGAAGAACTAGTCATCGGGGAGCTCCACTGTGTCTTGCTGCTCCCATAGTCTCTCCTCTAGCCTAATAATTGTGCCTTTCTCCTGTTATACTCCTGCTCAGCAACTTCAGCTGTCCCAGATTCGATATCACAAAGCCAGCTCAGCATGAGTCGCGGATATGTCGCTGATGCAATGAAAGTACTCAAAACCAAGTGCCAACACAGAACACATACCCAATTCGTTTGCAAAAATAATGTGTCTGGCGCTAATTAAAAATTGCACATACATGCCTGACACATATACATGCAAATTGGCGCTAATTAAAAATTAGCGCCAAATGTCATTAAATTACATTACAAACTACATAATGTCAAAACTAATGTAAAAAGTAATTCTTTACTGCAACAGCATTGCAGTAATGACATTGCTCCCCAGGTATGGCAGTACCGTCTTCGAGGGGACGCCCGCCCGGCAAGTGATCTCAAAGATCATTATTGTATTGTATTGCGATATACACCTTGGAGGGCGACTGACCACTCCTCAATGCCACAGTGCAAGCCAGTGAATTATAACATGTGAATTATAATAATTTTTGCGCTGATTATATATATATATATATATATATATATATATATATATATATATATAATGCAGGAAAAAAAGCCATTAAATAAACAAGTAGATGACACTAGACGTGTTTGTTATACAAAATTACATATTAAGATGGCGTCTATGGCTGCACACAGTCAAAACGGATACTCATGGAACGATGCGACAGCACCAGAGGACACGTGTCAGCCCTGGGTAGCTGCGCATCGTTCCATAAGTATCTATATATATATAGGTCGAGGGAAGTACAAAAAAGTGAAACGGTCACGAAGTTTTACAGTTGTGGAAGGAAAAAGACGCGGACAACAGATTTTAGGCAAGTTAGAAACACTAGTTCATTTAATGGGCAGAAATTAAAAGTTGAATGAAAAAACTGAAACTTGAACTGGAACTGAAAAACTGAAACTTTTAATTTCAGCCCATTAAATGAACTAGTGTTTGTAACTTCCCTAAAATCTGTTGTCAGCGTCTGTTTCCTTCCACAACTATATATATATATATATATATATATATATAGACTACAAGTAATGAAGAGACTTGGGAGGCCGTATAAGGGTTAAAAACACTTGCTACTTTTATTACATTAATAATTAAGGGGGCGCTAGGAATAGATTTACAGTTAAGGGTCGACGTTTCGGCAGTCAGCGCTGCCTTCAACAGAACCTTCTGCCTTCTGCCAGAACAGCTGCCTTCTGTTGAAGGCAGCGCTGACTGCCGAAACGTCGACCCCTAACTGTAAATCTATTCCTAGCGCCCCCTTAATTATTAATGTAATAAAAGTAGCAAGTGTTTTTAACCCTTATACGGCCTCCCAAGTCTCTTCATTACTTGTAGTCTATTTGTTTTCGCGTCCATCTGTACTCAGTTATACATTCATATATATATATATACAAAGAGGGGGGGAAAAGCCATTAAAAAATAAGCAAATGATGCTAGACGTGTTTGAAATTCAAACTTACAGATTAAAATGGCTTCTATGGCTGCACGTAGAGAAACAGATACTCATTGAACGATGCGACAGCACCAGAGGACACATGTTTCGCCGTGTTTGCGGCTCATCGGCCCTGGGTAGCTGCGCATCGTTCGGGATTGGCAAACCAGGGGTCACTCAGCGAGTGATATACACCTGGGAGGGTGACTGAGCACTCCTCAATGCCACAGTGCAAGCCAGTGAATTATAAAGAGGGGGAAAAGCCATTAAAAAAATAAGTAAATGATGCTAGACGTGATAGAAATTCAAACTTACAGATTAAAATGGCTTCT
The DNA here is from genome assembly GCF_037126465.1 of Ornithodoros turicata. Lineage (NCBI taxonomy): Eukaryota > Metazoa > Arthropoda > Arachnida > Ixodida > Argasidae > Ornithodoros > Ornithodoros turicata. The sequence goes on from NC_088210.1 coordinate 4,398,740, forward strand.
ATGGCTGTACGTAGAGAAACAGATACTCATTGAACGATGCGACAGCACTAGAGGACACGTGTTTCGCCGTGTTTGCGGCTCATTGGCCCTGGGTAGCTGCGCATCGTTCGGGATTGGCAAACCAGGGGTCACTCAGCGAGCGATATACACCTGGGAGGGTGACTGAGCACTCCTCAATGCCACAGTGCAAGCCAGTGAATTATAAAGAGGGGGGAAAAGCCATTAAAAAATAAGTAAATGATGCTAGACGTGTTTGAAATTCAAACTACCAGATTAAAATGGCTTCTATGGCTGCACGTAGAGAAACAGATACTCATTGAACGATGCGACAGCACCAGAGGACACGTGTTTCGCCGTGTTTGCGGCTCATCGGCCCTGGGTAGCTGCGCATCGTTCGGGATTGGCAAACCAGGGGTCACTCAGCGAGCGATATACACCTGGGAGGGTGACTGAGCACTCCTCAATGCCACAGTGCAAGCCAGTGAATTATAAAGAGGGGGAAAAGCCATTAAAAAAATAAGTAAATGATGCTAGACGTGTTTGAAATTCAAACTTACAGATTAAAATGGCTTCTATGGCTGCACGTAGAGAAACAGATACTCATTGAACGATGCGACAGCACCAGAGGACACGTGTTTCGCCGTGTTTGCGGCTCATCGGCCCTGGGTAGCTGCGCATCGTTCGGGTTTGGCAAACCAGGGGTCACTCAGCGAGCGATATACACCTGGGAGGGTGACTGAGCACTCCTCAATGCCACAGTGCAAGCCAGTGAATTATAAAGATTGATTGATTGATTGATTGATTGATTGATTATGTGTTTAATGGCACAAAGGCAACAAAGGCCATAGAGCGCCAAAACTATGCTGAGTGTGTCGGAGACGATTATGGGAAAGATGATGTGAGAGAGAGTGTGGTAGTTAAAGCCTATCTACAGGTATGAGCGATGAGCGATTGATTGATTGACCAGGATAAGAGAGAGGGGGATGACGATAGCAAGCGAGCATGGCAGTTAGAAGCTATCTACAAGTGTGACAATGAGATATTTACATGAGGAGTTCGGTGATAATGGATAAAAGCGGAGCAATGCTTATCATCTACATCTGACTAAGAAACCCACACGTGGTCAAAAATTTGATTACGTTATCAAACGGCACAAGAGGGGTGTCACCCAGTAGAAGGGCTGGGTGGAGTGGGACATGGTATCTGTAGAATGAAGATGCGACAGCACCAGAGGACACGTGTTTCGCCGTGTTTGCGGCTCATGGGCCCTGGGTAGCTGCGCATCGTTCGGGATTGGCAAAAGAAGCCATTTTAATCTGTAAGTTCGAATTTCAAACACGTCTAGCATCATTTACTTATTTTTTTAATGGCTTTTCCCCCTCTTTGTAATTCACTGGCTTGCACTGTGGCATTGAGGAGTGCTCAGTCACCCTCCCAGGTGTATATCGCTCGCTGAGTGACCCCTGGTTTGCCAATCCCGAACGATGCGCAGCTACCCAGGGCCGATGAGCCGCAAACACGGCGAAACACGTGTCCTCTGGTGCTGTCGCATCGTTCAATGAGTACCTGTTTCTCTACGTGCAGCCATAGAAGCCATTTTAATCTGTAAGTTTGAATTTCAAACACATCTAGCATTATTTACTTATTTTTTTAATGGCTTTTCCCCCTCTTTATAATTCACTGGCTTGCACTGTGGCATTGAGGAATGCTCAGTCACCCTCCCAGGTGTATATCGCTCGCTGAGTGACCCCTGATTTGCCAATCTCGAACGATGCGTAGCTACCCAGGGCCGATGAGCCGCAAACACGGCGAAACACGTGTCCTCTGGTGCTGTCGCATCGTTCAATGAGTATCTGTTTCTCTACTTGCAGCCATAGAAGCCATTTTAATCTGTAATTTTGAATTTCAAACACGTCTAGCATCATTTACTTATTTTTTTAATGGGTTTTCCCCCCTCTTTATAATTCACTGGCATGCACTGTGGCATTGAGGAGTGCTCAGTCACCCTCCCAGGTGTATATCGCTCGCTGAGTGACCCCTGGTTTGCCAATCCCGAACGATGCGCAGCTACCCAGGGCCGATGAGCCGCAAACACGGCGAAGCACGTGTCCTCTGGTGCTGTCGCTGTTGACCTTTGGAGGGGTCTTGACGGCACAGTGGGTGATGCGCGACGGTTTAGTTAAACCCCGAGGAGGTCAAGACAAGAGACAAGCACCTATCTTCGTCGTTCGCCTGGCAGAAGAAGCAAAAAGGTGCTGAGCACGCACGCAAGGTAACTTCACCCTCCCTTGCCACGCGCTGCCAGGATCACTTTATTTTGTCCACTCGAAACCGAAAGTGAAACTAACAAGATTTGCGCTCGACGCAAAAAGGTTCAATCCAACATAGCCCCCCCCCCCCCCCCCCCCCCCCCCCGCGTCAAGCAAATCTGGAAGATGAAAAAAACATCAATAAAAGTCTCTGAAGCCGAAGCCTTTGGCACACACTGCATTCTTTGCGTGTGGCACTGGTTTTGTCAAGGCGTCAGCTATCATGTCTTCGGTGCGTAGAAACGACAGTTTGAACTGCCCTGTTTCGACTTCATTCCTCGCGAACAGGTACTTAAGTTCGAAGTGTTTAGTCCGTTGGTGAAACGTCGGATTCTCAGCTATTTTTATCGCTGACTGGTTGTCACATCGAACTTCTAATACGTCTGTTCCGTAGCTGTTGAGTCCAAGTTCCGCCATGAAGGTTTTGAACCATTTGCCTTCCCTGAGGGCCTCCACAAGAGCGATGTATTCAGCCTCGCAAGTTGAGAGAGCGACGAGCTGTTGCCTTGTGGACCGCCAGCTGACCGTTCCCCGTGACAAGGTATACACATAGGCGCTTCTGGATCTTCCTGTGCCGTTTTCGTTGAAGCTCGCGTCTGTGTACCCTGAAATTGGCTCCTGACACGCAGCGTAAGTTATTCCTACGTCACGGGTTCCCTTTAGGTAACGAAGTATTCGTTTGGCCACTCGGCAGTGGTTTTGCGTGTGGCTTGAATTAAACTGGCTCAAGTAGCTGGTGGCAAATGCAATGTCCGGTCGGGTACCTTGAACCAAGTACATCAAGCTGCCTACGAGAGTCTGGTACGGGACATTGGGGCTACTCTCGACAACTTCAGGTTCTGCGTTTTCATTCTTCGGACATGCATCCATTGGCGTTTTGACTGGCTTACAGTCTTCCATATTAAAACGTTTTAAAATCTCGTCGATGTACTTTGTCTGGCTAATGGTCAGCGTCCTGTGCTCTTTATCATGCTGTACTTGAATCCCTAAGATGTAGGTGGGCTCTCCTAGGTCCTTCAGTTCCACTTCTCTTGCTAGGTTCCTAATTGAGGTCTGTAGGAGAGTCTGGGAGGTAGCCATCATAAGCATGTCATCGACATACACACTAAGAATCACTCTTTCATGTCGTCCTTTGGATAGTACATAGACACATCTGTCGGCTTCGAGTCTTGTGTAGCCCTGTCTCCTCAGGATACCGTCAAGCGTCAGGTAGCATGTTCTACCCGATTGCTTCAATCCGTAGAGTGCCTTTTTCAACAGACAAACTTTGCCGTCTGACGCAGGGTATCCCAGAGGCGGTTCCATGTAAACCGTTTCTTCGAGCGTTCCATGTAGGTATGCCGTTTTGACGTCCAGTTGACGCATTACCATATCTTCCTCCAATCCGATAGCGAGAAGTGTTCGTAGGCTGGTGAGCTTAACTACCGGTGAAAAAGTTTCAAAGTAGTCCACGCCTTCTCTTTGCGAAGCTCCCACGGCCACAAGACGTGCCTTGTACTTGTCTATCTGACCTAATGCGTCCCTCTTGATGCGAAATACCCATTTTGACTTGACGACTTTCATGTCCGGTTTCCTTGTTAGTAGTGTCCAGGTGTTCATGTGATGGAGAGAAGAAAGTTCCTGTTCCATAGCTTCAATCCACTGTTCCTTTTGTGGTGAGCGCATGGCTTCGTCATAGGACTGTGGGTCGGTTTGCTCCTCCGTCACTATTTCACAGTAAGTGACTTTTCTTGGGTCAACTTGTAGACGATTAGGTGGTCTACTTATCCGGGCAGATCGTCGTAACGGGGGGCTTGGAGAAGCCTCATCGGTGTCAGTAGTCTGATCTCCCTCTGAAGTATGGTCATCATGTCTATCAACGCTGTCTTCGATCTCCGCGGAATCTTGGCTTGTGTCTACGTGCTCTGCACTGGCAGTCTCTCCGATGATTGGGACGGCAACAGTTTCTTGCTCCTGTGTCATTGCGCTGAGGCGCTGGGAGTCATAACAAAGGTCGTCTAACCGTTCAGGTATGTACGAGCCTGCATCCAGGAGAGTTGACCCGCGTTGCTCTTCGATGAATTTGACGTCTCTGCTTGCGAAAAATTCACCTTTTGTTGGGTCGTAGAGACGGTAGGCCTTTTAATCGTGGCAGTAACCCACGAAAATGGCTGGTCTGCTTTTCCTGTCCAGTTTGGTTCGTTGCTTTTCAGGTATCCATGCGTATGCGAGGCATCCGAAAACCTTGAAATACCGTACAGATTGATATCTGCCTGTATAAGCCTCTTCTGGGACATTTCCGTTAAGGATGCGTTTGCTACAACGATTTCTGACATAGGCAGCAGTGTTTACAGCTTCCGCCCAAAAGACAGAAGGAAGCTGAGCTTCATGCAGGAGTGTTCTGGCCGTCTCTACAAGTGTGCGGTTCGCACGTTCCGCAACCCCATTTTGAGCCGGCGAGTATGGGACAGTCTTTTCGTGCAAAATTCCTTTTTCTCGGAGAAATTGGTCCAAGCGAGTGTTAATAAACTCGCCACCATTATCTGTTCGAATCCTCTTAAAGCGCGGACCCCATAACAAGCGACACGCGATGCGCTGCAGAATTTGTCGCTGTCGCGTCTGGTCATGGCGCGACTTCTTGGTCCATTTGAGCAGCGACATTTCGTCGTCGAGAAATGATGTTTTTGGAGAAGCATTGCTTATTTTATTCGAGCTAAGTTGTAAATTGCCATAAATATACCAAAAATAGTATTTCATTCGTCAAAACGAGGAGAACTTGTAATGAAGGTGCTATGTAATATTCGCCGTAACGCAGTGGCGCTGCGGTTGAAGTTCCCAACGCCCCGCCCACTTCTTCGTCTGCTACTTTTGTTGGTTGCCCTCTCCACCCTTTCCCTTGCGCACGCGTTCAGTTCTTGTTTCACGCCGTCAAATCTAGCTGGTTTTGTCAAACAACAGGCAACGAACTCAGCGACATGCTACAAATATCTACTGGGAGTAGATGCAGAAATATTCAGCCGCGACTGAGCTTTTTTGACGCTCGTGTGGCGGCAGTGACGTCGATTTTGTCGCTTCTCGCGTGTATCTGCCGCGTGTCGCTTGTTATGGGATTCGGGCTTTACACGGTGGGCTGTTTGTGTTTCCGCTGCACGGATGTAGTCTTCTAACGCTGCGGCTGCGTCATTCTTATACTTTGCAAGAAGTGGACGGTTAGTCGTCTGCTGTAGTCGTCCACGATAACTAAACAATACTTGCTCCCACCGATAGAATTCACGGGAAAAGGGCCGCATAGGTCCACGTGGAGCAAGGCCAATACTTCTTCCGTAGCATTTCCTTTTCGTGCTGTGAAAGGGTTCCGGGTATGCTTCCCTGTGAAGCAGTTCATGCAGACTTTGTGTGGGCCTGCTAGAGGCGGTAGTCCGGCGACGATTTTGGCAGTTGACATCTTGATGAGCGTGTGCATATTCAGATGGCCCATGCGACGGTGCCAGAGTTCAGATGCGCCAGGTACCTTGGCATGGTCAGCTCGCTCACGAGCTGGTATGACTTCTGCCTGCATTTTGTAGATGCCGTCGATCTTTACACCAGAGAAAACAAAAGATTCATCCTGGAACACATTACAACTGTCCCCGTTGAACGTGACCGTCATTCCGCGGTCGGTGAGCTTCGACACTGAAATCAGATTGTCTGCGATTCCGGGCACGTACAATACATCTTTGGCTGTAAGCTTGTTGTTTACAACGTTGTCCTGGAGTCGAAAAGTGACCGTGCCTGAGCCTGCGGCGTCAATCGTTTTCCCATCGGCTAAGGTCACCTGCTTGTAGCTCTCGTCTGTGGTGGTGGTGGTGGTGGTGGTGGTGATAGGGCTTGCCGTTGTCGGCCTCACGTATGTGGGCAACGTCACGACTCACGCCCTGGGGGAATGTGCGTCCTGGGCCGACTTCTAAGGGAACTGTGCCGACATATGTCTGAAAGCGTCTGAGGAAAACCCAGGAAAAACCCCAGACAGCACAGCCGGCACCGGGATTCGAACCCGGGTACCTCTCGTCTGTAAAACTCATGAGAACGTCCAAGCAACCAGTCATGTGGCTTGTAGCGCCTGAGTCTATAGCCCAATCCTGAGAGGGATTATCTTGCTTTGCTCCAAGAGCAAATTCGCGTTCCTGCGGGTAGCTATCTCCATGCTGTCTCGACGACTTTACTATTCTCGCTCCTTGCCTTGAACCGTGGTTTGAGCCAATACCATCGCTGCGATATCGCTGCTGTGAGGGCTTACCGCGGCGATCCTTGTGACGGGACCGGCAGTTTCGAGCGAAGTGACCGGGCTTCCCGCAGTTGTAGCATTCTAAAGCCCTCGAATCCTTCGCTTGTTGCTGGTGCCTTGGCAATTCGTTCCCCGCTCTAAAAGCAGCTTCAGCTTCGGCAGGTTGTTTTTTCTGACGTCGTGGCGTGCTGGGCCCATAACCTTTGTTGACCTTTGGAGGGGTCTTGACGGCACAGTGGGTGATGCGCGACGGTTTAGTTAAACCCCGAGGAGGTCAAGACAAGAGACAAGCACCTATCTTCGTCGTTCGCCTGGCAGAAGAAGCAAAAAGGTGCTGAGCACGCACGCAAGGTAACTTCACCCTCCCTTGCCACGCGCTGCCAGGATCACTTTATTTTGTCCACTCGAAACCGAAAGTGAAACTAACAAGATTTGCGCTCGACGCAAAAAGGTTCAATCCAACAGTCGCATCGTTCAATGAGTATCTGTTTCTCTACGTGCAGCCATAGAAGCCATTTTAATCTGTAAGTTTGAATTTCAAACACGTCTAGCATCATTTACTTATTTTTTTAATGGCTTTCCCCCCTCTTTATAATTCACTGGCTTGCACTGTGGCATTGAGGAGTGCTCAGTCACCCTCCCAGGTGTATATCGCTCGCTGAGTGACCCCTGGTTTGCCAATCCCGAACGATGCGCAGCTACCAAGGGCCGATGAGCCGCAAACACGGCGAAACACGTGTCCTCTGGTGCTGTCGCATCGTTCAATGAGTATCTGTTTCTCTACGTGCAGCCATAGAAGCCATTTTAATCTGTAAGTTTGAATTTCAAACACGTCTAGCATCATTTACTTATTGTTTTAATGGCTTTTCCCCCCTCTTTATAATTCACTGGCTTGCACTGTGGCATTGAGGAGTGCTCAGTCATCCTCCCAGGTGTATATCGCTCGCTGAGTGACCCCTGCGTTTGCCAATCCCGAACGATTCGCAGCTACCCATGGCCGATGAGCCGCAAACACGGCGAAACACGTGTCGTCTGGTGCTGTCGCATCGTTCAATGAGTATCTGTTTCTCTACGTGCAGCCATAGAAGCCATTTTAATCTGTAAGTTTGAATTTCAAACACGTCTAGCATCATTTACTTATTTTTTTAATGGCTTTTCCCCCCTCTTTATAATTCACTGGCTTGCACTGTGGCATTGAGGAGTGCTCAGTCACCCTCCCAGGTGTATATCGCTCGCTGAGTGACCCCTAGTTTGCCAATCCCGAACGATGCGCAGCTACCCAGGGCCGATGAGCCGCAAACACGGCGAAACACGTGTCCTCTGGTGCTGTCACATCGTTCAATGAGTATCTATATATATGTACATATACAGGTAGGCTCGGAATCTACAGGATTGCCAAGTTAGGTCAAAAGTTGTTAAAAGTTAACAAACCGGATGCTTCTCTGACCGGCTATCGCCCTTGTGGCGGCAGCAGATGTCAAATCTGCAAGCTAATGCACAGTACCCAGATTGTCAAAAGTACAAATTCCAATTTTTCTATCAAAATCAACGGAGATTTTGACTGTAATTCAATCTAAAATATGTGAATGTCAATATGTGGGACAAAGTAAAACATCCTTCAGAATCAGGAATTCAGGAGAATCAGGTTTGATAATCACAGATCAGACGTCAGCAAGAAGCCGAATCTTCCTGTTTCCCGCAATTTCAAACAGCCCGGACACTCAATAAATGACTTCTCCCTTTTTACTGTTGAATCAAATTGAAATTCTGACAGATGCAAGGAGCAGTGCGACTCATATTTTATTTGTAAGTTTAAATCCACAATTAATGAGGGCGTACTGTCAACGGTCAGAGAAGGTCGGAAGGCATCCCTGCACTGCGGACAATACTACGGAAAACCCTGATAGATGACTTTGCCTTGCATGGACTACTGATGAAGCAACAGGGCCATGAGAACAACAACACCCCAAAAGACGACTTCTCGAGGAGGCCACCTAAGGCTCCCAAACACAGTGACATAAACCCCGGACTCCCAGATAATGACTTCACCACGGACGACCTCCAGCTCTGACTTCAGAAGATACCGGAACGTCACGGCAGTGACACCACACCGGACAGCCATAAGCGAGCCTTCCAGAGCGTGACTCATCGACGAGCGCGAGGTGGCGCGAATACACAAGATTACGTCTGCAAGCCGAAGCCATAAAAGCTGTGGACTGTCTTGTTGCCTTTTCTGTTCCGAAGAAGAAGGAGCTTCCCTCGTTGACTCTTCTTTCTTAAATAATGTTTTAATTATGTAAAATAAACCTTTCTTTGTATTCTAGTAACACCTCAAATCCGTCGCTGTGTCCCCTTCACTTTCGCTTATACAAGTTTTTAATATAGAATAGAACGAGGCACTTTTCGAGCGCAGCAAGGAAGCGGCCTTCACCTTATCGGGATCGGAGAATGCTATCAGGTTAGCGGCTACTTCAATCAGCTCCATCGCTCCTAAGCACGTGTCCTCTCAGTAGGATCCCTTGTCCCCCTTTCTGCGCTCGAATGCTGTGTAGTTCTGGTTTCGGTTCATTTCCATTGCGAAATTTGGCAATTTATGCATCGAAACTACGTTCGCTTCTCAGGGTGTTTAATAGGATCGATGGAGTGCAATAGAGACTAGCACCAATTCGTCTCTCCCCCATTTCTGAAAACATGTAATTAGTGAGTTAATTAATGAATCTTAACTAATTAGTCGTCCAGCATTTGCATACAATGTCTTACATGATGTCTGTCTGGCACTGTAACCCAACTTCCGAAACGGCGTCTATCTTGCTCCGCTATTTTTTTTAAAATAAAAATTCTGTAACGAATAAAAAACAGATTGAATAAATAAGTCGCACCTAAAGAACACCCCCTTGTATAAAGACGTGCCGCATGAACAACTACTCGTAGACAAATTTCCAGTGAAAAAATGGGTTAAGCAAGCGAGCTGGTGAAGATGATGCATAAACCCCAAGACTAGGGAACACGAAGGGACAGTGTTTGAATTTGTTTTGCGGCGATTGTCTGAATAGCGAATCTCGACGTCGATGTAGCGAATGAGGGTGAGCAGGATTTCTCTATCTCTGCAACATAGACAAGCCTAACCAGATTCAGAGTGACATCGCTATGACTTGCTGAGGACAAGCTGCGCGCGTCATTTTTGCAACGGTCCGTGACACATTTTTGAGTTTGCAACATATTTATTTATTTATTTATTTTGGTTATACGTTTAGGGACCACAAGAGTCATTACACAACGGGGGGCACGACATAGGCGTAACATAACTGCGACTTGCTGTGATAGGAAAAATAATGCACACAGCTAATAAACGTGAGTAGTAGTGAATGACCACGACTATCCGTCCATGACTAGCACCCTCCAGGGAGTCATTACACTAATGGGGGAGCATCTAACTCGTGTCCAGACCATCCTGTGCGTTTCTGGATGATCGTGGTTATAAAAAGAAAAAAATAGATAGAGTGGAGAGAAACATTTATTCGAAAATCAACGATGCGGCTGCCAAGAAACCGCTCCGGAAGACCTGAGTGACCAGCGCCCGACATCTTGGTAGTTGTCGGCGGCGGGTAGTTGCAGAGATCGACGACAGGTGGCCACTTAGTTGCAAGGCATCACACCAGATGGCGCCACCATCATAGCTCTATGTGAGGAAGACAGAGAACAACAAGATACTAGCGGCAGGTAAACAGGCAATGACAGCATTGATAAACAAGTCTAGGCATGCGAGAGAAAAGGTCTAACCTCTACTGCTAAACAGCACGGAGAAAACAGTACACATCGGGGAAAAAGGCTTATGGGGGCGATCGCTTAGGCCTAACCACAGCGTCACAATGCTATGCAGCTAAGAGAAGGTGGGAGCCACTAGGCATACATCGTTAAACATGCAACAACACAAACAAAAGGCTTGCTTACTGCTAGACGAGTCTAAACATGCGCATACGGGGCACGGCAAACATGTGGAGAAAAGGCTTAACACAAGCGCGGTCAAACAACACGCAAACATCGGCAAATCACTCACTGGTAACCGCTAAACACGGGGGCATGGCAAACATGCGAGAAAAGGACCACGGTAAAACAACGCGGCAAATCACTCACCTTTTCCCCCGCGGCGCTGGGTGCGACTGCTCCATCCGAGAGGCAGGGAGAAACTGAGCGGACACGGGGACTGTGAAGCAACCGAGCACACGTCTGCCCTCCGCGACAGCCAGCCACCAACTGGCTGAGGCGCCGCGCCGCGGCAACTACGCATGCGTGCGTGCGCTCCTAGCGCCCTCTGCGCCACCCGCACACCCGACCGCGGGCTGTTTCGGTTCCCTCTCTCCACTGTGCGCGCTCCTAGCGGCAATGCATGGCTTCTCACTTTCGGTTTCGCTCTCCTTTCTTTGCGCGCGTTTATCTGTATAAAGGCAGCGCGCACCGCGCTCGCGTCATCAATACGTGAAGATGTACAGCTACCACTCGTTACAAAACCCCGCACCCACGCTTCTTTGGAAGAAGTGGAGAAGGAATGTTTCAACAGCGAAAGTCCCCGCAACGAGCTCGTCATCACTGCTTTAAGCTACATGATAGACATGGTAGGCTTTAGCAATATAGGAGAGATCTCGCCGGGGCCGCTGCAGGAGATGGTGCGTCGGATCTACGCCCGTTACAAGAACGTCTGCATAACGGTTCCGGACGGACCCCTGGGACTGATGAGCGAATTTGTGAGTCTGGCCAATGCAGAATTCAACTACATCGCTGCAGACATCGTGGACCTTCTCGCTCGTGCCGCTCGATATTAAGCACGGCCTGCGGAAGCAGCGATATTTGTAAGCAGTCTACATCGTGAACTTTGTCATTGATTTATTGAAATACCGATTGGTTATTGACATGCAACACATTAAACAGTCCAAATAACTTTGACGAGACTCTGTGTTTTCTTTCACCGAAACATGTTTATTGAATACATAATAAATACATAATATAATAAATACATAATCATTGAAATATGAATACAAGAGTTGGTCGATAGATGCCTGCACCCTAACTGACTTGTCTGATTTCACGAACGGAGCATTACGACATGATCAGACGTGCCAGAAAAGGAACAGGGAATCCTCATCACAGCGCCGTCATTGCGCGGGTCACTGCACCAGCATGATGACGTAATGGTCATTCTTTTCGTAGACCCATTCCCCTACCGCACTGCCACGATGACCCGTGCTTCTCATGTCTGCGAGAAAGAGAGAGAGAGAAAGACATGTCTCGACTAGAACTTTTATTATCGATTATATGCACTTGCTGCTGTGTGTTCCACAGTCACTCGATACCTGATGTCGACGGTCTCGGGCTCCCTTCCGGGTTTTTCATTTCTGCACAAAGAGCGAGTACTAACGTAATGCGATACGCGTCAAAACACCAGTAAAGCTTACCGTATTTGCAGCTTCCATAAGGGAAGGAGTGTACGTCATCCATGAGATAGCGTTTTTCGTCGTAGGGGACCAAGCTCTTCTTGAGTCTCGAAATGGTGTACATCGTTTGCTTTATACTCTGGATGGTGCACTGCTTCTGAGAGACCGTCTTTTCATTGAACAGAGAATCTCGGTACACTTCGTGCAATAAGTGTTTCCTCACCACGTCCTTCTTAACTCCTTTCGCTCTCGCGATCTGTTTGTTTGTCCCAGCCAAGAGAATGCTGTACATTTTGGCTCGGATGGCTACGACTTCCTGAATCACTCCGCCCCCCGTCTCGTCTTTGAAGTACCCCATCTGATTCGCGTGCTCGTCGTTGAAAGGTGGGTGGTCCACTGGATAGGAGGACAGGTATAAGTCGTCCTCAATTTTCATGAACTGCTCTTACAGGCTTTCACACGTTAGGGAAAAATTATGCTGTCCATGTCGTTATAAATCAATTGCACTGGACACGTCAAGCGAGAAAACAGCGACTCGTAGATGAAGCCGTACATTCGGACTTTGGATATCTCAAGAATGGCAAAGCCCACGTAAAGAGGGTGCGTGCATTTGATGCGGTGTTGTTTCATCTCATACCATATGCACTTGTCACTCAGAATGTGAAAATGCCGACTATCAACGAAGTTAGCTTTTTGGAGCGCACTTTCTTTGTCATAGGCTATAGCGTACCTTTTCATGCGTCTCACATTTTGTATCGACTTACCGAACGTATTGTTCGACATGGTTTTGTACAGAACCCGCTCGAATTTCGTAGTCGCGGCATTCCTCAACGCGACGTTTGTCTGCACGAAGGTTCGCAAAAAGTTGTCTTGGCAGAACGAGAGGATGCTGTGAACACGTTTTATTTTCATGCCCAACCTCACGTACAGAGCGAGCAATATATAATGAACGACGTAGCGTTCTTTGTCGTAGCTCGTCAGCAAGAGTTGTGGAAGGGGTGTTCAGCGCCAACGCATCTTTCAGGTGTCGCTGGTAGGGGGACAATTCGTTCTCGTCCACGCACCTGTGTTCGGATGCTAGGGGAAAATCCCTGGTGAGCGCGTGCAGTTCTTCAGGATATGACAAGTCTACCACGTAGACGTAACCGACTTCCGAATCGTGAGGAATGTTGAGAAAATCAATCTCGCTCCACCTCAGAGGATCGACCCACTCAAAACCACCTGTCGGGAGATGGAAAGTCATTGTGTACAAGTACAAACTGTTCACGTCGAGGTACTGGATAAAAGTCTTTTCTTGCTGGGGATTGTAATTGTCGCACACCTCGTGATTAGCCCGACAGTACCTGTGGAAGCTGTTACAAATTCCTCTCCTGATTCCCTTCTCAATCGTTTCGTACATCTCGCGATCGCTCATGAGCTCGAGTTTGACTTTGGTGAGCTTCAGAGCACTGCTCCACGCGTAACTGGTGAGGGACACAGTGCGTAGGATATCTAACCTATCCGTCTCTAGCGCAATCTTCCTGAAATACAGTACGACGTCGCAGAGCTGACAGGCGTCGAGCATGACGTAGAGACGCGTGTAGCCACCTAGGTTCTTACATTCGAACAATTCGAAAATGTCGAGGGCGAACTGATAACCCCGTCCGTGATCTGTTGGTCGTTCAGGTCACTTTTGAAAGCTTCCTTTGGCGGTAGTGCGGGCAAATTGTACGCTTCGAAACTGTCGACGAATGTGTACGGGTAAATGCCCTTCCTGAGGAGGCGTCGGAAACGATCACCATACATTTGAAGGGTACAATGAAACGCACTCTCGCCACCGCTGGCGAGCAGAGTTTCCGCCAGGTTCGACAAGGAGAGGTTGAAAAACTGCGTGGTATCGCGGAAATGGAGATCGCCAATGTTAAACCCTCTTATCTTTTCCGAGCTCGAAGCTAAGATCCACGGCTCGCCCAGATTTAGAACGTGCATGTGGCGGAGATGGAGCTCAAATCGTAGTGCAGGTTGTGCACGCACGCGACGACTTCTTTGGTGTTACGTCACGTAAGGTTACACGTATCACACAGCGTCGCGACAAAATTCGAAGAATCGGGCTCTACAAAAGCGGGTGGGTCGTGATGCGATACCTTCCGCGTATGTCGGTTAAATTCGATTCCACAATATTCGCAGTGCGTAGCGCTCGCGTGCCAAAAGTGGTCTCCATACTCATGACCAATGACGCGGGACAACGGTTCAACCTATCGATTTCATCGCTAAATCGCTTGAGCGAGAGCAAGCATTTCTCTGCCGCATTGGGTCCCACATAGCCATCTGGGCCTAGTATTTTTTCGTCCCAACTTCTCACTACACCGATGCAGTAGGAGCTCATCCTGTGCACACTCACGGCGTCCTTCACGAGCGCGTCCTTTTCCAAAACGCTCTCCGTGTCCAACACCGCAAAATAGGGATAGGGATGCATGTACTGTATCTTATTGAAGGAGACACTCTCCCCCGCTTTTGGCATTTCGAAAATCACTTCGTTTACGTCTCGATGCAGACGTTCGTGTTGCTGCAATGCCTCTCTCGTCCCGTAACCAGACGTGCATTTCCGCTAAAAGTAGTCACTTCGTCCATTGAAAGTGCTAAATTTTCGGATCCCATAGAAATGCTCCCTAACCTCGAGCAGATGGACTTTATCCTTATAGAGCGTGCAGGGAACCCGTCCGGTAGATATCGAACTCGTCTGCTCGTCGAACACGTAGATGTAGACGGAGAGTTTGTTTTTTCTCTCCCACAGGGAAATGTCTTCGTAAGTGACTCGGAAGCAAGGTGGCCAGTACGTTACGCGCGTCTCCGGATTCGAAGGATTCATGTACTTGTGGTATCTGACATGAAGGTTTGGTTTGCTCCTCAACGAATGTAAGAGTGCCAGCACACTATACTTCAAACACTCGTTTTTGTGATTCGGTGGAAGTTGGACGTTTGTGAGAGTCTTTGTTTTTCTTTTCAACATTTCGGGAAGCTCGATCGTGGACCCAATCCGCTTCGGTTTTAAGCGCGTTAGTTTTAAGTCGGCACATTGAACGTCGTTCGAGGTGAAACCGGACCCTTCTCTTGCATAGTTTTCTACGCGTTGCGAGGACTCTGCAATGGTAGCATTTATCGCGCCTTCGATTTCTTGGCGATTATGAGCTACTCTCAAGTGAAGGTACACGTGGAGGAGATGAGAAGTCAACCCATCGGCTCCGTCCTTAACCATGAGAATTTTCGAGCACAGACAAAATTTGAAAGGCATGGGATATGCTTCCAGGACGCGCGTGATTACTGGAGCAATGCTCGGTAGATAGAGTCGCAAATCGTCGACGTTGTCGTCGTGCGGGGAACAGAGAAGCGTGTACCTAGTAGCCGATCCGTCAAACGCCTAATCTGTGACAAAGAAAGGAAGAAATCGTCTCTCCGTGACAGAGGGATGGTTCTGTACGATGTGTTCTCGTAATTCAACGATTCTGCATCCCTGGACAGGCTCAGCTTCGTTTCGAAATTCTGGGCTCGCACCTGGTGATTCATCTCTAGCCCTACCAGACAGAGGAACGAAATCTGCATACGACTGATCCCCTTCGCACATGAGCAGCTCGTCTGCACTGTCATGCCCATCTAGGGGTTCGTCGTTGTTCGTTTCAGGTATTACGAAAGGCGGACTACTGACTCTCTCGCCATCGTCATCTGAAAGGACGACTGGGCTGTTACCGAGATTCTCTATTCTAGCTTCGTGCTCTCTTTCTATGGCCACGAGCATGGCATCGATGGGGCCATACTCACATACGAGATAGCGCGGCACTGCAGTCAAACAAAATCAGTACGAGATTTTCCCTGACGAAAAAATGCTAATTTTTCCCTTCAGTTGAGGAATGCTTGAGATTGGTGATGAGAGAGGATGGGATGAGTCCCTGTGTGTGTGTTCGGTGTCATGTGGAGACAGCGGCTGAAAAACAACGCCATACATAGAATACACTCTCACAGAGCAGAGCTGAATTACTCACATTTTGGTCCACGAAACGACTCACATCGTGGATGGATGCCCCTCGTGGGCTTTCGATCAATCGTCGTAGAACTAGCGCACCTTTTATAGTCGCTACACCGCTCTCCTCCTCCTCGCATTGCGACGGTGTCGTCTGTACTTTGACCACCCCGCCTTCCGCGTTCGCGCCTTTTGTCTTTGCGATGTCGCATATGACAATGATACCATCGACGTTGAACAAAATATTACACTAATGTCTAACTAACACTCTGGGACGACTTGTATATGACGACGAGAAGACCCAGTGTGGGATTAAAACCCAGGAACCTCCTACACTGGACGCGATACACAAACAACTAGTCTAATTCGTGCTGCGTGACGTATTTCGTATTGTGGGGTTCGTGCCTACACACGTCACATCATGTTCAAACACGTCCAAACATGTTCAATGACGTCATAGAGAAGGAGAGAGGAACTAGTGTGTCCAAGGGCGACTTCGACGGTTCGCCGCTCGTGTCTGAACACGTCCAAACATGTTCAAACACGTCCAAACACGTTCAATGACGCCATAGCGAGGGAGAGGAAAAGTTTTACTATAAATGTCGAAGCGAACATTTGATCGTCATTCTCGTACCATCATGCTCAGCTTGGTAGATCCTCGTAAGTAATACCCTAGACGTCATCATCATCGAAATGTTTGAAGAGTTTCGTTTCCAGTTTACAACACTTTTGCTGCGCGTGAAGTCGTTTTTTCCCTGCCTCATATATGTCGGGAGACATATATCGGCGATCAGCTGACCACCTGTCGTTGCGGTGGACTCTGGTCGAAAAACCCCAGCCATTGGTTAGACTCGAGCCTTCGTCCAGATTTGGGCTGCCTTCCCGCCTACGAAACCAAAGCTGGAGCCTGATTCATGTATAATCTCTCACAATCAATAAAAAAGGTTGTGTATATATACTCTCATTCCGTCTCAGTCATGACGCCCGAGCAGCGGTTTGCAACCTTTGTGCAAACGCGAATGTATCGGGACTTGCTGCGATTACACGATTATATTCATGGCGACAGCTGCGAGGGTGACTTTCGCTCGATTCTCAAGATGACACCCTTACGTCTGTTCACTGTCAGTGGGAAGATTGCAAAGAAAATGAAGCGTTTCGTAGATTACAAGCTCGAGCTGTTGGAAAAGTATAGACGAGGAGAGACAGTCGACCCGTGTCTCATCAAGGCGGGTTTCAACCGACCTATCGTCCGTCGCTACTGACTTCTCCACACATCCCTCGACGTCACGGTGACCGGCGACGACGACGAGCGTCGGGTCAGCACGTTGGAAGATCGTCTCGCAAGCGTCTTGTGTACGTCGTCAAAAAATAAATAGACTATTCTTACGAAACGAGTTCGCTCACGAGGAGACGTTTTATTGTTTCGTCATTCTCTTCGAGGTTACAGGAAAATATGGATACACAATTTTTCAAGCTGAAGCATTTCGACATGCGCGTGGCTACGTAGATACAAAAAAGCCCGCAGTAAGGCGAAAAAGGCGATTGAATACACTGGTCATTATGCTCGTCCACTGCAGGTAAAGTCCTTCGAAGGTTTGCTTCGATGGGGGGAAGTCCGAAGCTGTCGTAAAACACAGTAGACCCGTCGTAGTTTTTCAGGTACAGCACTCAGTGCTGCCCGCGCTTTCTTCGCTCTTCCGTATTGATGATTAAATAGCCGGGCTTGCGTAAGACGTAGGCTTCGCCCGAAGCGCAAATGCCTCTCAGCATGGAGGAAGTGAGGGGGTTCAGGGACATGAGTTCCAAGATTTCGCTCTCGTGCATCTTTTCTATGGAAAGGTGACCGTAGGTCCTTGTCGACGCACATGAGCTTGGGACACTCGGAAATAAAGAGAACGGTGACCGCGTGTGGAAGGGCTTTAGCGAAGCGTAATTGCAGGCGAACGTTTCCTTTTCGCCACTCGTTCAAATGCGAAGGAGAAGAACACTTGTCCACGTCCAAGTTGATGTAGAGAAGGAACCCCCAGTTCTTGCAAGAAGTTAAAGTAGGGAATTTTCATGAGGTCGTTCTTAAAGTCGTACTCGGCTCGCACTTGCTGACCGTCCATAGAGAGCATCGAATAAGACAGGTCGTAATGGCGGAATTTGTAGGGGTTCGATTGGATGTCACCGAGAAAGTCGGACGTGGCGAGGAGGGCGACACATAATTTGGAAGGCACCCTTTCGGAGTAAACGTGTTCAAAGTGAGCGTCCAAGCTCCCGGCACTCAAACTCCACACCTTGGTTTCCCAATCCGCGTAACACGTAGATGGCCGGCGTGGTCTGAAGCCGCCACTAGTACTCCAAAAACAGGGTAGGTGCTAGCGTCAACTTTTTCAAGTGTAACGTCATTTCTTGAATGTTCACCTCATAATTATACGTTTTCTTGTCGTTAGGGACCGATATGAGTTTAAATATGTCGTTGGTTAAGAGGAAAACGACGCGAATTTCGACGGCAGGTACCATCAGGCGCGGCTGTTGAAACATGTCGGTATTGATCTGTCCGACCAGGTTAAAGTATTTTCCACCCTTCGTCACTTCGTAACGTTGTTTCGGACCGCGAGACGAGACGTCGTAATCGTTCTTTAAATGTTCGTCGTCCTCGACATAGAGTCGAGCCGCGTGCGCTGTTTCTTGAGCCAGGGGCGTGGAATGAAGCACGACGTCCAAAATACTCCTGTAGGCATACAACTCGTTGGAACTGACGAGCTTGTTGTTTGCATAAACAGTCACCATCTTAAACATGCCGCTCAACAGATGGTTTATTGGGAAAACGACATCTTTCTCGTCCATTTCTTCCCCGTCGTCGCGAATAATGCGCGCGGTCAAAGACGGGAAGCTACCGTAGAGATCCAAGTGTGCCCTTTGCAAATTTTGAATAGAAAATCTGATCACGGAATTATTTACTTCGTTGACCGGATAAAAGAGTTGGTACGAAGTATCTTCCACGCCGTATTGAATGGAAGGGGGTTCGAATATCATCATGTCACTCGTAAGACAATGCGAAGACCGTTGCGTCTGTATTTTTGATTTCGTTGACGTCATGACGGAGCGCGCAGCGGATGTGTGACCTTCACGGCCTACCAAAGATATCTGCAGGTGCCTCGTGTGTCGGCGCGTTTTGTTGTCTTTTGTGACGTTTCTTTTCATTGTTGTTGTTCCCAGAGCCCTCCATGGAATTCAGCACGTCTCTCCCCGTTGCTATGGCCGTCTTTTTTACTGCGCGCGATATTCCTTGGCCATCGTCCAAATTCCGCGCCAAGCGCTTCAACGTTCTCTTGGCGATCGGTTTTATTTTCTGCCAGATGGGTACGATAAACTTGGATATGTTGCTCAACACACCACCCCCTCGTTGGAAAAGGGGTCCCGTGTACACGGGAATTATTTTGAGGAAATTATGGTACATATTTGAAATGCAATGTTAGATTGGTTTTACCTTTGGACCGCAACGGCAAACGTCTTCCTGTTTCTTCCGCGAGAAAAATCGTCACAGAGGGAATTTCGAATTGAGACAGGTTAAAATACTGGATGTTATCTAACGTGTAGGTGACGACGTGCTTGTCTTTCTTGTAATAAAAGGGTAGTAATTTTAATATCGTTTTTTTCCCGCTCTTCACGTACGTGAGTTCCACGATATCCGTGCAGACGATTATGTTGTGAAACGAGGGTTCCAGGAGTACCTCGATGGAGCTCATGGCATCCTCCTCCTCCCCCGTGAACACAGTACGCGATTCGAAGCCCAAAAGCACGGCCAGGTACTTGGAAAATCTTAAGGTGGAGGTGCCCTCGGAAAGCCGAATTTTATATTTCTGTTCGGTTTCGTCGAAGCTGAAGCGCGCGCGTTCGCCTACGCCCTGGTTAGTCGCATCCAGAAGTGCTTGTGGCGTCGCATAATAGCCTGGAGGCAGACGCACTTGCAAAGATCGGGGAATTTTCGTCTTGATCGTGAAAGAAAATTGGCGCGCTACGGGGAGAGAGATGCGTAGCGTTTCTCCGTGTCCCTCGATGGGTGTGAGATGTAGCAGCTTGACAAAGGGTTCCGGTACGTGCAACCCTTTCGGCGTTTTCAGAGAGTAGACGTTATCCACGAATTCTAGCGAGGCGTCCAGCTTGTGTGTCTGGAAATACTTGTTGAGTGTGTTCCGTAGGGACGTGGTTTCCGAATTCAGAGTGACGTCGCCAAAAGCGACGGGTGCGACGTGCTCCAATAAGATGGAGGTGGCTTCGCGTTCGGTCAATTTGGGAGGCTTCACCGCACGACCTGCTTCGCGGGACACTAGCGAGGCGTCGAGTGCCTGTGTGAGCCGAGGGTCCAATTCCACGGCTTTCACGTCCACGGGTTAGACGAAGTCGTATCGCGATTACTGGTACGTGAAAGAAA
Organism: Ornithodoros turicata; assembly: GCF_037126465.1. Classification (NCBI taxonomy): domain Eukaryota; kingdom Metazoa; phylum Arthropoda; class Arachnida; order Ixodida; family Argasidae; genus Ornithodoros; species Ornithodoros turicata. Next base: position 4,419,135 of record NC_088210.1, read on the forward strand.
TGTTGAATTCCGAAAGGGCTTTCCCCAAAGCCCTCTCGAGATCCAAGGTGACATGAAGAGTTCTCCCGGCTTCGACCGTGTCCTCGAAAGAAACCTCGATTTTCGCATCTTGCCTTTCATACCTGATATTTAAAACATCGTTGCTTATGCTGAGATCCATGAGACCGACTTTATAGCGATTCGAGAGCTGAAGCGGACTATCAAAAGCTACCATGATGGCGTTGAGTTTATTCAAGGGAAGCTTATCCTTGCTGGCGTTCGAGAGCAGGTGGACGTAGATGTCTGACGTCATTTCCCAATCTTGACCACGTCGCTGCTCAGCACCCAACTGTCGTGTTCTTTGTCGTAACCGAACCAGCGAACCAAGGAGAAGCTCTGACCGTTCACTTGCTTCTTTCTCAGCACTTTCGTTACTGACCAAGGCTGATTTGCGTCTCGGGTTACGACGAGTACCTCCTCCGGGTAGAAAGATCCGTCCACTTCCTTACCTCTGTAATCTTCCAGGTGCACGACGGGAGGGGAGGTGTCTCTCAGGCGGGAGACAGTGAAAATCTGAGGCGACCAACTCCCTTCCGAGCTCTTATGAAAACCTTTTCTGCGTAGTAGGACCCTCACTTTGTCACCCACATTGAGGTTCTTTTTCAAGGAGGGTACGACAGGGTTCCCATTTATCTTATTGAACAGCTCCAATTCGTTTTCGGGTGCGACTTTGCAGGGGCTGATGCCCAAAGTCCTGTGTTTGATGGTGTTGTAGTCGCGCACGATCTTGGGAAGGGCAGAAACGAAGTGGCATTTTCTGGTTACTCTAAAATAAAGGAATTTTCTGTTGCGTAAAGTGCGTATCACGCATTCTGCCTGCGATGCTTTGATTACTGGAGAGAAGGAGGAATACATGTAGATCTTCTGTCGTGACAGATATGCCTTGACGGTCTTGTTATAGAATTCCCCTCCTCTGTCGCAAAAGATGCGTGTAGGAGCATTACCTCCCCGAAAAAGTCTTATCATGGCCCTTTTCAGTTTGGCGGGACGCTTCATCTTTAGCGGGAGGGTGCGCAGAAAGCGGGAGAGGGAATCAATTGCCACGAGAATGTAGCAGTAGCCACCGCTGAATCTCTTGTATTTTGAAAAGCCGGCGAGATCCATTTGCCACACGCCGTTGATCTAGAGCGCGATGATGCGTCTCCTATTAAACTTTCTTCTGACCGGATGGTGTAGCGTGTAGGCATCCAGCTTTCTGAGAATGGCGAGAGCCTTCTTTTTGCTCAAGTGATGCGCTTTTCTATAGCGCTCCACACACCCCAAACCACTCGCTGGTTTCTCATATCCCTCCATAAGTCGTCCACGCAATGCAGGCTTGCTCTGCTGCTGTTGAGGCTCGCGAGATTTGGGTAGAGAAATCAGGCGCAATAGTTTCGAGATCTTGGGGAACCAGGAAGGTTTCTTTCCCGTCTTACGTTGCAACAAATAATTGACGAGTTCGTAAACGGAGGAGTGCCTGGTGGGCTTGCCCGACACGGAGACACAACCCTCACGATCCCAGGAAAGAACCTTCTTTAATTCCGAGACGACTCTTTCCGCTTCCTCTTCGTCCACCTCAGACGTCTTGTTTTTATTGTCGTAGGGGTCAAATCTGTACTGCTTGAGTATACGATACAGTGCTTGCAGTATGAGTGTCACTTTGACGTCGTCACTCTCCTTCGAGGAAAGAATGTTTCCGGTGGAGGAGGAGGTGGTCACTACAATTCTCTTGGCCATTGGCGAAAAGGTTAAACATGGCAGAAACTAGGACAGGAACCACCGATGAAAGAATGCCCTGTCCTTGCTGCTGAGGTAGATAGCGCTTCAAACTTTGCGGATTCTTGTGAATCTTTTTGTAGGCGAGCCGTCGTAAGAAGCGTTTGTGCTTCTTCAATGCGCGAACGTGTCTGGAGCGAGAGCCACCTTTCCATTCATACATCGAGGGAAATTTCGGAGAGGTGTTTCATGTCGGACGAGGAAGAACGTCTCAAGACGTCGCGATGGCGCAGAGGGGGTAGAGTGGAGAGTACTTTGAGTAAAATGAGGTGAGGGCAGAGATTAATTTTGGGGCGTAGATATATTGATGTTCACCAGGAAAGATATTGCTACGCAACCTGTGATCCTCGTGTGTATAGTTGTGAAGATCCACGAGTAAATAAGCATGGGGCGACGACATCGCTTGTTTATATGCGTCCCGAAAATACTCCAATCTTTTTCTTCCAAATAGCTGTTGCTCGAAATGTTCCATCTGGTGCCCGCTGCGCACAGTGCGCCAAAGGACGTCGTAACTGGCGTTGTTGGATATAGTTCTAAAATGGCTACTGTCGAAAAAAATGTTCTGAACGAGTAAGAACGTCGACGCGTTGGCGTGGTGAGAACCCTGAATGAAAAGATCGGTCACCTTCTTCAAGGAACCGGCGTCGGTCATGTGATCGTCGACGACGATCAGCATAGCGCGCGACTTGTCCCACTCTCGCGGTAGCTCCTTGGTAAATTTTACGGAGTCCCCAAATTCGTCCTGCATGCTCGGCGAAGCATATTTCTGCACGTAGAATATTTCTGACGGAGGCTTGTCCACCACGTCGTTCAGGTTCCTCAGCACGTTCGCAACGAACGTAGATGTGCCGCACATGGAGGGGCCGCTTAAGATACAGCGAAAAGGATGACGGAAACGAAAAGGTTCGGGGGAAGACATGATGCGTGCGTACACGTTGCACGAAGAAAAAGAAGAGACTGTGACTCAAAGAGAAATGCAACGCTTTTATTTACATGTCGTTGTCGTCCTCTAGATCGGAACTGCGTTCCCAATACAGATTATCCAGGCTAAGATTATCAGTCTGTCCGCCGCTAAGATGCGGTCGAGCGTCTTCATCATGTCCTGACACATTTCTTGACATGCTTGCAACCATTCCAGGCGGTGGACTTGAAAGGCTTCCTCTACGATGCTGCGAATAAATTCACGAATTTCTTCGTTTTTTGTTTTTCCTCGCCGGCGAGAAACGCAGGAGAATAAACCACACATGGTGTTTTCCTCGTTTCGGTCAGAATGATGACGCTAGAGCGGTGCGTGCTGCCTTTATACAGATAAACGTACGCAAACAAAAGAGAGTGAAACCGAAACTGACAGGCCACCCGTCGCCGCCAGGAGCGCGCACAGCGGAGAGAGGGAAACAAAACAGTCCACGGTCGGCGCAGAGGGCGCTAGGAGCGCATGCGTAGCTGCCGCGGCGCGGCGCCCCAGCCAGTTGCTGGCTTGCTGTCGCGGAGGGCAAACGTGTGCTCGGTTCCTCCACAGTCCCCGCGTCCGCTCAGTTCCTCCCTGCGTCTCGGATGGAGCGGTAGCACCCGTCGCCGTGGGAGAAAAGATGAGGGATATGCCGCATTATTTTACCATGCTCCTTTTCTCGCATGTTTGCCGTGCCCCCGTGTTTAGTGGTTACCAGTGAGTGATTTCCCGATGTTTGCGTGTTGTTTGACCGCACTTGTTTTAAGCCTTTTCTCGCATGTTTGCTGTGCCCCGTACACGCATGCTTTGACTTGTTTAGCAGTGAGCAAGCCTTTTGTTTGTGTTGTTGCATGTTTAACGATGTGTGCCTAGTGGCTCCCGCCTTGTGTTAGCTGCATAGCGTTGTGACACTGTGGTTAGGCCTAAGCGATCGCCCCAGTAAGCCTTTTTCCCCGATGTGTATTGTTTTCTTCGTGCTGTTTAGCAGTAGCGGTTAGACCTTTTCTCTCGCATGCCTAGACTTGTTTGGCAATGCTGTCATTTGTACCTGCCGCTAGTATCTTCTTGTTCTCTGTCTTTCTCGCATAGAGCTATGATGGTGGCGCCACCTGGTGTGATGCCTTGCAACTAAGTGCCACCTGTCGTCGATCTCTGCAACTACCCGCCGCCGACAACTACCAACATGGCGGGCGCTGGTCACTCCGGTCTTCCGGAGCGGTTTCTTGGCAGCGGCATCGTTGATTTTCGAACAAATTGTTTCTCTCCACTCTATCTCCATCTATTTTTTTCCCTGGAGGGTGCTGATTAATGTAGGGGGTTTCAATTAGCTCTAATTGCTAATTAAACGTGTCCAGAAGCATTGTAGCGTTTCCGGATAGTCGTGGTCATTCACTACTACTAACGTGTATAACACTGAAAAGAATTAAATAACAAAAAGATAATTAGAAAAACGCGTGCACATATCTAACAACACTACACATGTATACACGTATACACACTACATGTTTATACTGCAAAAGGTGGGAGGAAGACTGGATTTACAAGACCGAGTCATTACGCACATACTAGCCTAGGAGATGGCTTGTGAGGGTGGTTTTGAACTTCTGTGGATCGTGAAGCAGGATTATGTTCGAGGGGAGAGGATTCCAAAGTTTGACTGTGCGAGGAATGAAAGAATGAAGGGAGTAGTTATGGTGGACAAAGAACCAAGCCTAGCTTGTACAGTTGGTCAACCCTCTGTTGTGTCAATATGTGTAAAACTACTGCACAAATGGGCGAGCACCTCCCATTTTCAACAATCCGAAGCCAATACGGCTACATCCATACCTGGGTAGTAACGTCATTACTGTAATAAAATTACAGTAATAAATTACTTTTTCTGCTAATTTGTAATGTAATGTATTACTTTTGATATTATGTCATTTGTAATACAATTTAATTATATTTTGGCAGTAATTTTAATGACATTCCTCATTACTTTTTACAAAAGAATTGACTCTGTGTTTGGTGTTGGCACTTGGCAGAAAGAAAGTTGCCGACTGACGAGTTAAAAGAATTCCAACGCCCACTATGACGGTGACGCACTCAATCGGCACAGAATAAAACATGTCTTGTTTTTACAACATAGTGTTGTCTGACAATGAACTTCCACATCCGCAATATCGTTACGATGAAACTCGAATGACTTTGTAATATCATTACTTTTTCGTTGTAATGTAATTTAATTATATCCTAGCTCGAGTAATGAGTAATGTAATCTAATTACATTTTAGAAGCAATTTACACAGGCATGGTTACATCTAAATGCACCACACGCATTGAGTGTGTTGTGCACTCTTCTTTGAGAGTGAGGTGCGAATTTACTTTTCTCGACCATTCATTTTCGACCTAGTCAACGGAGCAAGGGTTCCCCCTTTTTTTTCTTGCTGCGTGCCCCAAATAAGTATACAAACAAGCAATAACGTACCATTGTAACGCTTTCCTTTGAAGGTGGCTGACCTTAAAATTGCCCTGAAAGAGGAATTAGCAGCGTAAAGTACATCGGATGAACATTCGGTCATTTCCTACTCGCTCAGGGAGAGATTGCCTCCCTAGCTTCCGCGCCGCACGGTGATCGGCGACATTCCCACCACTCACCGCCCCACACGCCCACGGCGGAGGCGCAAAACAATTGCCACCCATTTCCGCAAAATGGAAACGAAAGAAATAAATAGAGCTCGGTGACTCTTGAATATGGGTCTACTGCACTTTGTAAAAGAAGAATACAAGAATACAAACTAGTAGTAGAGTAGTAGTAGAGTATTGGTATGTTCCGCGGCCACGACCAAATTGTGGGTTCCAGTCACTCGAGTATTCACTCCCGTGTACATTAAACAGGCACGGTCTTGCTGAAGAACTTATATAGTATAGCCTGAAATGAAGTGACATCTATATCATGACAAATTAATACTATTTTACAAGGGAATTATGAAATTAGATTTATGTAAATTTTTAATTATCGGCTTGTCAAGCCGTTTCTAGCAGCTTTTTCCCCATAAACCAATGTATGTATTTCACATGTTTGTATAAATAAAGCTCTCTCTCTTTCTTTGTTTTTCTACGAAGAGAAAGAAGAATGGAAGCATATTCGACATCCACAAATACACGGCATCAGTACCATTCCGAATGACGACCAATCGTTCTCGGTGTCTGATCTGTACACCTCATTGCATGTCACACTGTCAAACAAAACACGCGCTTTGTGGACGAGAATGTCACATTGGCTAGACAGCGCCACCTACATCATAGCAAGACACATGTTGTGGTAGTGGTAGTGTGGCATACTTTATCGACAACACATCAACAACACACGTTGCAACACGTGTTTTTGCTATTTTAGCAGCTGACAAAATTTCTGCCGGCAAACATGATACGAATTTGCGAATTTCTAGCATTTTGGATGTGCAACGCACCGCCATCGACATGGAAAGACGCTTTTCATGTGAATGCATGCAAAGCTACCCACGTTCCGCCATTTGCTACTTCAAGTGGACACACGATGTCGAGTCACAGTTGATCAAACAAGTAGAAGATAATATAGAACACTCGATTGCCCATATACAACAGGCGAGATTGGAAAGACAAGGCATTCTGCAACTATGCGGAAAAACTTTTATGTACAGGTATAGGCATCACTTCAGTTAGCATTTTTGCCCCAGTGACGCGTTGAACCACATCATGTGTAATAGTTGTTCTCGTGCGTGTTGACAATACACATATTTGTACTATCACAACAGCGTTTATAATTTTATGCCGTTGGAGGCCGATGCTTTCGCTCGGCAAGATTCGATGGCCTCACAAAATGAACAAATGGACGATGTAAAGGGCCACTATATATTAGTTTTGTCACAGATCGACATGATATGAGCATATATACCATTTGCAAATTTTTGCAGTTCAAGATTGTCTGTTGAAGCTCAATAATAAGCCACCTAATCCACTTAAGCCATCTAATTTCTCTCCGCGTTTGCAGCGCAACGCGCGCATACCCTGCTGTAGGATAAGCAAGCTAAATCAAATATTCTAAGCGTTATACACTGACCTGTTGGCAAGTGCCTGAGTTGAGTGTTGGGAGTTCGTATCCAGTTTTGCTATGTGAGGACAGGCCAGCGACAGTAGCTCTCCGAACGTGTTGGTATCCACCTCCAATAAGATTCCACGTCCACCAGGGTCAACTCTCTCATTAGGTTTGAACAGCACCCGTGTGCCATTCACCTCCACAGTCGCGGATTAACCAACACTCTTCTCTTGCGCGGCGGTTGTTTGTCGTCATTATCGTCGAATGCAAGTTATTGCGCGAGGGCATTCATCATCACCAGTTCCGGATCTCACATGTTGACTACGGAAAGTGAGCAAGCAGAAGCAACGGAAAGGAGAAGGCCGCAGTGGCAATGCTGGTGATGTTTGTCTTTTGGTGTAATAGGAGACCGAAACAGGAACATCAGAGAATGTAACTACGACAGACACTGCCGTACAGTGCTGCCGTTTGCCGGAAAGGAGTTGCCTCAGGACAGGAGCCGCCGATATTTCGAACAGAGACTGTTTTTTTTTCTGGAAACTGTCCTCATCATTGGCAGTCTATTTAAAGGGTTAGGTGTGACGTGTTAAAGCCACAACTTTGTATTACAATTATTAAGAAAAAATACTTTGCTCGCTCTGGAATTCTTGGCTGTTGTCTCGTTTCGTCCATGTGTTCGTGAACCTAGTGAAGTGAACCTAGTTCGTGAAGTGAGCCGAGATCACTCCGTTCACATAATCCCCTCCACGCTCTAACAAAGCGGCCATTCACTCCAGACGTAGAGGCCCGTACGGACCGTTTCTTCCCTCCGGGCTTTTGACCCACAATTCGCATGAACCTTTAACACGTCACACCTAACCCTTTAAAAACCATGCCAATGATAAGGACGGTGCCCAGAAGAAGAACAGTCTCTGTTCGAAATATCGGCGGCTCCCGCCCTAAGGCAACTCCATTCCTACAACTCTACGGGTTCGCTGGATTTCTACCCATGCCGTTTGCCGGTGTTTTTGCAAAGAGCAGTGTGACTGGCGACGAATGTGAGAAGAAAAAAAAAAGTTAATGGGGCGGAATGCGATCTCTCCCGCCCCCTCATCCTCTTCGCAATTTCTCATATTCCCGCGGTAGCGATATGGCGAGCATCGGCCTAGATCTCCTGTTTGTGCAGAAACTGTACTGGTCGCCATACAACTGATCCGCTAGGGAGCACGACTTTACATGCGCGGATGAATGTCGCCGCGCCCTAGCCGAATCTCTGTGACGCATGCAGAAGGCCACAGACGTCGTGCGAGAGGCTTAGATGAAAGAGCACCAGTTCGCCACCTGGAATGCCACGATGGAACGGCGCTGGAAGTGATGGGGAGATGGTACCTCGGAGATGTACCCATGTGCCAATCTGCGCCAAAGACAGGTAGAAATCCAGATAACCGGTAGGGAAGTGTGAAGGGGATAGCCTCCGGACGAGAGCCGCCGGTATTCCGAGCAGACACTGTTCTTCTTCTGGGCACTGTCCTCATCATTGGCATATTATTTAAACAACAAAAACAACTTTATTTTGAGATGGAGAGTGTGGAGTTTCATCGCCAGAGGCTATACTCTACCCCATTGCTGGTGGAGATGTGGGGAATGGAATACTGAGCCCCTTCACAATAACGATCGAAGTCCGATGGTGTCCAGAAATGTCAAAAGATCTTTGAGCGTAGATCGTTGCTGGGCTGGATTGGGCCAGGGACCAAGCAGTTTCGACAGGGAGAAGGGGCGAGAGTCCAGCTGACGAAGAGACTCGGAGAGTGCGGTTCGGGAAGGTTGGTAGTGGGGGCAATGAAGAAGAATGTGCTCCAGATCCTCTAGAGCACCACAGGTCAGGTATTTAAAGGGTTAGGTATGACGTGTTAAAGGTTCATGCGAATTGTGGACCAACAGCCCGGGAGGAAGAAGGGGGCTGTACAGGCTTTTACGGCCGGAAGGAATGGCCGCTTTGTTAGAGGGTGGAGGGAATTATGTGAATGGAGTCATATTCGGCAAGATGACTGTCGTGTTATGGCTTATCATGTGTTTAATCACTATCAACGTGTGCTATCTGTTGCCGTCGCACGCGGTTAGCCTTGAACTTGTTTACTTGGGCATGCCATACTTAAGCGGCGTATCACGGAAATAAAGGATTCCTTCCCCTGCTCAAAGCTGGCAGTTACTCTGCCAGACGCCTGGGAGACACGACATGGTGTCAGGAGCGGTGTAGCCGGCGCCTACGTTATGTTCCTTCGGTTCCCAAATGAATACCAACGCCAAAGCCAGCAAGTCAGTCGTCTTCTCGACGCCCTTCAGAGTACGCCAACCAGAACCCTTCAACTTCGAGTCCACGACCGAGTGGGAAGCCTGGATACAGGAGTTTGATGATTACATGTTTGCATCAGGCCTCTCCGACCGCAACAGTGAAGCCCAAGTCAGGACGCTCTTGTATACGATGGGGAGGCAAGCAAGAAAGGTCTTCAGCACCTTCGACCTTTCCGAAGAAGAAGCGAAAACCTACGATACAGTCAAAAAAAAGTTTGACGAGCATTTTTCACAAAGAGACAACATTGTCTACGAAACTGCCCGCTTCCACCGTCGCTGCCAAGAGCCCGGAGAAACCGTCGACCAATTCATGACTACGCTGCATACGCTGTCGGAAAGATGCAAGTTTGGCGAAATGAAAACCCGAATGATTCGCGACAGGTTTGTTTTGGGACTCAAGGACTGCACCCTGTCTGAAAGCCTACAAATGGATCCTGCGCTAACAGCATCCGCACTCGCCAAGGCTCGCCTCAGGGAAGGCATACAGAGGCAACAGAAGGAACTCCAAGGTGGAGACGGAAGTTTACAGCAAAGCGACCCTAACATCGACAGTGTGGGGCGTGGAAAGAAGATCCCGTCTAGATACCGTCTAGACCAGTCTAGGACGCCGAATCAGAAAAGGGGCAAGTGAAGCCAAAGTGATTCCGAGCACGATGGAACTCTGTGTGCTTCGTGCGGAAGACGGCAACACCCTCGTACTACCTGCCCAGCAAGGACGGTAAAGTGCCATTTTTGCAAGAAAGTTGAAAATTTTGCCATAATCTGCAGGAAGAAATCTCAGAGTACCCGTAAGTTTCGTCTTTCTACTGTACGCCACGAGGGCGAAACGTACTTTTTGGGAACATTGACCAATAGAATGTCAGCAAAGTATACCAGTGTCGTTATTAATGGAGTGGCAGTGAGCATGAAAGTTGATTCGGGGGCAGAAGTAACTGCTGTTCCCGCGTCGTTTTCGGGTAACCCCAGTGTGCTAAAACCTACCAAAGAGATATTGAAAGGACCGTCGGGACAAACTCTACAAGTACTAGGCAAATTCACTGCGGACATAATATGGAAGGGCAAAGTGTCCCGCGAAGTCATATATGTTGTAAAATCACTCCAGACAGCACTGCTAGGATTGCCTGCTCTGGAATCGCTAGGCATCGTAAAATTCGTGGAGCCGCTGACCCCTTCCTCAAAGAAGGTGGAAGACCAATTCCCACACCTCTTTCACGGATTAGGTACGCTGGAAGGCGAATACCACATCAGACTTCAAGAAGGCTCAACGCCTTTCGCAATTTGTACTGCGAGAATAATTCCAATTCCTCTTCGGAAAAAAGTGAAGAAAGAGCTCCAAAATATGGAAAAGAGCGGGGTTATCAGAGCGGTAGAAGGCCCGACCTCTTGGTGTGCAGGCATCGTACCGGTTGTTAAACCTTCCGGAGACGTGGATATGCGTGGACCTTACGAGGTTGAACCAAGCAGTCCTGCGAGAACGTTATGTATTACCCACGGTAGAAGAAACGCTGGGGCAGCTTCAAAACGCTCGTGTATTTTCTAAACTTGACGCAAATTCTGGCTTTTACCAGATCAAGTTGTCGCCAGCAAGTCAGGATTTAACGACCTTCATCACGCATTTTGGCAGATATTGCTTTACGAGAATGCCTTTTGGTATAACCTCAGCGCCCGAGTACTTTCAAAAGTAGTTATCCGAGATACTTAACGGCGTTCCAGGGGTAGCGAACATGATGGATGACATTCTTGTTTATGGGGAGACCGAAGCGGAACATGATTCTAACCTCCAGAACGTTCTGAGGAGACTGCAAGCGTCGGGCGTGACGCTAAATGCCGCAAAGTGCGTGTTCAAAACAAAAGAAGTAAAGTTCCTGCGCTATCTCCTCAATGAAAATGGAATAAGTCCAGACCCGGACGAAGTCTTTGCAATCAAAAACTTTCCGCCACCAACGGATGTTTCGGGGTCAGACGGTTTTTAGGGATGGCAACTTGCATGGCAAGGTTTCTACCTCATCTAGCCGACAAAACTGCACCGCTGCGAGAGTTGCTGCGAAAGAACACAGAATGGACCTGGGGTCCATCACAACAAGCTGCCTTTAAGGACATTAAAGACGCCATCGTATCGGCAGAGTGCACCGCTAGGTATAATCCCGCCTACCTAACGATATTGTCAGCGGACAGCTCTTCATATGGAATGGGTGCTGTTCTCATGCAAGTTCAACCCGATGGCGAGACGCGGCCCGTAGTGTTTGACTCAAGGTCACTAACCCCGACAGAGCAACGTTATGCACAGGTAGAAAAAGAGGCGCTCGCTCTTACATGGGCCGCAGAAAGATTTCAGGAGTACCTGTGTGGACTTAAAGTGACATTTGAGACAGATCATCAACCCTTGATAACGCTTTTGGGAAGTCTGCTCTGGACATTCTACCGCCTCGCATTCAGCGCTTTAGGATGCGACTCACCTACGACGTGGTGTACGTGCCCGGCAAAAAGATGGTTACCTCAGACACATTATCTAGAGCGCCAGCCAGTAATCCCAAGGATGAAAACTATGGCATTGCTACAACAGAAGTAGAAGCCTTCGCTCACGCTGCACTGGGTAGCATCCCCTCTAGTGTCCAGCTAGAAATGGTCATGAGAGTCCAAGAGTCAGACGGCACATGTCGGCTTTTGAAGCAATGTTGTGAAACCGGTTGGCCACAGAACCATTCTCTTCCGTTCGAACTAGTGCCGTATTGGCAAGATCGCGCCTTGATTACGTGCTGCAAGGGTGTGCTCCTTAGAGGAACTCGTCTCGTGATACCAAAAGAACTTCAGCTCCAGACTTTACGCTTTCTTCACGACGGTCACCTTGGAATCGTCCGCTCAAGAGCCAAAGCGAGAGAGAGCGTGTGATGGCCGGGGCTCAGTAGCCAGCTTGCGGTAATGATAAGGAAGTGCGCGAAATGTGCTCAGCTGCGTCACCAAAATAGCGAACCGCTTATCGTCCCTCCAACCCCTGAGCTTCCATGGCAGAAGTTGGGCGCCGATTTGTTTGATTTGAACGGACGGACTTACCTACTGATTGTGGACTATCTACCTCGCTTTCCAGAGATAGCTCTTCTGGAGAGGGTGACCGCTGAGTGCGTCGTGGAACATATGAAAAGCATATTCGCAAGGCATGGGATACCGGACACCTTAATCAGCGATAACGGACCTCAATTCGCAAGCCGAGAATTCGCGAACTTTTCCCGTCTTTACGGCTTCACGCACCGAACTTGTAGTCCTCGCTATCCGCAAGCTAACGGAGAAGTAGAAAGAATGGTCCAAACCATTAAAAGGGTGCTGCAGAAGGCGGATGACCCCTACTTATCACTGCTTGAATACCGAGACACGCCGGGGCCCATTGGGAAAAGTCCTGCCGAGATACTGATGGGACGAAGGCTACGATCAAGACTGCCAATACATCCGCGACTGCTTCGACCTCAGAAAGTTAACTTCAAGATGCTTCGTTACAAAGATAAAAGTTACCGTCGGAAACAAGCGGCGGTTTCGACAATCGGCACGCTGTAAGAGACCTGCGTTCGCTAAAACCCGGCGAACGTATTTGGGTTAAAGACCCCAAGAAACAGGGAACCGTCCTCAGAAAGGCCGACGCACACAGGTCGTACATCGTTCGTACCTCCTGGGGAGACATCAGGAGGAACAGAAGAAGCTTGGTTGACATCTACTGTCCTGAACTGGAACCGCCTCTACATCAACCTCCTCCTAACCAACAAGAAGGGAACGACATACGAAGCCCTATGCGAGGAACGTGCCAGCCACCCTACGAAGTGCATGAGGACATTAGCAGTGACAGTGATCATCAACTCCAGGAACGGAGAAGTCCAATCGCAGTGACACGGTACGGCAGACACGTATACCGACCGTCAGGGTACGGGGTTGAGTAATAAGTGAGCGTGGTGCGTGAGCACCAGGACATGCTTGACTTTTTCATGCTTGACTTTTAGTTTGCACAAAGGACTTAGTGCTTTTGAAATAATGAAATTGAGTTAATATTGTGAAATACAATCAGCGTTTGTAATGCTTTGAAAGTGCAGGTTTGAGTGTGCAAATTTATTTGTTCATTTATTTATTTGTTATAAGCATTGTAGATGATGTAGTTTAATGAAGTGTTTGATGAAGCATTTGTATGAAGTATATTTCCTGCCTTCTTTAACTCTGTCTTCCTTAATTCTATTTGAAGGAGGATGTCGTGTTATGGCTTATCATGTGTTTAATCACTATCAACGTGTGCTATCTGTTGCCGTCGCACGCGGTTAGCCTTGACTGGCATACTTACTTACTTGGGCATGCCATACTTAAGCGGCGTATCACGGAAATAAAGGATTCCCCTGCTCAAAGCTGGTAGTTACTCTGCCAGACACCTGGGAGACACGACAATGACTTCATTCACATGATTGATGTTGAGGAGTCTTTCTTTTTTTTATTACTTTTCTAGCGGTGCTTGTACCACAGTACGTTCCAGTTTCAGTGCAAACAAACAACAGTTATACAGGCTGTCCTAGCTAAATGTGAGCATATTTTTTAAGAATATATCTATCACTTTTTCGGAGATGAAATCAATTGCCATATAGCATATGCTGAAGGTCACTCCCTAGGAGGGCATTAGCAGACACCTAACGCAATGTCTTAATTAACTTTGAATAATTAACTTTTTAATTATATTAGCTACGAAGTTGTTCCAATGAGAACATGTGATTTCTTCGGTCACCTGATACCAAAGCCGTTTTCAGTAAAAAAATCCATTCGATAGATCGTCCGCAAAAATTCGTGAAGGAACGCAATTTTTTCTTCATTTTGTTCATTGCGCATCTTCAAAGACGCCTCTTTCCTTCACTCTCAGTGTGAGAGAGCACAATGCCGCCTCATGCGTCGAAGATGAGTTTTACCTTGTGGAAACAAAACAAAAACAAATATATCGGGTGACTCTATCGCAACTGCCCTTATCTCAGGTTGCATTTTCTGTTTTTTTTTAATCTTTTTCCAGGACGTAAGAGGTGATAGTGTGCTCTTTAATCCTCTCGTATTGGGATGAAGGAAAGACGGGTCTCTAGGACATGCGCAATTAACAAAATAAAAAAAAATGTGTTCCTTCATGAATGTTTTGCGCGCGATCTATCGAACGGATTTTTGTTATGAAAACGGCTTTGGTATCAGGTGACCGAAGAGATCAGATGTTCTCATTGAAACAACTTCGTAGCGTTTCTAATTAAAAAGTTAAAAAATTAATCGCCGCTAATTAATTGACAAAAGGCGATAAAAATATTTTTGGATAGACCACACAACTGGGGCCAACCAGTTGGTTCCATTTGTGTAGAGCACACCGTTTTTTCTTTAGCCCATGGCCCTTTTTCGGTGGGACACCCTGTAAATGGTTTCGTGTACAGTGCTGGACAAAAGTTACGGAACATGTCCAGGGGCATGCTTTCCTCAGAATGACATGCTGGCAGCGAATTCTATTGCACAGACTTGCAAACACGTCTGTAAGTCTGTTGAGTCCCATTCACTACCAGCTTGTCGTTCTGAGGAAGGAATGCGCAGGGGCGTGTTCAGTGGACTTCCATCCAGCACAGTACTTGTCCTAAGTGTGTTGAAAAGATGAAAGCCTCCCATCGTATTTGCTGTGCATTTGGTGTGCAGTTCCCACGGGTTGAATAGGATCGCTATACATTTTGTACAGTTTACAAGGGTCACACATCTTAGCTTACAGAGCGTCGGGATGTTGCGTTTTTCTATTGGAACGACACACCAAGATGTAGGAACCAGGAGCTGATATACACACTGAGAGATAGATAAAAGAGCTTGTCAACCGTTGCTTATTGAAGCTCCGATGAAGACATAAGCCAGTGCCGTGCTCTGAAAACTTTTGTCCAAAGCTGTACATGTCCTGTCAATCGATTCCTGGATACATCTTACCCGCTTATGTACAGCACAATATCAGCATTTACTATGCTCGTATTCGTCTGTTCCTTCACATACGATTCCAGCGATTCCGCCGCGGCAGTTACGTAGTGGAATGGTTCGGGGTCTCCAACGATGTCGTCATCCTGCAATTGAACAGGCAGCAGAATAAATAATGATTTTTTTTAAATGAGCAGTCTAGAGGCACACAACTTTGTTCCTGTTTTTGGTTAGTATGGAATGTTAGGCGTCCGAAAAAAAAAGTTTTCGCACAATTAGTATACAACTGTAGCGTCCTTGCGACGCCTACCACACTCTGAAAAAAAAAGGGGTGTATGTGGGGAGTAAAAGCATCTTTTACTCCCTCAGGTTACCTTTACTTCCTTCTCTCGCACAGTACACCCCGAGTCATCGCTTGGGAGTTCCGGTACTCCCCTTAAAGGGATGAAATTTCCCGAACGCCCATACTTTTTTTCGGTGGAAACTGTTCTTCCCGCAGAGAAACTAATATGCCACAAATTTTTCCGGGCGAAATCGCTCCACTCTGCGAGGAGCGCGCGCTGGAAATGTCTCTTCCGCGTTCCTCCTCTCTCGCGCATATTTCCCTGCCGATTGTGTAACTGTACGGACCGCACTTCGGTTCCCCGTTACGTCACCGGTGTTGCACAATGGCAAGTAATGCCGCGAGCTCGCGCTGTGGCTGCCGCCACTTCCGAAATCTGCCGATCGCGCGAAAGCTGCTGTCATGGAGATTTCCACTCCCGATGAACGCATACGCGGGATCCTACGGCGCATGCTCCTGGCGGGATTCCTCGGCTCGGCAACACGTCACGATGACGTGTTGCTGAGCCGGCCGTGGTCGCGTCAAGTTACCCGTTGTGTCTCCGCTCGGCAGCTCCCCACGGCGCGGCGCCAGCTGTCCTCCCTTCGCCGCTCCGTTTAAATTCGCTCCCGAGAAGTCCGCTCGCGCGACGAAAGTAAAATTTCGGTTCTAGACTCAGAAAAATGTGTTCTTTCGAACGAAACGAAGAAAAAAATCGTTTCATAGTCCCTTTAACTACCCTGTTGTAGCGTACACACAACACAGACCAGCCTTCACTTACGCCCTCAATATGAGATCATGGGCTTTCACTCCCAGTATTGTGACAGCATTGTTTACTTTTCATTTAGTGGATGCAAATGAATAGACTTTTGTGTAACTTATATACATTACATATGAAATTGATTGCTAAACTAACTAGAGTTAACTAAAGTATTGCACAACACAGTAACTGCTAAAAGTCGAGCTTGGTGTATTTAGAATCCTTAGTGGGAGAATCGAAAGGGGGTGCTGGTATTTCGAACATACAGAAATGCAACCAAGATATAGAAAACTACAGGCCATTGTTTACTAGTTTTTGGTAGAACATAGGTAGTATCTTATAACAAGTTATAATTATACCGTCCACTACACTGAAAAACGGCACAAGAAATAGCAGTGAAAATCATGTGCGCCAGAATTTGCACAAAAAGACTGCGCCCCAAGCAGGTAAGGTACTGTACCCTACGTCAGGGGAGTAATGGCATGCCATTTTAGGGGTGTATCCGTACATCCCAGAAGGGAGTTACTGTACCTTAGTTCTAGGGAGTAATGGCACACCTTTTTTGAGGGGTGGATCCCAAAAGGGACACCCCAAAAGAGAGTTGCATATGTGACAAGCGTTTACTCCCCAAAAAGATTTAAGGACAAACCCTTTTATCTTAGAGTGCAGAGAATCTCTCTCTCGCACATACACACACACAAAAAAAAAAACTCTTTCGCCCTCACTCAATACACGTGAAGAGCGCAGAGACGCGCGTCACCATGGGACGTATGTGGTGGAGACGCTCCTGTTCGGATTTAGGATCACATGATTGAGGTGGCGTCGACCATCATCGGTAAGCAGAACCGCTGAGGTCGGACCATCTCCTCCTGTCTGCTACCGCTTCCGTGACGCTTGACGCTCTTCGGCTGACCGAAATGAGGAATCCGAAAGTCGTCGACGTCCCCAACATTTTCGGACCGCTGACAGTATGGGAAGAACGAGCAGTGCAACGCGAATCTTGCTGTGCGTTATACAGCTATGCCCCAGTTCTCCCCGACAGTGGGTGGCTTTATGGAGTTGGAGTTGTTACTTCAGAAATACCTTCGGTGAAGCCACCGGGACGTGGCAAGTGATCTGGACGCCGACAACCAACGGTGAAAACATTAGACGAAAAAAGCAGAATACCTCGCTTGCTTGAGTTGGGCGCAAATGGTTCTTCATGATTCACATTGAGTTTGCGTGCCCGCACGCAGTTTTGCTCGTATATGCGCGCAATATATGCATATTGAACAGTCACTTTCAAATGATTGTAGAGAAATGCATGCTACGATCATTTGCATGGCTGTGGTCCTACAGCCCAAGTTTGACAGTACATGATGTAATTCGCTGCGCCGGACTCACTACCAGCTAGAACGTGCTGGTGGCCGAGTTCGTTGTAGTCACCTGAGAAATTTCAGGGGGGGGGGGGGGTTGCAAAAATGCAGGAAGCGTTTACATCCCCCCTCCTGAGGGGGGTGTAGGGAAATCCCTGCCACCCACTCCTAAGGAAAATTCGATAACATCCTGAAAGTGATTTGCATCGAGTAGCGCAGTAGACACGCAAGGCTGCCACTGGCTTCAGAGCTAAGGACGTCACATCGCCGGGCGCCCCTGGTCTCTGCATGTGCCACCCACCTTCATACGTCTTCCGAACCTCCAGGCACGAAGAGATCGGGTTCCCCTTCAAGTCCTTCGAGCCCATTTTTATGTTCTGATAGGCATAGTGGAAGGACGTCGCCTCTCGCATCAAACGTCATCCACAGCTGCGAAAATCTGCGCCATGCTTTTCTTTCTGCAGCACGTCGTTGATTTTACCCCAAGGGAATGGGTCGTGTTCACTGACTCGACATCTGCGCTGCAAGCAGTTGAAAACTCTGGCATCCGAGGCTCATCAGCACCGTCGGCGATGGATGTGTTACTGACGTGTTACCGATGTATGGATATGGATGTGTCTGCGAAGTAGGACACAGGCTAGATATCCAATGGGTTCCAGCACATTGCGGCGTCGAAGGGAATGACAGGCCGACAGCGCCGCGCATTCGTTTTGTTAAACCGTCCAGGTAACGAGATCTTTCGTTCCGCGTGAAGCTTTGTCCACTTTTGTGCTCCTTTAGGCCTCATAACCATCGCAATAAAAAAGAAAACATGATGCGTCATGTTCCCTAAAGATAGGGCGAGCAGGGTTCAGAACGGGACAGAAGCACAGTCCAGAAAACATTCCTGCCGTCTGGGAGAAGCTGGTAATATTGAGTAGTCGAGCAGTCTGCCTTGTTCTACAAGGGCGATAAACACAGTAATGCAAGCGTATCCATGCACCCATATCCACGCAGAAGCACGAATGGGTGGGTGGATAGGAACAACGGGCGCAGTAATAGATTCTATTTCGAGGAAGCAATCATCTCCGTGGTATATGTTTGAGAAGTATCACGTCCGTGAAGAGGAACCATTGTTTCTTCCTGTCAACTCCGAAACTATTCGCCATATGCGGAACATCGTTTCTACGTTGCGGCAAAAAGGGCTGGAGGTAGGATCGACTATCTAAAACGGGATATTTGTCACGCTACCTACATATAGGGGGACTACTGTGCAAGGAGAAGTCTCCTTGCACAGTAGTGGATACGATCAGATATCAGATGTGGATACGAACCGAAACTTCGTTCATCCCGACGAGTACCAGTTGAATCTGCGTTTTGGTGACGTTGAACCGTAATCTCGCATTTATCTGAACGAAGAAAACAGTTATGTTAGTATGGGATAACACATCGGAAAAGTTTATTTCGAAGACGATGACAGAAAGTGCAGCACTAATAAAATTGAGGCGCACTTGGAAATTATTTGAGGCACACAACCTAGAGACCCACAACATGTTTCAGCACACAATGTGAATAAAGATGCAGTGTCGACATTTATCTCAAACGTTGGATTAATCGGATGACTCATTGTTTCATTGGCAAGATAAAACCGAATAAGTACAAAGTAGATTTCTTTTTAAGCCCAATTTTGGGCAATGCCTATATAGCTAGTTTGGTATTCAGGAAAGGTCATTATCTATCTACTGTAGAGGCATGAAGCCGCTGCGGCATTGTGACGCAGCATCCTCGGCGTAATTTTTCTACATCGACCGATTTCAGAACTATGCACCTGCACAGGTGTAGCCTTACCGCGTTGAAGAGAAGTTCCGTGTACAATCCTATGCCAGTTGTGCTCCTGTTCCTGAGGCTGGTGTCATACAACACGTATGTCCCAAACTGTATCTTCCTCGGCAACTTCGTGGATCCCCTTCCTGTTGGTGAAGTATAGGTCGGCATTTTACAAAAAAATTATCCATCATGTCCTGCCATTCCCACAGCCCAGAATGTCACATCCCTCTCACAGGCCATCACATCATAATCCAACATTCCACGCTACAGTCCATCATAGCATTACCCTTCATTTGACATCACAGCCCATAACAACGTTACTCATCATTTGACATCGAAGACCGTCATATCATAGGTCAGAATTCAGAACTCGTTCTGAATCCAACTTCATTTTGAAGGTGGACTTTGAAGCTAAACCCCAGGAACCGACTATGAGACCGAAGACGCTGGATAGTGAGCAGCATGCCTGCATTCGGTGACGACGTGGTTTTTGCCACCG
This sequence comes from Ornithodoros turicata, assembly GCF_037126465.1. NCBI lineage: Eukaryota > Metazoa > Arthropoda > Arachnida > Ixodida > Argasidae > Ornithodoros > Ornithodoros turicata. The sequence goes on from NC_088210.1 coordinate 4,438,945, forward strand.
TTGTCAAGTACTTGGGTAGATTACAGCGGCGGCCGTTTGCGGTCACATTCATAAAATGAACGCGCGTTGTGTTCTGTTGGGGTGCTGTCGTAATCGGTGAACGTGGCGCTCGTCCACTGCTCGGATCAAGTCTTGGTGGGACGGGGGTAGGGGCGGATGCAGGTCCCCCAAGGTCGCCATTTTCTCATGTATTTGTTCCTATCCCGATGCCTGCAATGCCGGAGGCCGCCCTTAGATACCCCATTGTTACCAGACGTTGGCTTGCGGTGGATTGCAGCGCGCTAAAGATCCAGTTGAAGCACAATCCAAGCCAGGCCAAGTCACCGAAGGAGAAATGGACGACTGCGCCTGACGGCGCGCGGTCGACGATACGTGCGAAGTTTGTAGCAGTGTTTGCTTTTCCTGTGAAAATTCGTGTGGTTGCAAGCAGCAATAGAAAAGAAAGTGGTACTTTTATTGTCATTTTGTGAGCTGCCCGTTCATTTGCGATGCTTCGGATGGCGGAATGAAGGAATGTACATACGAGTCGTGTAGTTCGAGCACATTCTTGCGAAGTTGCCAACGAAAAGAGGCATGCCTGACGTAAGCACCCGATTGCACACATTTATTAGGTAAACTCTCTTAACGTTTCTTTTGAAACTGTGTTACAAGAGAACGGTGCGCTTGCTTTCTTCCTCGTTGTTTGTGTGAACAAGCATATTAAGCAGATCTATTCATTGTAGTCTCTTTCTTGCCCTTCCCAGGTGGCGGCGGATGACCTTTAGCTTGGTGCGAGGTGTAGTTCGTGATATGTAGGAATGGGCTTGTAAGGTGGCGTTTACATTTTTGGGAGGGGTTTGTGCAACTTCCTGCGATGAGAGTGATGTGTTAGCCATGCACTTCACAAAAAGTATTCACGTATGCTTATATGCCACTGCCTCTTTGCTGGAGAACTTTGTTCGGCCAGGTGAGAAGTACTCGTAGAGGATGCAGAGACCACTGTAGCCTGCAGACAACAGACAAAAAAAAGCTTCTGATCTTCGTTCTTGCAGTAAGTACCGGCATCACACCTCGTAATACTCTTCTGGTAGTTCTTGCTCTCTCATGACTTCACTGCTTGGTCCAGGGCTAGGCGACCCACTTTCATCATAGCATTCTTGAGGTTTCTACAATAAAGAGACACAAAAAGTTGTAAAAAGATGCACAATTTTACGTCTCATAGAGCAAAGTTTATAAAGTATGGTGCAAGACAGTAGATGTATTGTCTGTGTTATACTGTTTGCCAACTTTACATACTTCAGACAGCTCTTCTACTGGAAAGGTCAAGACTTCAAAGCTCGGGGAGGATGTCTGCAAGGCACCGCCCTGAGGCGAAGGGCTTTTCGTACCTCAGAAACCTGCTGAAGCGAAGTCTCAAGGTCTCCTGTTTCCACCAAGCTTGTGCCTTCGGTGTCAGCTTGTTCCCCGCTTTGCTCTCCTTCCCGGTGCTGTCTAAAATTGCCTGTAACAACATGAAAACAAGTATCATAAGATAAATCTCGCGTTATAAAATTTGTGTAGCACACATTAGGAATGCATTTTCCAGTTTACTATGTTTACTGTACCTGAGATGATTGTGGATCGTTCTCAAGTTCTGCAACCTCTTTTGGTAATGGTGGTGGTTCCGGTGTTCGCGTGTCTGGTACAAATCCCTGCATTTCATACATGTGCATAAAAATAGTACCATAATGCTCGAAGGTCGGGTAATGTTTGTGTGTGGTCCATACCTGCCTAACGCTGGCACTTTTCCGTTGCTGGGATTGCGCTGGGGGTATGCAAGGGCATGAATCAGGCCTCAATTTAGCTCGCTGATGTCCGACAAAGAAAGATGACTGTTCGAAATGCAGTGAGCAAACACCATCAATCTTGCGGTAGTTATATGCCTTTCCATTCACAGCTTCTAACCACTGCACCCACTGCAAGTACTGCTGTGGGTTATGTTTAGGCAGGCTGTTGGAAGAAAAATGCCAACAGAGTTAAATTCAACGTTCATGGCAGTTTACCACCACATCATACATTTTGAGTAGTGTATGCTGTATTAAGAAATATGTATGGAAAACAGAAGAGGTGATATGCGAACAAGAATGGAAAGCCGAGTCGAGCCATTGTCCCACACGTGTAAACCTGTCAGGTTACAGAATAATTAGGGACTTTGCGACAAACGCGTAACCAAGTGATCCGGCGCTCTTGCACATATGAGGGAAAGCAAGTAACTCAAGTGTAACCATACTGTATTCATCGGTACAGCCAACCAAAACCTAGAAGTTGCGGGGCCAGATCAGAATATCATTCCGCGAAAATAGAGAGGTTGAGTGCCCAGTACATTATCGCCTTGGGCACGGTAGATGGTAGAGTTAGTGTCGCTCGTGTCACTGCCCACTACGCGAAAGCCGGTTTTCGATGAGCGCTTACGCATTTGGCACTAAACTATCACCTTGCGCGCGGAGTCCGATAGCGTACGGGCCATTAGACCTCACTAATTTTACGAGGACGCGTTTCTAGAGTATATGGCAGTCGTTTACTTACAAACAGGAACTCCTCGTTCGAACTTTAGAGGGGACGTAGCAACAAAGAGACGAGACCGCGCCGGGCGCGCGCGCGGGCCTTTTTATATCAATTTGCTCACGCCACCTCAGCTGGAAACGCGTTGACCTGCCACTACGGCAGAGTCTGGAACTTTACTGTGCGCCGAAGTTATCTTATCGCTGTCTGTATTTCATTTCGAATACCGGCAATCTGTTAGCATTCGCCCTCGCGTTATCATCACTCACCCTCGCGATAATACAGCGCGGCTGTTCACGAAGCCGCAAACCGAAAGTGAACGAGGTTGCTCATTCACGTTAGCATTATCTTGTATTCGCGCGTAACTCTTCAGATTGTGATATGTTGCATTTTCGGTTTAGTGAAATGCACATGTCGTTTCCTATTCAATAATTTTTGCTCTCCTGGCTACTTTGCGTAAGCTATTCCGTGTTATAATTCGTGGAACGTACGAAATGAAAGTGAAACGACACTTTGCATGCTCTGCGCAATGCGCGATATTGCACTAGACTCAATGAAGAATAAATGACATGATAATCATGAAAACTAAAGACGCGCGAACTCGTACGATTACAAAGCCGTAGTAAACAGCACGCATGGGTGCATTGGAAGTACGAGAAGTTAGCACAATGTTAATACGATTTTTTTTTTTTTTGTTGCGGGTACACTTTCTATCAATAGAAATTTAGGGGAACTTACCTGTGGAAAGACACTCCTGACCCTGGGTCTCGATACCGGTCACAATTCTCCACGATGCATTTCCTGGGCATGACGACGTTGTAGTCTTCCGAAACAAAACGCGAGGGCTTCCGGATTTCAGCTCCTTTTATTGAACGGCAACAGTGGGGTATCTAGTGGCGGCCTTCTTCATTGCACGCTTTTCCGAGGTGAGTTTGGGGGACCTGGGCGGGTGGCTATAGTGCTCAATAGGGAGGACTGGCTATACCGGCGACTGGTGTGCCGCCTCGGAGTCTTCGGATCGTTGCACAATGCGACGGTCTAGCGTGTTGCACCCTATACCAGATCTCGGCTTCTGCTAGATTCACGGTATCGATTTTCTTGGCGCTGTGCTACTACTTGTGTGGCTAGCACAGAGTGTCTGAATACCGTTACGATTCGACGCTCCATGTTCATGATCTAGCATAATATCAGGGCTTCATCATTTGAAAGTGCTACGACTTTTTTTTTCGTTCGTTCTGCAGCTCACATTATACTTTGCACAGGTTCAGTTTGGTATACGTATACGTTATTTTCAATTGATTATAATTTACTTCTTTACTGAACATTATACTCATATTTATGTGTGTGGGATTGCAAAAATACGTGACGTATGTGCTCTGCGAGTGTATGCTGTTCTGTTACTTGTCTGAGAGTTTCCTCGCTCTGCGAAAAGGCCCACTCAAACATCGCCTACGTTATGGCTATTTGCTCGATATTCTGCGGAGTTTACCCCAATTTGTCGTGTTACGGAGCTGTAAAATGTTACTGTACCTATATGTTATGCTCTCTATGCGTAACAGCGTAATTTTATGAGTGACTGTACTCATGATTTTTATAAAATGGAAAATTTTGAAACAAAATTTGCAACTCGTGCACAAATGGAGCGTATATGGGTGCCCGCACGCGAATTTGCATCATTTATATCATGGTTCCACAGGTGCTCGAGGAAAACTATCTGAAAAATTACTTGTAAACTTTCCCCAGGAACATGCCGCACACACTCGCAGCCAGACATCCCTGCTTACGCACCCGACCC